>NC_058130.1:11129792-11169796 GCF_016433145.1 Gracilinanus agilis | reverse complement strand
CCAGGAACCATCCTTATGGTTAGCAGCAATTTCAGTTTCTTTGTCTTCTGGTTCTACTTAGAGTAAGAATGTCAATATTGACATGATTCACTGCCTTCAATAGAATTTCAGCACATTTCCTTGTTTTTTTGTTATGATTTGGTTCTTTTGGCCAGGAAGTTAAGGAGCTAAAATTGTGAGGGATTCAACTGTGAGTAATTAAATGTTTCATATGATCTATTGACAAAAACAATTATCAATAAAAAATAATCATTAGCCAATCTGGGGATCAAACAATAATCAACTCCTTCATCCATGGACAAAGCTCTCAGGTTTACAGTACAAACAGTACAATTAATGTTTATCTAGTGCCCCAAAATATTGTGAGTATTAGTATTTTCAGTTATTTTTTCCTGCCCCTTCCTCACTGTATGGCAGAAGAGAAAGGGGTTACACAGACCCAAAGGATATTTTGCATTTTTCTTTGTTTCATGGTCTACCGTGGCCAAAATGCCCATCACTAGGTGACCGGCCTAATAGCAATGAGATGCCATCTGTGGCCAAGACTCTATGTGAAGTCTTTGCAACTCATTAATCCTTGTCACAACTCGTGTTACACCGAAAGAACCTCCAAGAACCAGACGTTATCAGCGGGTCAGGGAGATGGCTGCAAGTGGGAGCTTCCCTCCATCTTCCAAGAGGTCTCCTATAATATCAGTGTTCACACTGTATCAGAGTTGTCTTTGTTTGTGTTAAGTGGAAGAAGGCAGGCTGGGATATTTCTGGTTTCAGCTCTATTCCTCATATGGCCAGACATGCTATCTCATTGGGCTTCATTTATGTCATCTGTCAAAGAGGTATAATTAATATCTACATTACCTATGTCCCCGGAGGGTCATGAAGAGCAAAGAGATTATCATATGTGGGAAAATGACTCCCAAGTTAAAGCACTATTGTATTTATATATATATATATATACCTAACATGTATACCCTAATATGCACACAGACTTATATGTACACACACACACACACACACACACATATATATATATATATATATATAGTAAAATAGTAGGTATGCATATACACATTTGAGGAGAACAGGAAGGAAGTAGGTATCTCAAAAAGGAAGTTTTAGAATTATAAATATATATTTATTTTATATAACACATTATATTATAATTATATATTTTATGATAAAATATATTACAGTTATATTATAATATATAATATTATAAATTATTATTTTAAAATTAATAACTAATTATTTAAATCTAATGATTTATTTAATTAAATAATTAAAATTAATGGTGTTTGTTTATTAAATTTATTTATTTTTTAAAATCACCCCCGCACAAATAAATAAATAAATAAATAAATAAATAAATGAACAGACAAATAAATAAATAAATAAATGAAAGTTTTGGGGTGGTTGGATAAATATTAACTTATTTAATTAAATGATTAAAATTAATAATACTATTTAAATTTAATAATAAAAGGAAAATATTATTATGAAAATTATAAAAACATATTATGTTATAAAATATATAATAATATATAATAATATAATAATTTTATAATTCAATTACAAAACAAAATATGTTTTTTGATTGGTAAAGAAAAGCTCCCTCCACTAATTCAGTTTAGGAACTCGACTCCATCTTATCATTTAGAGTTATCTGGACCTCTGAGAGATCAAATGACTTACTCAGAGTCACATAGCTAGTATGTTTTGGAGATAATGATTTGTAAGTTAATTTTTCCTGACTTCAATATCTCCTTCTCTCTATCATCTCATGCCGCCTCTCCTCTCCTCTCTCTCTCTCTCTCTCTCTCTCTCTCTCACTCTCTCTCTCTGTCTTTGTCCCTTTGTATCTGTCTCTGGCTCTCTCCCTCCACATTCATACATTTAAGTCCATAGCCCAGGTCTGGCCATGACTTTCCTCCCACCCTGGATGTGCGAGTCGATGACTAAATCACTCAATCAATGAATTATCACAAGTACGTCCAGTTTCCCTGTTAATTCCAATTTGGTTTGGAGCTTGGACTATGATGGAGCAACCCTTGGGCACCTGATCGGAGGAGTCTCGGGATCCTAAATCTAGCCCTGGTGGGGCCATAGAGAAGGAAAAAGGCTGAAAACTGGAGAATCCATTCTTTGGACCCAGTGAATAAGCTAACACCTGTTTTTCTAATGTCTGGGCCAAGGCAGAGTTTAGGCAAATCCATGGGGAAAGTCACAGGAATTGTTTGTTGTCCCTCTTCCCAAATACCACCCACTGGGGAGTAATATCAGCTCCCATTTATATAGCAAATTCGAGGTTTTACAAATCTCCTCTTATGGGAAGTGCACAACTGGATTTACTGATTGATTGTCTCCCCTGATTAAGAAAACGGAGACTCTGAGCAGTTCTGGGTTTACCAAGTTCACAAAGCTTGTAAAGATCTGAATTTGAGTCCAAACAAAAGTATTCCTGACTCCAAGAGCAGTCAGAGTTCCAGCATCTATTTTATGTGACTTCTCTCTTCCTCCTCCTCAAGTGACAGGGAGCATCGGGGACCTTGTCAAAGATCATCTGCTAGTAGAAATGGTCCAGAACTATGATCCTCAGGAGGCCATGTGCAGGCCAACTGCCCCCTTTTACAGATGAGGGATCGAGGCGCAGATATGAGGATGGCACGACTTTCCCAAGGTCATGCACGTTAAAAAAAATGGTAGAGCCCAGATTTGAACTCAGGCTCCGTGATGCCAAGTTCAGCCCTGGAGTGTCCCAGAGAAGTGGAACAATTAGGCCTGCATGAGCTGACTGCAACAGCAACAAGGTCTCTGATCAGTGTAGCAGGGCTCGGTGCTAAAGGCAATTGGCCTTGGCGCCAGTCCATAGCATGCTGCCTCTCTGGTTGCCACCTGGTGCAGCCTCCTTCTGGGGTGGACCCTGCCATTAGGCAATTTTTCCAAGAATTCCCAGAGCCTCTGACTAATTTCTTGCTCTTGTTCACAGCACTAAACCTGGAGAAGCTTAGCCGATCCTTTGAAGGCTGAACCCAATCTGCTCGTTTCAAAGCCACCGAGTTTCCATCTGGCTGACACCCTCCCCCTGGGTCCTTTCTGAGTCTGGTTTTTCTGGTACAGGCTGCCGTCACCTCGACGCAGCTCTCAGAGGACTCCTGTCCCAGGAAAGCCACTGATCCCTTGGGTGGAGTGACCCAAATTCTCCCACAGAGACCCACTCTTTGACCGAGAGAGGTAACATGACCAACAAGGCAATGGCCTCTTTTCGCAGGGCTCTCTAAGATGAAAGAGTGGCCCCAAACTCCTTTGTGGGGGCCACGACACCTTTTATGAGCAGAGAGAGCCTTCCAGGACCCAAGAAAAGCAGACTGGAAGCCTGGAAGACGAGGAGAAGAAAAGCAGTGGCTCGACAGCCTTCCATGGCGAGAAGAGGGAGCCTCATGCTAGAGTGTAAAAATAGACTCCAGTCTAGAACACCTGTGTTAAGTATCCTCCTTCCCCACCAGCCGCAGCCCGGCTGTTCTGGGTGGGCTCTATTTGGGTGGGGGGCGGGTAGGAGGGGGGGTGGGCATAACTGAAGCATGAGATGGAGAAATTGGAGAAGGTCCAGAGGAGAGCTACCAAAATGCTGAAAGATTTAGGAAACACACCATGGGAAGGAAGGTTTACAGAACTCCAAAAGAAGAAAAGAAGACCGGGGCGGGATTTTAATTAGAGTCTTCAAGTAGAGGAAGGAGTATGAGTTATGGGAAGCAGCTGTTGGCAGTTTCTCCTGAAGACAGAATAAGGAGAGTGCTTGCATTGCATCAGAAGGATTAGGATTAGCTGGGAGGTGAGTCTGAACTGGATGCCAGGGCTAGCTAGCTCACCCTCCCTTCCTCCTTCCCTCCTTGTTTTCTTCTCTTTCTTCCCTTCTTCTTTCCTCCATCCCGTCCTCCTTTCTTTCCTTCCTTCTTCTTTTCCTTCCTCCCTTTCTTCCTCAAATATATGTTACAGAAGAATCATGGATGTAGAGTGCAGGAACCTGGGTGATAGTCCTCCTTTTAAACCTGCATCTCTCTCCTTCTCTCCCTTCATGAAGCACATACACGAATCCAATTCGTCTACCCCATAGTTTCCCAAGAGAAATTCCTCAAACCCAGATTTGTCCATGTCACTCCACTATTCTGAAATCTCCAGGGGGCTCTCTGCTGCCTTGAGGATAAAGTGCAGAATAACCAGCCTGGCACTTAATGCCCTCTGCAGGCTGGCTCCCCGTTCATATTGCTCTCCTCCCTGGATTCACTCTTCCAGCCACCAACCCCATGTTGCAGTTGGGCACGGTCCTAGCCTCTGCCTCTCTGGACAGGTGGTCTCCATGGCTGGAATCCGTGCCTTCTTCACCCCTTCCTCTTAGAATTCCCAGCTTCCACTTATCACAGCTCGGTTGTCACTTCTACAAGTGGCCATACAAGTGACCTCCCAGTGACTAGAGCTCTCTCCCTCCCTCCTGAAATCTTTTAAACATTTCACAAAAGGAAGTTTGCTCACCTCCAGCAAGAGGAAGCCATTCCAAGCAGGCAGAGGGATATTCATCCAGCATTCAACACTGATTTGCATGAGCAAAACTGGCAATCACTTTGCCTAACTAGATTCTAATATTTACTTCCGTATGTACACCATATCTAAAAGAGGTTCCACAAGTCTTCCTGCAGCTTTAAGCTATAATCAGCTTCCAGCTTTAGCTTTTCAACTTAGACTTTAATAGCTATTAAACCTGAAAACTGCACCAAGATTTTCTTAATAGAAAGCAAGCTCCTTGAGGCAAGGAACAACTTCCTTTTAATCCTCATGTTCTCTAAGCCAGAGGTTCTCAAACTTTTTTGGCCTCCTGCCCCCTTTCCAGAAAAAAAATATTACTTAGCCCTCCTGGAAATTGATTTTTTTTTAATTTTAATAGCAATTAATAGGAAAGATAAATGCACCTGTGGCCATCACCGCCCCCCTGGATCGCTGCAGCACCCACCAGGGGGCGGTGGCGCCCACTTTGGGAATCACTGCTCTAAGCCAAGTGGAGACTCTTCGAGATAACAATGACTCAACAAAGATGTCTGGAACGTCATTGAATGGAGTATTTCTTACATTCTTGCTTCTCCCTTGTAATCAAACATATGATCTTTTTTTTTTTTTTCCATCACAAGTCACAGACACACTGAAAGTTGCAGGTACGTCCAGCTCCCTGACAATGAATGCCTAAATGTGAGCAGCATTCTAGTCACTGAAAGGACTGAAGCTCCTGGAATTCTTTAGTGTGCATTTCTGAAAAAATAGCCTTCCACTGGAACAGCCTATTCCCCACTCAACCTCCCACCTTGGCTAAGTCCAGTATCTAGCAGGTGGGGCCAATTGGCCTCTTGGAAAAGCAGAGCACAGCATTGACAACTCCAAGAAGGAGGATAGAGAGTGCCTCCAACTTAAAGAAGTGAAAAAATAATATTTTCTAAGAAATTGAATATTTTGATTAAAAGTTGAAAGAAGAGAGTTCTGAGGATGGACACACCCCACAGGTCCTTGGGCATCTAGACACTAGATGGCCCAGGGTTCTGATTAAAAAGGAAAATGTGACCTACAAACCTAAATGGCTTTTCCAAAGAGTTATTACCAATAAGAGATGTTATCTAACTGGACATAAGCGAGTCTGCATTCAGTGGATAGAAGGAATTGAACAATAAATAATCTTCTGGAGCTGGCCCAGGAATCATGCTGCGAACACGGGAAAGAAAAATGAGAGTGTCAACTTAGTTTTAAGCAACAGACACATGCTTAGAGATGCAGGGCCAGGAGCCCTTTGAAGCAAGCCTAGCCAAAATGGAGTTTTCTTCTCCCTTAATTAGCACCAAAGTAGACTTAGGAATGGAGAAACCTGTTGACAAGGGACATAAAAATCACTAGAACAGAAAATAGGAGAGTTCTGAAATCCTAAGAAGGGAAGATATGGGGAAAGAACAATGAAAAGAAATGGGGGAAATGAACTGATGACCTCATTGAAGCTTGTGGCCTCATGTCTGGCCATTATAAGTCCACTAGGAGTACATTAAAGGAAAGTTCAAATGTGAGTGAATCAGAAGGGATAAAAAGGGCATCTATTATAAAGCATCCAATAGAGGCAGAAAAACTCATTGAGAATTGCAAAGGAGAAAGGGAATGTGGATAATGTCTAAATACATGAAGTTATTGGTATGCATGAAAAAGAAAATGGTCCACATCACCCTCCCTCACACTTTCGACATTCCAGATTAATGTGTTGTTCCTATAAGTGGCATTCTCCCACCTGCGAGCCTTTGTCTAGACTGCCTCTTATGCCTGAATTCTCATCCTTCTCTTTTCCCCCTACCGAGCTCCCTTTACGGCTCAATGGACGTATAAATGGTATGAACCGAACTGCCTTTTCCTAATGGCTTTTGAAAATTGTTTTAATTGTTTATACCACTCCTGAAGAAAGAAAAAAAGAGCAAAAGCCCCCTTTTTTGAAAAAATAGACCTTTATCCAGTACATGTAGTATACTAAGTACGGAATTTGGAATCATAGGACCTTGCTTCAAATATTTCCTTTCCTTTAAAAAAAAAGACTCATTGGAAGTGCCACCCCAATGGAGAGGTCGTTCCATTCTCTCTGTCATCAGTCATCTTCCCACCCTACCCCCCCATCATTTTACCTTCATTTTGTACCTAGATATTAGTCATACATCATATATAATGCTTAGATATTCTCTATGACACATAGGTACTATATATAATAACATTTGCTTCTCTGTTTTTATGTTCTCTTTTAAGGTATGGAATGTCATTTCCCTGAAGACAGGACTCTTTGTTTTGAGTGTTTGGGTTCACGTGTTTGTTTTTGGGTCCCTAAATCTTCCGTACTTAGCACACTGCCTGTCTTACATGGAATAAAAACTTTTCACAATATCTTCTCTTTCCCCCATGAAGTGTCCAAACAATTTTTAATATTTTTTAATTTTAATTTAATTAAATTTTAACATTTTTAATATTCAGTTTTTTTAAGTTTTGAGTTGTAGGAACAAACTTTTAATACATGTTTGTGCGATTTCTATTTATTTTTATTTTTTTGTGTATGTGTGATTTTTAATTGAACGGCTTTAAAAGAGTACGAATCTAGGCCATCCAAAGTCCACTCCAAATGGACTGGACACAGTGAGCAGGGCAGCAGCTAAATGTCTAAACCAGATACAGTCTGCCTGTTTTACAGGCAAGGAAGAGAATGGATTTATACCAGCACAGAGGATGTGAGGAGATCTAAAGCTACTGGGATGGACAGACGCCGGCCATCCCATATTTCTGAAAGGCTCGAGAAATGAATTTGGGAATTGCTAATGGATGAAGTCAAATTCCCTTTGGTAAGAGAGAGAGTATCCTTGGGGGGTGTGGAGGGGCTGCCAATAAAGGGACGCAGTGAAGAAACTGAAGAAAGGACCCAAGACACAAGTGAGAGAAGGCAGACTAGGAAACGTGACTTTGGCAGCTGAGATACGATGAGGGGGGAAAGAATCGACTAAATAACAGGGACTCGGAGGGAACAGGGAACACCTGGAAAGTTACGACTTAATTAAGGACAGTCTGCCTGGATTCGCACAAAGGCAAACCGTGTCTAACAAATCTGATTTATTGAGGAAGTAACAAAAAGACTTGACAGAGGTTAAGTCACGGACATAAGGAAAGCTTTTGATACAGTCTTGGAGCAAAGACGAAACCTGTGAGGTAAATAACTCCGGATCGCCAGACCAAGGTGGGGAGAAGGAGGAAGCGAGGGATGAAATGAGAGCAGGCACAAAGGAACTTCTTTTGAACAGTTAAATCCTAACAGAGAGCAGGAGACAACCTGTAAACACGGGGCCACTGTCTAAAAATATCTCCGGGGAGGGCTCTGTTGTGCCAGGCTAATTTGGGCTAACGAAGGACTGTGAAGCTTTACTGGATCCTCCTATGGGCTCCTAAAATGGTGATGTGTTAGTCTAAGTTAGCCTTGGCAGAACAGAGGAGGCCCCGCTCTAAAGAGGCTGGAAAGGGAACCATTGACACAATAGGGACGGAGATGGTAGGTGTGCTGGGTGCCCCCTCCCCACTGAGCAAAAGTCAGGAGGAAGGAGATGACCCTTGGCTCCCCTTCTTGGTGGGGCAACATGGTGGGCTCCAGAGCAGACTCCACAAACAGTGGCCAGGTATGGTAGTGGGAGCCACTGGAGGCTTCTGACAAGACACGTCAAACAAATCACTTACCACATCGTCTCGGTCTTCCCATTCCACTTCGGAAAGGTCAACGCTGCTATAGTTGGGTTTCCTCCGCTTTTTTCCTTCTTCATACTAGCAACAGAAAGAGAAGAAAGGAAAGAAAAAAGCACAGGATTGGTGAAGACATAGTCAGACATGACAGCATTTTTTTTTCTACTCTTAGACCTTATTTTATGATTAGAACAAAAGAAGAGGGAGCTAGATGCCCACTGGTGAAGAGCAAAGGAAGGTTGTGAGTACTTGGTGTGTTATCGACATCGAAGCAGAACCCAACTGTCCATGGACATTTTAACTAAGCCATGGGGACAAGAGAGAAAGCCGATTTAAACTTTTGTAATGATGTCAAGTAATCTTGCCATCTCCCTGGCTTTGTCTCTGTCTCTTGTCTTTTTCTGTCTTGCTATATCTCTTGCTGTTTTTGTCTTTTTGTCTCTGGCTATCTCTGTCTGGTTATCTTTGTCTCTGTCTCTATCTCTGTCCCTGTATCTTTCTGTCTATCTGTCATACATATATAGAATATGTGTGTATATAGATGAGAGAGAGAGAGAGAAAGAGAGAGAGAGAGAAAGAAAGAGAGAGAGAGAGAGAGAGAGAGAGAGAGAGAGAGAGAGAGAGAGACTCAGAGAATTCTAGCTAGGAAGGAAGGCTTTGCCCACTGGGGATAATTCTCTTCTTTCTCCCTCCCCAATAACTGGAAAAATCTAACTCCTCTATGAAATGTTGAGGAATCACCCAAATGTGCTCTTCTTTCCTACTGGTAGTATTATAGATAGGATACAATTCATGGAGTTAGGAAGTCTGGAGAGCAGCTACTTTGTCAGACTCTTCTAAAGTAAGACTATCCATATGACCCTGGCCTCCCCATTTAAACAATGCTGCACCCTATTTTCCTTACCTGTAAAATGGGGATAATAATGGCACCTACCTCATGGGATTGTTGTGACAATCAACTGAGATAACATCTGTAAAGCACTTTGCAAACCTTTAAGTGCCATTTCAGTGTTAGCTCTTCCTTTCCCTTACTTCTCCCTCTTGGCAGTTTTCCAGGCCCTACCCAACTATCTGCAGTTAAAAGGAAAAGAGAAGATCTTAAGATTTCCCCTCCCAACCTTGAGTTGCTTCTGTCATCAGGCCAAAAATTCTCCTTCCTAAGACATTGTCTGCAAGGAGTATCTTTGGGATTATCTGAACAGAGTGGTGATGGTTTGGGGCTTGGGCCACTTGGGTGCTCCAGTTGGGCAATATGACATTTTATTTTTAAAAATCAAATAATTGATTCATCCTGCTAGATCTGCATATGTGTGTGTGCTCACACGACTAAATAATCCTGGATTCAGGGAGTCCTGTGATTCTGCCATCTTCCACAAGCAACTCTCCTGGGTTTCAATGTACTGCATGTGGGGGTGTTTATATGGTAGGTAATTCTGCCCTCTACTGAACACTTGGAAGAAATCACCATTTAGTTTAAAAACAAAACATGAGCTAGGGAGGGAGCAGGTTGAAATATGATTTCCATGCTTTATTGTGGAAATATTACTCATATTTTCATTAAATTCATAGGGTGGTAAATGGCTCGGTCCTGGACCTAAAGGGACTTAAAGTTGATTTGGCCTAGTGGAGCCCCTTTGTCTCTCTTGGTCTCAGTTTTCTTATCTGTACCATTATGGAATAGGACTAGATGGTTTCTTAAGTCCCTCCTAATTCTGAATTTTCTGTCTCTATTAATATGGCATATCACCATTTCTGACATTAAGATAACTATCTCTAGTTCTAGAGATAGAAGGGGTGGTCAATCCTTGACTTGACAGAGGGGGAAACTGAGGCTCAACAAGGTTACAATATTGTAGAGTCATCGATTTAAAATCATCCAACTTCATCATTTAATGTATGAAAAAAAATGAATTTTAAAGAGGTCGCCTGGCTGCCCAAAGTCACATAGGTACTAATTGGAAGAGTCCATCAAGGGTGCTTTTAGGATATCATTGTGAGCAGAGAGTTTTACATTTTCTCCCTCTGAGTCTAGGGTTTTTCTTTCCATTCTGCTTGGACCTTTGACTGAACCAGACAGGATCATTGTAAAGCAGAGGACTGGGGTTTGGGGTCATGAGTCATGCTGGGAAATCTGGAACTGAGTATTGCAATAATGTCCTGATAGAGACTATTATGTTTTGCAACGTGCTTGACACACAGGACCTTCTCTGGACCTCCTGGCAGATCTATGAGGCTGGGGCTTGGGGAATATTATCCCTCCAATTTAGGCATTTCTGGTTCATGCCCAAGGTCACCCAATTAATAAGTGTCTGCAGCAGGATTCAAACCCAGGTCTTCTCTGACAGTATGTCCAATTCTCTATAGACGATGACATGCCCATTTTCTCAGGCTGACTCGGATATTGCTAGGGAACTGCTTCCACAAAGGAAGAAGCATTACCCTCGAAGGGATGCAGTACCGTCCTGGGAGAGAAGCCCTCATTGGCTCTTATTCGATGCTCCCTGGCAGAGTGGGACTAGGTCGTGTCATAGTTAAGCAAGTTGTGAAGACTGGACATAGGGCTGGTCTCATGGGAAGTGGGAGCCTAAGCTCCCATGTGAGTTGTGAACCAAAGTAGGAATAGTCAGAAGGCCAGGAGTTCCAACAGACAGGGTTGCCTTTGAATGACACTTTTCTACCCTAAGAAGGACTGGTTAAAGGCAAAAAGAACGTTGAGACTTCAGATTAACCCAGTGACAAACTAAAAAGAGTTAGGCATGAGTTTATCTGCTATGATTACTCCACCACGTACCATGGAAAGAGTAATGAATTTAGGGCCTTGAATCCTGGATTCAAATTATGGTTCAAATTTGCCTGTCTGAAATTGGGAAAATTATTTCACTTCTCTGGGGCTCAACTTACTCATCTCTGATTTTTGGGGGGGAAGGAGGGAGGTATTGGATTAGATAAAATAGAATGTCCTTTTATTATTTTAAGTCAGTGATCCCATGATCCTGGCTAACTCCAAAAGACCGGGAGAGCAAGTAGCCAGCTCTCTCCCTTCAGGGAAGAGGGTTCTTGAATTCACTCAATAAATATTTACTAAGAGCTTGATCGTAGCAAGATGCTATGTCAGATAGCACCAGGAATATGGAGGCATGAAAGGTATGGTGCCTTCCCCATGATGATGACTGGCTGCTAGGGCAGATGAGGCACACATGTTTCA
Source organism: Gracilinanus agilis (assembly GCF_016433145.1). Taxonomy (NCBI): domain Eukaryota; kingdom Metazoa; phylum Chordata; class Mammalia; order Didelphimorphia; family Didelphidae; genus Gracilinanus; species Gracilinanus agilis. The sequence goes on along the minus strand of NC_058130.1, from coordinate 11,158,314 downwards.
CTTACCCACGAGTACTTAAAGTACTTAATTTCTTACTTCAATTATGGGGACATGGCCACCACTCATTCCAGTTGTGATCCCTTCCATTTCTGACTAAATGGTCTCCCTGTGCTGTGTGTTTGATAAATATCCATCACATATTGGTAAGGTTTCTGGGAATGACCTTCTTGGAGTAGAGCTAGCCCAAGAGATAGAGCATCAGACTGGGAATAAGACCTGGGATTGGATCCTGCCTCAGGGATTTCCTAGCTGTATTACCTTGGGCAAGTCCCTTGAGCTTGAGTATCAGTTTCCTTATCGATAAAATGAACTAATGGCCTCTAAAGGTCCTTCTAAGTCGATGATTTCACTACAACTCTATGAGCTTCAGTTTTTTGTCTTAAAAATGGGGGAGGAGTGGACTTGATGGCCCCCAAAGCTAAATATACAATGTCTATAATCTTATGACCCTAAACAAAAGGTATTAGGATGTTACACAAACCTCCTCAATAGAATGACCAAAGTCAATTGGCATAGACTTTGACATCCAGGGCTTTCTCCAAACCATAAAGGGACATTAGAGGAAGATGCCAACATACAAATAATCTTAATTCCCTTCTTCATTCAGTGAACAATTACTGAATAGCAACAATGTGCCAAGCCCTGTGGTCAGTGCTAGGAACGATGGATTACAGCTGATATTTCCATTCAAGTAGATGGATATGGCATGCACAAATTACTACCGTGCAAAGTAGAGTATGAGGAGAATGTAAAAGATCTGAGCAACGTGTAATGTAAATTCAAAGGGTAGCTAGGTGTCACCGTGGACAGAGTTCAGGGCCTGAAGTCAGGAAGAATCATCTTCCTGACTTCAATTCTGACCTCAAACACCTACTAGCTCTGTGAGCCTGGACAAGTCACTAAACTTTGTTTGCCTCAGTCTCTTCATCAGTAAAATTAGCTGGAAAAGGAAGTGGGAAACGACTCAAGTATCTCTGCTGAGAAAACCCCAAAGGGGGTTATGAAGAGTTGAACATGACTGAAATAACTGAACAACAACAATATAAGTTCATATGAGGGAGCTGTCCTTCCAGCTAGGAGAATCAGGGGAAGCACTGTGAAGAAGGTGGTTATGAACTCTTCTGCCCTGGTCTAGTCTGAGAAGGGAAGAGAAGGAAAGAAAACAGAAGGGAACAGAAGGAAACAGAAGGGAAGGGGGGAAGCATTTATTAAACACCACCTATGTGCCAGGCACGGGGCTATGCTTTATAAATATTATCTCATTTGATCCTCACCCCAACTTTATGAGTTAGATGCATTCTTAAAGAACGGAAAGTAACTAAGCAGAACTAGAGAAAGGAGGCTCCCAGAATACCAAACCATAGAACTTTGGTATTGCTAGATATTCCAGCTAGCATTTCATCCCTTTCTAAGAGACTTGATAATTGGCCTTCCAGCCTTTGCATGAAGGCCACCAATGAGAGGGATCCCACTACCTCCCAAGGCAGCCATTCTTCTATTGGACAGTTCTGATCTTTAGCACATTTTCTCATATGTCAAGGATAAAATTTCCTGAACTTATATGCAAGGTAGAGGAAAGATGGGAAAGTAGAGGAGTCATGTTCAAGGGACAGGTTCTAATGCAATACAGCCATAAGTGGTGATTTGGTTCTGACTGTACTATAAATGGTATTACCGTGTTTTTTGATAATAAAATTTGGTGGAGTCAGGGAAAAGAAATAGGATGAACTGAGACAGGAAAGCAAGTTGATGCTAAATCTAAATATGTCTTGAAAACCACATTCATACACAAAAGGAATTAGACTCCATTCATTAGATATTAAGAAATCTTTGAAGGGTTCTTAGCAATAAAAAGATGAGATCTGGGCCATGTTCTCTGTCTTCACTGTCTTTAATTCCTTCCTAGAATTAGCCTTCCTATGGAGATTTTTATTTTTCCATAATTAGTAGTATTGATTGCAAATAAAAAGATAATGGAGACAAGGAGACCAAGTTGGTGGCTATCACAGTATTCCAGGAAAGAGCTAATAAGGATTTGAACTAAGGTGGTATTCATGTCATTGAAATGGAAGGAAATTATGGAAGGGAAATTTCATAGGTAGAAGTGAAAGTGCTTATCAAGTGGGAGTAAGGTAGAAGTCATACTGAGTATGACTTAGTACTAAGTAAATACTTAGGGAATTTTAAACTTTGGCATCCTACAAGAAGATGGTACTTTCTCTTTAAAGTTGAGATGATGGTGGGATTTCTCTAGGTAGATCGTATCCTAGTAATAAGAGAGAGGCTGTATCTTGGTAAATAGATTTGAGTCACTCTGGCAGAGTTCAGAGCTAAAATACTGGGACTGGATCAAAGAAATCAGTAAAGAAGGGACCACAGTGCAGAAAAGGGTCTAAAAAAAGAATACTGGCAATGTCAATGTTTAGAGTATAGGAGAACAAAAACACAGTCAGTGGGCACATAAAAGGATTTGTCACAGAGGCACAGAGAAACCTTTGCTATGAAAGCCAAATTAGAACAATTCAAAAAGGAGCTGTGTCAAATGCAAGTATCAGGAAAAGCCCACTGTATTTAATGGAGTGTCACTGAGGGAATCATGTCACTTTGAGAATGTAATGTCATGCCTGGTCAGAGATGACAATAAGCAGAGTATTAAAGGAGTGGTAACATTGGATGGAGACAACTGGTTTGGGAAAGAATTTATCTACAAAGGAAAACATAGAAGTTTTGGGGGGGAAATGGGGTGGAAGAAAGATGTCTTCAGAGTAGAAAAGACCTCATGTTATGAATGAAGAAACTCCTCATTTTATGAATGAAGAAAATCAGGAAGGAAGAGATTGCAATTATTTCCTTAGGTTTGCACAAGTAGATCAGAGAGAGAGTTTGAACCCAGGTCTTCCTATCTCCTAGTAGTATTCTATATCCTGTGATATAATTATTAACTGGTGAAATAAAGTCCAATAGAATACAGAGAGAGAAATGGGATAGAGGACATAAGTAGAGAAGAGATAAAATAATACATTAAGAAAGATCATATAGTAGTTAAAATCCTCTTTATTGGTCATGTTACATATATTTCAACCTATCCTTGAATCTGTCCTAGAATGACCAAACACTGGACCAAGAGATTAATTCAAATCTATTTCTCATCCTGACTACCAAATCTTGACTACCAAAATCTCTTTTTGATAGTTAGAGGGTTTGAACATGACTTGGAATTCCCCAGAAAGAGTGAAGTCATTGTAAAATTTTCATAAAAACCAAGATTAAAAAAAAAATTTCTTTTGAGAGAAATTTCAGGAAAAGAAACTTGCTAACTCCCCAAATCAAGAAAGCGAACTTTTTGAAGAAGGCGCCATAAAGAATCTTGCAGAAACCACACACTATCTCAAAAGATTGAGAATGAACTTTGGGATGTGGTGAATTGAACCAAAGGGAATTGAATGCATTTATTCTGAATGTAAACTCTTATACCAAAGGATATTGCCCCCTAATTGGCTTTTTGTCAATGTGCCTGCCAATCATTGGTTTCATTCTCTCTCTTGTATATTTCCCTCTTATCCCCAAAATATTGTAATTTCTTCTTAGATAGTAAAATGTTGTATGTACTTCTAGCCAGAAGATCTTTAGAGGTATAAGCTGGTTATGTGAAATGATTCATTGAGGAGGTTAGGCATGTTAATCTCCTGAAACCTTTCATTGGGGAGATTTCAACATGCTTGTCTCCCAATAGAATCACAGGGGGGATTGTGTAAAGGGAAACCCTTTCTCCCAGGGTTGTGAACTTTCTTCTCATCCGACCCATCCCATTAGCATGGCTTGAATGCTCCAAACAGAGGCCACAGGTTAAGAGCAATAGGAACATGTCCCAGAACTAAGGGTTACAGGTCCAGGTCAGAGAGACTTTGATTGGTTCCTAAGATGTGATAGACCAGCTCAGAAATAGAAGAAGTGATGTGGGAAAAAAGGACTAAAAAAGATGAGACCACAGAGGAGATTGAGGTATTTGGCATGAGTTTTCTGGGATTGATTCTTCTACTCCATTCGGTGTTGATGGCTCTGGTGGAAGACATCATTGTGGGCTGGTAAGACTCTTGTTCCAAAGTGACTACCAGACTTACATCTGGAGATTGGAACCTTGTCAGGGAGCGAGCTGAAATTCTATGGACAAGACTTTAGAGTGGTAGGCTAGGAAATAAATTTTCTACTTCCTTTCTTCATTATTTCTCTCTTATACTATATGTATATTAAATTAAATTGTTAAAAGCTACTATCATCCTCATGACTTAAGAGTTAATTTTATAAACAGTGACCACAACGATTTTTTACTAATATTATTTAACAAAACCAATTTCTTAATATTATATGTAGCATTTTAATTATTACATATTACAATTATTTTCATTATTACATCACTCAGTGTTAATAGACCTGTCACCCTTCTCCAAGACTGACTTTTTCAAGGAAATAAACAGCAAAACCAATGTCTCTAGAGAGAAAAAGAGACAGATCTTGGAAAGAGAATTAGTGCATGAAGAGGAGGCATCCACAAAGTCATGTTTCTTTACTGAAACATTATTTGAATGTTGTGTCAAAACCTTGGGTGAGAAGGGAAGGCAGATGAGAAACAAAGAGGCATGTTGAGACGATAGACTTTTCCTCCCTTGAAAAAGGCATAATGCTCTTATTAATTAGTGTTTTTAAGTGTCTCAAAGATGAAAAGTTCTAGGTACACCCTTAGTATTATTATAAAACCCTTTTGATCACTTTAAAACTAAAATAGCTTGGGGATTAAAAAAATAACAACAATTAAAAGCCAGCTTTGAAAAACAGGATGACCTTTATCTTAATCAGTGTCCTTTTTTTTAAAGGTGGGGTCTTATTATTTGAGTTTTGGAGGTTCATAAACAGTGGGGGAGGAGTGTTGGTTGTAAGCCAGGGTGAGGTCTCAATCAGGTTATGTGAGGCTGACCCTATTCTTGGGTTGGTTCACAAGGCCCAACTTTTGTTTTCAACAATCCAGCCTTTTTGCATATTGGGGTCTTGTAGGCCTTGGTCCCAGAGTCTCCTGGTTCAAGAAGGCACTCATAAGAGCAAAGATTTAAACTATGCCATATCTACTTGTTTAACAAGGAGATTTTTTTTTCCTTCACAAGGAAGTCTTATTATGGATGATATTTAATTTAGGAGTCCCTAGCTTGTAGTTGGTGTAGCAGACTATTGATTTTGGATTTCTTGGCCATTCTAACTAATGATCGGATTTTCTAGTTACAATTCAAAGAAAGGCCCCAGATTCAACTATGTCACCCAGTAGGAGGCACATAGACTTGGGGGACTGAAGCAGAAGATAACCCCAAAGATATGATTCTAGGCAGGGTGTATAGGGTTAAGGAGGGAAAGAGAGCAACTTTCTGCCTAGCTAAGTAAAGGAAGATTTGTTTTGAGCCATTGATCAGCTCCCAGGCCACTGTCAAGCACATTGTAACTATGATGAATGAATGGGTAGATGCATGAATGAATAGGTGCATATATAAATGGGGGGGGGACCTACATATAAAGAGCTACTTTATGTTAAGCACTGTGCTAGATGCTTGAGATTCAATTACAAAAGTGAAATAGTCTCTACCCTGAAGGAATTTATGCTCTGATGGGGGAGAGAACAAATATATTCAAATGGTGATCAAGAAAAGGAGTTTTAGTAAGGAGAGTGATAGGATTTGTAAGTGAATCCATAGATCAGTCCATTTGTGTTTCCTTTCCAGTAGCAATAGAAGTGTTCCTGTGATTTTTCTTCTTAGAGAAAGATAAGAAAAGGTACCATAGGCCGAATGGCAAGATGCTCTGCTGGAAGGCTGGATGGGATGTGAAGCATGGTCTCTGGAGAGCTAAAGAGAGGCAGTTCAGTGAGACTGCATTCATTCAGTCAGGTGGATGATGCTCATCTATCACTCCATCTTAATTCCTAACCTCATCCATCCAAACCTAATTCCATTTCTATTCCTAATTCAATCAATGAGGAGGTAGTAAGCACTTTACTATATGCCAGAAACTTTGCTAAGTGCTGGAGATAGAAAGAAAAAAGATGCAAAGTAGCCCCTCTCTCAAGGAATTCATCATCTAACAGTCACACATCCAAACAATCAAAAAGCATTGATTAAGTATCTATTCTGTATCAACCCTTAGGGAATGGCAAAGGAGAAAAGGAGCCATTCCTGAAAAGGCACAGATTTGGGAAAAGAGGGCTGTATGGGAACAAAAAGAAGGCAAATTTGGATATGAGATATTGTATGTGATGAGCGTTGGGGCGAGAGATGAAGAAGAAAGTTTGAGACCAAGTGGCGAAAGTCATTAAAGTCATTCAATTTCTATACTTGACTCTATGGACAATAGGGAGTTTAATGAATTGGAGAGCCAATCAATGATCAATTGATCAGAGATCAGATCAATGCTTTAGGAAAAATGATTTTTGCAGGTTGGGGAAGGATGCCATGGAGCAAGGAGGGCCTTGAGTTTTGGAGAGTCACTAGGAGGCTATTGGAATAGTCCAGGAAAGAAAGGATAATGACTAATGAAGGTAGGGGTGAGAGAGTGAGTGAGTGTGTTTGTGTGTGTGTGTGTGTGTGTGTGTGTGTGTGTGTGTGTGTGTAAAGGAAGGCATGTAAATAAGAGATATCATGAAGATAAACAGTAAGATCCAGCAACTGATTAGATACGGAAGCTCATTGGGAGAAGGGATCATTTTGTTTTGTGTTCTTGAATCCTCAGAGCTTAGCACAGTATTTTACACAAAGTACGAACTTGATCAATATTTGGTGATTAATTCATGGCTTGAGGGAAGGGTCCAAGATAATGAATTAGGAAGTTATGAATCTGGGAGATTTGAATGGTGATGTCCTCCAAAGAAATAAGAAGGTCTGATAGGAGTTAAACCTAATGGGTTATGTTTTAGATGGTGTTATTAGAGAGACCTATGGGATGTTCATTCTGAAATGTCCAAAGATAGTTGGCAATACAGGCCTGAAATGTGGTGGAGGAACTAGGACTGCATCTGGGAGTCATTCTCATGGAGAGGCTACTTAAATCCATGGAAGTTAATGAGATCACCAAGGAACAGTGTACAGAGAAACAAAAATACAGAGCCTGGGAACACCAACAGGTCGGGAATGAGACGTGGATGATCAACTAGGAAAAGAGACTGAAAAGAAGTGCTCAGCTCGGTAGGAAGGGAACCAGACAGGAGAAGTATCCTGAAAACTTAAAGAGGAGGAAATATTCTGGAGCAGAGTGCCCAAGAGTATCAAGTGCAACGGAGAGGATGAAGAGTCATAGATGGAGAAAAGAATGTCAAATCTAACAAATGAAAGATTATTATAATAATAATATGATTATTTTTACAATGTACAATATAATTATATTATACAATATAATATACATTATATATCAAAATACAATATAATTACAATAATAAATGAAAGATTTTGAAGAGAGGCATTTAAGCTCAGTAATGAGATCCGATGCTGAACTACAGAGTGTTAGAGTGAAGAGGCAGTGGAGGCAACAGGTATAGACAATCCTTCTCAGGAGATTGGCTGAGAAAGGGAGGAGAGGTCTATGACAATTACTTAGTTAAGGGGATGGTTGGATCTAGTAAAGGACTTTTGAGGATGGAGGATACTTGGACATGTTTAAGAGGATAGGGAGTATTTGATGGTGAGGGAGGGAGAAAGAAACAGAGAGTAAAAGAGAAAGATATGAAGACATATACAGAGACAGGAAGAGAGAGAGAGAGAGAGAGAGAGAGAGAGAGAGAGAGAGAGAGAGAGAGAGAGAGAGAGAGGAAGAAGAGGATGGTTGGAATACTCTACTGGAGAAGAAAAGAAGAGATGAAATCAAAGCTATCTAGAGTAGTACTGACCATAACAGAGGGAAAAGTCACCTTCTGAGAATCAATAAGGAGAGCAGAGGACTGATATGGAGAGGCCTTGAGAGGAAGTGAAGGAGAAAAGGCAAAGTCATCTGGAATGGCCTTAATTTTCACAGTCATGAAATAAGAAATGGAATCTTCATTTGAGAAGATGGAGGGAAGGGAGATATGGGAGCCTTGAGGAGAGAAAAGGTTCGAAACAGCTTCTGTGGGGAGGGTGATATGGGATCAATTAGGAAGGAATCAAAGAAGTGCCTTGTTGCGGTGAGGGCCCAATTGATCTTAGGTGACATAAATTTGCAATGGATCGAGTCGGCATGATTTCATGATTTCCTCCACATTTGTTCATCAGAATATGAATATTAGCATGAGAGGCAGATGGTGGGCTTCATGCAGGGCTCCAGTTTGGCAAGAGACAAGTAGCCAGAGGATAAGGGAAGGATGAGATATGTGAGAGTAGAGGCCAAGATGGAGTTGAAGTAGTCGAGATTCAGAAGGGATAATATCCTCATCCTCAGATTTCTATAAATCCTCTACAGGATGAATACTCACAAGTCCTGAGGGCCTGCCTTTACTTCTCCTGACATTGTGAGGATTGCAGTGGAGCATGCTGGTCTTGCATTAGTCCCATGTAGTAGAGTAAGTAGACCATTGAACCTGGAGTCAGGAAGACCCAGATTGGATTCCCCTTTGGACACTTACTATCTTTGTGACCCTGGGGAAGTCACTTAACCTCATTTCCTTCTTTTTAAGATGGGGGGGGTAGACTACATGACTTCTGGAACCCCTTCCAACTCTGGTTCTATGACCCTGTAATTCTCCTTTCTTGGTAGATGAGCAGCTGGCCTTCTTTTCCAAGCATGGAATATATAATATTCCCATTTGTCAAAACACATTAAGATGAGGACTAGTGAGGCCATCCCTGTAGTTCCTTCATGTTTTCAGAAGGAGGGCATTGGAGAGTGGAGTGAGAGCTGGGGTTCTTTACCCAGTGAGCCCCTTGGCTTATGGGATTCTAGTCACCTCCTGAGGACCTTATCATTGGTGATTATGTAAAACTGACAGCTGCTTATAATTATTTGGGGCTTTGGGTAGAAATCATTAAAACCATCTGCCTTTATCTTAACGCTACCAGACTTAAACCCAAGGGGTTGCTCCTACCTAACTTCAAACAGGGCAGCGAGGAAGAAAAGACAGCTCCCCACATTACTAACAAATTTTCAGTGATTCATTTACATGTACAACCAGTTATTTCAACAGCCTTCCAACCTTTAATTATCTTCTAAATATATGTAATTTGGGACTGCTAATTAGGTAGCAATTTAATGCTCTCAGAGGGATTCAGATGCACTGTTGCTTTTTTTTTTTTAATGTAAACTCCAATAAGAATCATCACTGGTATGCAAATGACTTTGTTCTTTGGTGATGCAATGAAGTGGAGAAGTTTGGGCACTGGGCAAAATCTTGCACAATTTGACTTTCTGCTTTAGCTAAGGATGAGGTTTTGATCATAGGAAGGGGAAGCTGAAGTTAACAGGGCCTCTGAGCTGACCAGAGACAGAGACAAAGGCAGAGACAGAAAGATAGAGGAAAAGAGGCAGAGAGATAGAGAGAGACAGAGAGAGAGTCAGAGAAAGAGACAGAGAGAGACAGAGAGACAGAGTCAGAGAAAGAGAGAGAGAGGAAGAGAGAGAGAGAGAGGAAGAGGAAGAGAGAGAGACAGACAGACAGACAGACAGACAAAGACAGAGACAGAGACTCAGAGAAAGAGAGAGAGAGAGACAGACAGACAGACAGACAGACAGAGACAGAGACAGAGACAGAGAGAGACAGAGAGAGACAGAGAGAGAGAGAGACAGAGAGAGAGACAGAGAGAGAGACAGAGAGAGACAGAGAGAGACAGAGAGAGAGAGAGAGAGAGAGAGAGGAAGAGAGAGAGAGAGAGGAAGAGGAAGAGAGAGAGACAGACAGACAGACAGACAGACAAAGACAGAGACAGAGACTCAGAGAAAGAGAGAGAGAGAGACAGACAGACAGACAGACAGACAGACAGAGACAGAGACAGAGACAGAGAGAGACAGAGAGAGACAGAGAGAGACAGAGAGAGAGAGAGACAGAGAGAGAGAGACAGAGAGAGAGACAGAGAGAGACAGAGAGAGACAGAGAGAGAGAGAGAGAGAGAGAGAGAGAGAGAGAGAGAGAGAGGAAGAGGAAGAGAGAGAGACAGACAGACAGACAGACAGACAAAGACAGAGACAGAGACTCAGAGAAAGAGAGAGAGAGAGACAGACAGACAGNAGAGAGAGAGAGAGAGAGAGAGAGAGAGAGAGAGAGAGAGAGTCAGTTTATTCCTTGTAGGAGTCTGACACCGCTTACACAGTTCATTGATGTCTCACCCAGGGCCTACATGTTTCTGTGTTCCTGGCAGAGCCTACAGATCAGAACGGATGCCACTTTCCTCATCCATCCTCATGCTGAGCCCCTTCTCTGTGTGAGTGAGTGTGTGTATGTGTGTGTGTGTGTGTGCGTGTGAGCCTGTGTGCGAGTGAGCCTGGGCACACCATTATCCAGCTGGCCACTGTGTTAATTAAGACTCAGTGGCTTCCCCAGGGTAGGAGAGAGCAAGGAGCATTTTGCTCGGAGCCCTGAGCTGCTGTTTCCGGTGTAGTCTTTACCCCTGTTGCGAGGGATCTCAAAATTGCATAAAGATGGGCCTGCGCTGGCTGGGAGAGAACCTCTTGATCACTGAGATGACGTCTCGCAGTGATAGAAACCAGGACTCCAGTCTGAGCCTCGCATTGTTGCTCACATTCTTGAACGGAGGCTACCAGAGCAGCTGAGGCTCGCCGGCCCCAGGAGGCAGGCGAGGGGGCTTGAAACACATCTAGAGAAAGTTGTAGATCGTTCTTCCACATGAAGCCCAGAATTACAGTTTGATGAGGTCGGGCGCTCATTCATCATGGGCCGTGGTGCACGGACAGTCTCAGGGACTGGCCCAGGGAGGGGATGAACGGAAGAAACTCAGAGGTCAGCGTGTCCTCCAGAAAGTCTTGCTCCTCACCTGATCCCGTACAGTGGGAAGCTTCTGCCAGACGATAAAGAAATCAACCCTAGAATGGTCCTTCCAACCCATTTCCTCAAGGGCCCCCCACCCTTCGCTCAATGAACGCCATAAAGCCTTTGCTTCCTGTCCTTTGAAGCCCATGTGTGGAGACTACATAGAGGCAGGCTCGGGGCAAACCAACGCCAGGGCTGTTGGGGGTCCCTGAGCCGAAGGAGAAAAGTAGCCAAGACTGCTCTGGCAGTGCCAGGATGGGATGGAGTCTTAGCTGGGGATGGGGCCTCCGCACCGCGTCGGGGGAGGTCATGAGGGAAGTCGCTGGACTTCTCACAGCCTTTTCAAATCCTTCCTAAGTTACCAAGAAAATACTGGCACAATAAGCCTTGGAGACACTCATTTTCTTGGGTGGGGAATCCTTTGGAGGAAAGGGGTTTCACACTTGAGGCTTTTCCACAGATGGATATTGTAGCATAATAGCCAGATGCTGAATTTGGGGGAAAGACCTGGGTTCAAATTCTGCCTTAGATGGTTACTAGCTGGGTGTCCCTAGATATAAATAATGACCACAGCTAACAGTTGTTAGCTTTTATATACAGTTAGGATGTCGGGACAATGATAATCTCTCTCTCTCTCACGCTCTCTGTCTCTCTGTCTCTCTCTCTCTCTCTTTCTCTCTCACTCTCTCCATCTCTTTCTCTCTCTCACTCTCTCTGTCTGTCTGTCTGTCTGTTTCTCTCTCTCTCACACACACACTCTCTCCATCTCTTTCTCTCTCTCACTCTCTCTGTCTCTTTCTCTCTCTCACTCTCTCTGTCTCTGTCTGTCTGTCTGTCTGTCTGTCTCTCTCTCTCTCTCTCTGTGCCAGGATGTCACCTCTGCATTCTTCCTATTCTATCCAATGGCTTATCTCCCTGCATAGAATATTGACTCCCAGAAGAATGAAAGGTGTCTACTTCAATCATTGCATTTCCCTCAGCACTTCCCAAAAGGATATACATATTCTTGGTGACCAACACATATTTCTGGAATGAATGAAAATAAACATTTATTAGGCACCAACTATGTGTTAACAGTGTGAGTACAAAGAGAAAACCAAGGCTGTCTGTTCTCACACTAATTGGGGAATGAGCCTTTAGACTGAATGGATGGATGGCTCCTCCAGAAGCTCAAGGGGGCCAAAATGATCACGTCCATTGATCCATGGTCCAGCCATCATGAAACAGGACAGGGTTATGACTAGGAAGGAGGACTTACAATGTCAAGATCAAAATCTCTCCCAGCTCCAATGCACCCTGCAGCTGTGGAGACACCCTCCACCCCCTCTTCTTGGGATCTCCTGGGACTTGGAGTTCACATGGCTTATTCCAGGACGAGGCCTGGCCAAGACTCCTCTGGATACGTGCTCAACTTTCTCTTTCTCTCCTTTCTCTAAGGGATCGGGGTGATATTCAGCAAGACACCACGGAGGCAGGAGTATTGGGGGCAGTCGGTGTTCCAATGTCGCCTGACACACAGTAGGTGCTATAGAAATGCTCATCCCCTTCCCTCATCTTTGTCACAGAACCAGAAGCCACTCGTCCGGCCAATTTCCCAGCAGCCCACATTCCAGCATCCTCAAAGCCCTCCCAGCACCTCGCACTCATCTTCTCTCCCCTTAAAACGTTCCACTGCTTTCAGGCATTTCAGCACCAACATGTCGGCTGTTCCTGTCGCTGCACAAAGGGATTGAGCTCTCCTCCGAAGAGAAGGATGCCGGGGCCTCGCCTGCCTCCCCGCTGCTCCTCAGCCCTGGCCCCTCTGGACAAACCCGGCACAGTCCAAGTAGATCTGAATCGAGTCTCGCTGCTCTCTGCTCCTGTCTAAGAGACAGCCCAGGGTCCAGATTGACGGGCGGCAGCAGCCTTGAGCGTGGCAGTGCGAGGGCGCCACCTAATGGCGAGCCTCTCTCAATTCACCAGAAGCTCCTCTGCAGGTGAGGCATTGGGAGGGGCGCGGAAATCCTTGGCAAAGCCCCGAACTGGATCTGAGCTCCTGCCCACGGGGCTAGGCAGACAGGACGCCCCAGCGTGTGTCCGATGCCTGATCGGGCAGGCTCGAGGCCGCGGCTGCCCACCTCAAGGATGGGGCAGAGGGACGGACCGAGCAGCAGATCAGAAGGATGCCCAGGCTGCCCGGCCGCAGGCAGGCTCCTCCTTCTAGGTGGGATTCCCCTTTGCCCCACTGCGGTGGACTTCCTCCCTGCACTAGAGAGGCTTGAAAAGACAGCAAAGGAAGAGACCTTAGCCTGAGGCGGGACCTTAAGCCAACTGAACCCAGGGTCGGGGCATCCTGGGAGATTTCGGGGGCCTCGGAATTGAGATGGAGAAAGAGACTCACATATACAGGCCCCGAGACACAGAAACACATGCCTTCACTAATTTTTCTCTGAAAATGGCATTTTCTTTCTCTATCTATCCATCTATCTATCTATCTATCTATCTATCTATCTATCTATCTATCTATCCATCTATCTATCTATCTATCTATCTATCTATCTATCTATCTATCCATCCATCCATCTATCTATCTATCCATCTGTCTATCTGTCTATCTATCTATCTATCTATCTATCTATCTATCTATCTATCTATCCATCCATCCATCCATCCATCTATCCATCCATCCATCCATCCATCCATCCATCTATCCATCTATCTATCTATCTATCTATCTATCCATCTATCTATCTATCTATCTATCTATCTATCTATCTATCTATCCACCTATCCATGTGTCTATCTATCTCTTTATTTATTTGTTTGTTTATTTGTTTTTAAATCTGACTCTGAGAACTGGGCCCCAGGCTTCCCTCTATGGCAGAAGGGTTCAAGGACCCCAGGAAGGCAGGTTAAAGCCTGCCTCTTTTCAAGTTGAGAATCCTGAAAGCTCTTAGTGGCTCAGTCTCCTAGATTAAAGCCGGGAGGGGAGCTGGGGGGTGGGTGGCGTATGTGAATGGGAGGAGGAGGGAAGAGGAGGAAAAGGGAGGGAAAAACAGAAGCAGAATGACTGTGTTTTGCTCTCTAGCCAGAGCTCAGAGGCAGCAGATGGTCCAGCTTGCCTTCCATGCTGACGCTACTCCTGTCAGAATCCGGCTGGGGTTTTGAGAGTACACAAAGGTTTGCAAAGTGCTTTACAGATATGAGCTCCTTTGATCCTTACCCCTTTAGAATCACCCCCATTTTACAGATGAGGACATGGAGGCTAACTTACCCAGCTAGGGCCAGGTCCCACAGCTAGAAAGCATCTGAGGGTATATGGGAGTCCAGGTCTTGCTGAGTCTGGGTTCAGTGATCTATCCACTGGCCATGACCTGCCTCTAAGGGCCAGTTAGAGGATCTAGATTTGAATCCCAGCTTGGTCAGTTAGCCAGTGAATAAACACTTATTAAGCACCTATAAGTCAGGTACCATACAGAGAAAGGCAAAAGAGGGTCCCTGACCTCTAGGAGCTCAAGAGTCTTGTAGAGGAAACAGCATGCAAACAAGGATGGAGAAGCTCTGAAAAGGCTTCCTGCAGGTCATCAGAAGAGGAAAGGCAAGAGAAATAGGGAAAGTGGGAAAAGCTTCTGGATGAAGATACCTTTTAGCTAGGACTCTAAGGAAGCCAGAAAAGTCAGGAAGCAGAGGTGAGGAGGATGTTCTAGCCCTAGCGGAACACAAGAGAATGTGGCCAGAGCCAAAAGATGAGCACAACCAAGAGACCAGTGTCACGGCGTCAGAGAGTACCTGGGAGAAGGAGGTGAAAAGTGGGAGAAAGGTTGGGGGAAGAACACTAGATTATGAAGGACTTTGAAGGCCACAGGATTTTTTATTTAATCCTCAAGGTGATAGGAAGCTTGTTGGGTTGGACTGGGGGTAAAGCATAAGGACTGGATCTGAGCTTTAGGAAAATCATTTTGGCAGCTAAATGGAACGTGGAAAGGAGGGGAGAGAGACATGTGGCAGGAGGCCCACCAGCGCCATTTGCAATAGTCCAGGTAGGAAGATTCATTCTGCTTCTATTATCTGTGTAGCCTTAGAAAAGTCATTTCCCCCAAGTTGGGCCTCAGTTTCCACCTCACTAAAATTGATGGGGTTGGATGTCCCTTCCATCTCTAGAGCTATGATCGCCAAAATATGTTAAAAGATCACATAGAACCGAATGCCAGCATATACGTTACAGAATATCACCTCTTCGGCCAGGAGGACAGTCGACCCTCTGGGCTGTGTAGAGTTAGATTCAAAGCATCCAACATGCCATCCACAGAAGCCTTCTTTCCCTCTGAGGACCTCGGCTTGTGGATGCCGTGTCATCCCTCGGGGCTCCCCTCCGACCTCTGGACCACCTACAGTGGCATGGTCAGGAGTCACCATATCCTGTTCTTTGCATTCTTGGGACTACACGATTGGGGACTTTGGAGGGTGCCCAGATCACCTAGCAGCAAGGCACCCTGAGGGCACTTGCCTGGGCATGCCCAGATTGCCTAACAGGGAGGTACTCTGAATTCTTTACCTTCTTTTACTGGCTATATAGTGGGGACAAGCCAGAACATGCCACATCTTTAAAACTGGTGAAATGGAGACATGTAGACCTGCCTATGCAGATATGTACTCATTAACCTTGAACTAGAATCGCCATTTTCTTCCATTATATTTTTCATAATTGAATATTTTTAATACATTTGTATAATCTCTTCCAGACACTATTTCTGGTTCACAATTCTCCTGCTCAGTTTTTCTTACTCCGTATGGAAGGCAAAGATCCCAGCTCCTCCTTAGTGTAGGTCCCATGAACTGAACCAGTGAGAGGGAGGGACTTCCTGCCCCTGATTCCTTCGCTTGTCTTCTGGCTCTAAGAAATGGGCCTGAGGGTGGTGGTTTCTATTTTGCATCCTTTGTCCTTCTCTGTTTCAAACACTCGTGCTGATCCCCAGCAGACTTGGAGGTGTTGGAACCAGGCTTCTAGGTGGGGTGTTATAGCCAGGCCACCCACCTTGGAAGCCTGATGGGTCAGGGGGCTTGGAACTCAAGTCAAGGGGTGTTTGAACTTGAAAATGCGACTGTGTCTCCTGTAGGAATTAAACTAAGCTGGAAACCTAATCCTCTTTCCCTTCTCAGAGGCTGAGGTGGCCCAAAAGGTTTAGGGAGGGTGGAAGCAGCATTAAGTCCCAACTGTTGAGGAGTAAGTTTGTATATTTGTGATAATAGTGCTGAAGCTTTGTAAAAGCTAATCCTGCTGTTAAGTGGTTAGATGGACCAGGACTGTAGGGTACTCTATAGTAGGGGGCGTCCCACTGGACTGGTACAGGGGTGGGAGCCAATGGCAAAGAGCATAGACACACCCCCAAGCCACGGAAAGTACTGGAGCAACATGGAGAATGCCCTTGGTCTTACAGCTTTATAGCATTAAGGATCAGCATACTCAGGGCTACCCTCTACTGACATTCAGTTGGGTCCTTCTGGATTTCTCTCTTCCCCCTGTCTTTGAGTGAAAAAAAAATCTGTTCCTGATATTCCCAATTATGAGAGGATAATTAATGTTACCTCAGTCTCTCCTCTGGTTGGTGCCTTGGGACAATTCTTAGTGGTTAGCCATATGCATACTATAAATGTTCCTCAGCTAGAAAATTAATTTTGAGTTCATGTTTTATAAAAGGAAGACAGAGAGAGGTGCCCAGAACTCCTAGTAAAAAAGAGATGAGAAAGAAAGGAGAAAATTGAAGAAAGGAGGGATTGAGGGAATGAGAATAAAAGAGAGGAAGTGAGGAAAGGAAGAAGGATGGGAAAGAGAAAGGAGGATGTGGTGTAAAGGTGGGAATGAGTAAGAGAGGAAGAAAGAAAAGGAGAAAGGAAAAATTAAAAGAGAGAAGGAATGGAGGGAGGAAGGAAGGAAGGGAAGGGAAGGGAAGGGAAGGGAAAGGAAGGGAAGGGAAAGGAAGGGAAGGGGAAGAAAAGAACTTAAGATGCACTGATGTCAAAGAAAATTTTAAAATGATGAAATAGGTAGAAAAAATCAATTTCTAAAGTTACCCTAACCTGGTATTATTATCTAACCAGGAGGATATTAAAAGTCAGATTAAGAACAATCTCCAGGGAGTTCTCCTGAGATCCTTCACTGCCCTGACAAACTCCACTATTGGGCCTATTTTCTGCCTATTCCACACAGTGTCTGACACAATGTCCTGCCAAATGGCTTTAGCTGCATGTGAGCTCCATCCATTCTTTCTTGGGCTGTCATGCTGGTGAGGAGAGAGAGAGAGAGAGAGAGAGAGAGAGAGAGAGAGAGAGAGAGAGAGAGAGAGAGAGAGAGAGAGAGAGAGAGAGAGAGAGAGAGAGAGAATGGCTGCTTGCTGCTGCCTGGGTCATCACTCTGTAGATACCTATGGCAGAAACACCCTGGCCATCCTCCTTCCTTCAAGGATACATTGCTCCAGTTTTATGTACCAATGAACAGTAAGAGAATACATAAATGAAGCAACCTAGGCTCCTAGAGGTCAGGGATGTTTCACTTCTGTCTATTTTCCCCCAGTGTGGCATAATGCCTGGCACATGGTTGTGGGTCAATAAATGCTTATTGATTGACTGCCTGAAGCCCATTAACAATTGGCATTTGAATAATGTTTTAAAGCTGGCAAAGTATTTTAGGCAGATTATTTTACTTAGTGCTCCTAGTAACCCTGTTTCCCCATTTTCCTGATAAAAGGTCTGAAGTTCAGAGAAAAAAAACAGAAACTCAGTAAAATTCTGATGGCCACCCAACTAGGAAATATCCAGTGCAGGATTTGAACTCAGGTATTCTATACTCTGAGTCCAGGGAATCATCTGATTAGACCAGGCTGCATCCTAAAAATTTGTAGATGAATCAACTCTAGGACGCAGGGCTAATAGCCTGGATGTCAGTGTCCAAACCCAAAAAACATTTAGGCAGGTTAGCTATTCTGTTGGACTGTTCAGAGATCATTAAAGGTGGGAGGGTGGGTAGAAGAGATAGAAACAATGCCAGCAAAGGTTGCAGAAGGAAAGATGTTCTGGTTCTGCAACTTCTAGTCTTGCAGAGATGCCTACTGCATTCAAGGTGGAAGGCCTTGACTAGAGTTTTCCAGCCAGTAGAGGCAAGAGGTAGGAACTGAACTCAGATCTTCTGAGACAGAGGTCAGGACTCTCTATCTACTAAGCAACACTTTCTCACTTTAACTTCCAGATCAAGTATCAAAAGTATATCTTTAATCTTTGGTTCAGAATTACTTCCCAGTCATAGGAAGTTTGGATGAGGCTTGATTAGATGTAATAAAATTGTCCAAAAAGGATCTGGAGGTTAGAGTGGACCCCTAGCCTAACAAGTATCAAAAAAGTGACAGAGAAGCAAAACAAACAAACAAAAAATGAGATCTTGGGACTTGGGGATGAATTAAGAGAGGCCACAACTTGCAGGAATACTGTACTTAGCATTCCACAGAATTCTGCCCCAGCCAGGTATCAGCCAGAGGACTGAGTTCAATCCATATTTTGGGATCAAAAAAGAAAACCAGCCCCCCTGAAAAACTGAGGAGCCTTTGCAGGACACTGAAGAACCTTGAAACCAAATCATTTGTGCATCATGTGAAGGAAACTGTTTATTTTGCCTTGGAGAAGAGAAGGATGAGGTCAGACCAGATCTGAGCATTTGAAAGGGGGAGGTCAGGTGGGAGAGGAAGGGAAGTGACTCTGTTCAAGCCCCAAAGGCAGAATGAGGAGTAGAAGTTACTAAATGGACAACTCCGGGTTCTATTGAAGGTGGGACTTAAGACACATGCTGTAACAGGGACTGGGTTGGACTCTAGTCTGGGCCAGGGAAGCAGACAATGAGGCAGTGAATGTAGGACAAGAGGAGGTCAGTGAGATCTGAGTTCAGAAACTTATTGACTGTGTGACCCTGGGCAAGCCATTTCCTTTTTTCATACTGCTTCCTCACCTGTTAAAATAGGAATTATTCTCACATCTCCTTCCCAAAGTTGTCATAAGGTAAAATGAGATATTTGCAAAGCTCTTTGCAAGCCTCAAAATTCTACATAAATATTAGCTCTATCGTTATTATGAACTATTAGTATTCTCCTTGCTATTTCCCTTTTCCGAAGGTCTTCAAGCAAAGGGTGGATAACTGAGCCCTTGAGGGAGGCTTGTAGTGGGGATTCTTTTTGGGGGGGGGAGGAGACGGTTACAGAGAGGAGAGGCCTCTTCTATGTCCAGAATTGGGTTCCATGATGTGGCTTCTCAAAACGTTTACTAGATTTTAAGAGGCGGTGGGGTAGGCTGACCCCACGAGGTACTGGCAGGACATCCATCAGCCTGGAAGACCCAAGAGATGAACTGAGCAAAGAATACTTCTCTGTAACAAAACAGGGCTTTGGTATGGCTGCCAAGATCCATGAATTGGAAGGAGACCTTCCAGGGCCAGTCCACATGTGCGAGTGGCTTTGGAGAAGCTACTACTTCACACCCAACAACTGTACATGTTTTAAAACAAATTTTGGATGAAACCAAGTCAAACAAAGCTGGAAGAGAAGAGCACATTGGACCAAAGACAGAAATATTGGTTGTGGGCTTGAGGGAAGGCTTCGTCTTGGCTTGGGCCGATGGAGGAAGGATGAATGGAAGGAGGAAGGAAGGCTTGCAAGCCTGTTCCCTGGCTCTCCTCAGCCTGGCCCTTTCATCTTTTTGTGCTCCATGGCTGGTCTTTCTTGGCAGAGAGCAAAGGGGACATCCCTATCTCCTAAGAATCCAGCTCTGTGACTCAGGTTTGGAGTAGAGGGAACAATCCTTCCCTGCTCATGCTCGCCAGGGAAGCTACTATTCAGGGTTGTCCTCAGGGAGGATCACAGCCAATGTGGCCTGCTGCCCAGGGCAGACACACAGGTTCCCAGAGGAAAGAGAGAAAGTGTCTCCTTGCAAAGTTCCCATCCCAAACAAATGAAAGAATGAGCAACAACAGCTGCCCTGGATTCAGTCACTCATCCATGCCCTTCGAGTCCTTCGTTCAACACATATTTATGGAGTATTCACTATGCCTGAGGCACGATGCTATGTTGTCATGGCAAGAATAAAAGACAGGTAGACAGTCTCTTGACTTTCATCCAATCTAGCGAACACCTATTAAGCAACTACTGTATTCCAGCCTCTGCGGACAAAAATACACATTTTTTAAAAAAAGACTTTTTAGGGATTCACATTCTCCTTGGCAGAAATAAAAGGATAATCAATACAAATATATAATGAAAGTAAATCAAAAGACCACAGGCTTCTGAATCAGGAATCAGGAATCAAGTGCTACAGCTGGACAAGAACTTCTCTACAATAAGAGGATCTGGGGTTCAATGTCTCTGAGGCCCACTGCTCCTGGTTAGGCTTGATGAAATATGCCCATTGGCTCTCTAGTTGGCTCAATGACAGAATATAGAACAATACAGTGGAAACAAGACCAGCTCGTTATTTGAATCCCAGTTTTGCTATCCCATCTCTATGACCCTCACTAACTCACTTAACTTTCATGCCCTTCTCTGTAAAAATAAAGAAGTTGGCCTAGATGACCTCTGAGTCTCTAGCTAAAGGATTCTATCATTCCCTTCTGGGTCTTCTAAATCCAACTCCATATTCCAGATCTAATTGTAAGACTGTCATACCAAGCCTCCTCTGACCACTCCAGTCTAAACTTTCTTCTCCTTTCTCAGGGCTTAAAATGTAATGCAGGATTTCTTGCATTGGCAATATTAGCCTGGACAATCCTGTCAGTTAGATGAATGGAACTTTGGCCTGGCAGGTGCCACCCGTATGCCGTCCTAGGTCCTGACAGTTGGGCTGTGTCTATAAAAGCCCTGCAAACCCAACCTTAGGGTTCTGATTTCCTTGACCTCACCCAGACACCCAGCTACCCCTGACTTCCCCTTGGGGACCCCAGGAGGGATTGAAGGGAGGTGGTTTGTGGAATGTGGGCAGGATTTTAGCTTAGAGTAGCCTAGGATAGGGACACCCCTAAACCAACTTAACAACTACATCTGTTTAGCTGGTAGATCGAACAACATCAGGGCAGTGTCAGATTATCTCAGGCTGAAGGCTGGTTCTCTCAGCCTGACCTACCTTCTAGGTCCATTGCCAACACTTACTAGTTTCTCAAGACCCTAAACCCTCTTACCTCAGTTTCCCTTTCCTGTTTAAATAAATACCTTAGCCTGAATCAGTGAGTTCCTGTAATTCCTATATCATCACCAAAGCTAAAGAGACTGAGGAGAGGGCAGAATATAAGTTAGTTGAGTTTGCTGTGGAGTGAAACCAAAGCCTCCATTGTAACCAGGAAGTAGAGCCCCACTTCCTGCTGGGTTCTGCTCTCACCCAATAGTGACCAGCTGAGGCTGCTCAACACTGATAGCCCAAAATCTTCTGCTGATCTAGTTACTGGCTCCCGGGCCCCTGGTGACTCACTTTTACTACCAGCATCTTAATGACCATCACATTATCTTCCATTACATTAAGGAAGTAGGAGAGCAGGAAAAGTAGTGCTCCAGGAGCCAAAGACCTTAGTCTGCCACTTACTATTGTATGACCTTCAACATCCCTGAGATTCAATTTCTACAACTGTTGAATGAAGAGGTTAGACTCGATAATCCCTTCTAGTATGGAAACCAACAAGAATATGAGCTTCTCCTGTATTTGTTGTAGTTCCATAGGGGTTGGCCTTTAATACCTAATGAGATTAGGATTGGATACTCTCCTGTTTAGGGCTGGGAGTCTTGGGAGTCCATTTAGACCATTGTATAAATGAAAAAAGTAAGGGACAGGGAAGTCGAGACTTGTTTAGAATCACATAAGTGACAAGTAGTCAAGGAGGGGATTTGAACCCACATTCCTAACTGACTACTTGTCCAGTGTTTAATCCACATTCATAGGATTGGGTAGAAGATGCTGTTTTAGAGGTCGTCTACTCCAACCTCATCATCTGAGAGATGCTATGAAAAGTTATCTGGTTATTCTCTTTCTATGCTAGCCAGGCCTAATACACTTTGAAAGCTGGAATGAAAGGCCCCAATTTCCTCTTGACCTCTCCCAGATGCCTACCATGGGGTCTTCAAATTCCATAGGTCCTTAAGAACTTCTTTGGCGATTTACGTCAGATTTCCAATGGTCAATTTTCCTTCCCAGGCATATTGCAAAATCATGGTTTTAGTCAAGAAAATACTAACTTTAGATTCAGAGGACCTGTTCCCCAAGTTCTGCTTATTTCATTCATTACCTGGGACAGTGGACAAGTCACCTTCAGCTTCTAATGACCTCATTTGTACACAGAGGGCTAGATCACCTGCGAGATGCCTTCCAATATTTGAAAGTACGATGATCTGAGTTTGCTTTGGGGTGGATTTAGAGGGAGGACAGAGAATATGTCTTTTCCTTTCTCAGATCTCCAAAAGGGCCTGGGAATGCATTTTACTTCAAAATGTATTTATTAAATCTCTGCTATGCAGGGATAAAGTAGAAAATAACTGTTCTTACCCATAGCCATTCACATGAGACAAGACATTTGCACAGAAAGCTATTATAAAAGAAAGAATAAGAGAGGCCAAGGGAAGATACTGGCAAAGGGAGAAGATAAAATGGAGGAAAGCAATGGAGGTCAAGTGGAGGTGGGTGGAAATCAAGGAAGTCTTCCTGGAGTAGGTAGCAACTCAAATGGGCCTTGAATGAAGGGAAAGAATCACCAATAGAGGTGTGTGTACGATGTTAGAAGAATCCACTCCAGGAGTGGCACTCCAGGTAGGGAATGAGCAAAGAGGTATCTAGGGAAGTAGGGAGTGAAAAGCATTTTTGGATGGAACCCAGGACATGATGAGGACAAGTCAGAGATAAGACAGGAAATGTATTTTGGAATCAGATTATGAAGGGTCTTGGATTATAGGACAAGTAATCTGTGCTTAGATAATGGATAATACCATTCATGCTAGACTTAATAGACTTTGAGTTAGAAGAACCTAGGAATTAGCTTGTCTAACTCTTCCATTTTTCCTATGATGGAACTGAGTATCAGAGAGGAAAATATCTGGCCTGAAGTCATATAAACAGAAAAATAAACAGAGGCAAGTTACTGTTTACTGATCAGCAGAGTCATTCCTACAATTCTCTGTGGAGAACATGGTAGAGGGGGAGGGTTGAGTTGCTCCAGCATGAATTGGTAAATGAGACTATGGAACAACCCAGGGACATAAATGTGTCAAGGGCAAATAAGCACCTGGCTATGTTTATCTAGTTCTGTGACTCAGTGAAACCATGAATAAACATCTAAGGAAGGTTTCCAACATGCCTCCCCCATCTAGGCTCTTCCTATCTGACCACCCTAATAGCTCGGCACAGATCGATGGATAGACCAACAAGCACTTCAGATCCATAGCCATGAGAGTGTGTCTAGGCTAAAAAAAGGAGGCAGGAAATGAGTGGATGCCATAGCCAACCATAACAGGTGTTAGGGAGTACATTCGAACAACTTTAGAGTGATGGCCCAGAAGATGAGCGACCAGGTTCTCCCTAAAGCACATCAACACATATTTATTAAAATACTGCCTCTGTTTTTTTATGCAAGATGGAGTCCTAAGCTAAATCAACCATGATCTGGGGTATTTGGTGAACATTACATTCAACTCTGGTCTTTTAGAAAATTAAAGAATTCATGTCAGGATGGTTTTAAAACCCTTTTAACTGTGTTCAAACCTCTCAGTGCCATGTTTTGGGGAGGGCATTGACAGGCTCAGGAAATTCCAATGGAGGACAACCAGAATGACATCAGAACATGAATTCATAAAGATGGAAGAAGTATTTTAGAGCAAAGCTGACTCAGGGAGGATGCAATGGTCTTCTCTACTCTTTGAAGAATTGCCAATAGGAAAGAGGGCTGAGACTTGATCTTCCTGACCTCAGAAGAAAAAAAAAAGGAGAAACAGTTGGAGGAAGTTAAAAAGTAACCAGTTTGGACTTGATTTGGGAAATGGGGTAGAGAAGGAGACCTTTGAAACTCATCACTACTCCAAGTAGAAGAGGGAGCCTTTGGATAGGATGGATCTCACTTATTGTGAGACTTAAAACAAAGTTACTCTGGGATTATGAAGTAGAAGAGATTCTTAGGCAAGTTTGGGTAAGGCTAGATGGCTATAAGGACCCTACACCCAGTCACTGAGATTCTCTGATTCCTTGACTAGAGATGTAATGAACCCAAAGGATTCCTGTAGGTTTCAGAGCAATATTTGTAAGCTAAGTCACAGGATACCATGTTGATTAGATTGAACTAAAGTTCTCAGGACCTTCCTGCCAGAATGTGACTGAACATAACTGTAAAAACTGGAACAATCAGGCCATCTGTTCATCTGAATTTATAACAATTGTTGATAGATTGGCCATTCTATTTTTTTAAATCCCTAACTTCTGTGTATTGACTCATAGGCAGAAGAGTGGTAAGGGTGGTCAATGGGGGTCAAGTGACTTGCCCAGGGTCACACAGCTGGGAAGTATCTGAGGATTTGAACCTAAGACCTCCCATCTCTAGGCCTGACTCTTAAACCATTGAGCTACCCAGATGCCCCCTAGATTGGCCATTCTAGAAACAGTATGTAAAATTGAACACAGAAACCTTGCCAAGGTTCACATGGCTGAGTAGAGAGCTGTGGTTATGCAGCAAGGTCATATGCAAGTATCGGAGCAGAACATTTTCTGTTCTGCAAAGATGAAGAAATGAAGAAACATAGACATTGGAAAATGGTGGCATGGGAGTCTTTGTTTAAAATATCCTCATTTCTAAAGAAGGATGGAAGTTACAAAGAGACAAATTTAAACTTGATCTATGGAAAATCTTCCTTCTGATTATAGTTCTCCAAAGATAGAAGAGGTTGCTTGGTAGGTTCTCAGCTCCCCTCTTCTGAAGGCCTTTAAGCAAAGACAATATGGCCACTTGTGAGATATGGCGTAGTGGGCACAACATACTCATGTTGGAGTTGGACTATTTGGTCCTTCCAGCTCAGAAATTGGGTGATTTTTGATTACCTGGTATTTATTCACTCATTCATTCCACCAAATTACTTAGTCTTTACCATGTACAAGGAGCTGTAAATTATATATATATATATATATATTCCCTGGAAAAAGCTCCTGGTCAGAACTGCTGATCATCTCATTCAATCTTTCCAATTTCCATTCTGAATAAATAAACAATCAAACACCCAGCTAAATGAAATGCATAATTCCTAACATCCCTGTCTAGCTCGCCAAACTGGGCTGCCCCTGAAAAGGTAGTGTGCTCAGCATCACTGTCAGGGCCTTCTTTAAACCAAGATTTTCAATAATTCTAATGGAGTTACATATGGGATTAGCTATCCAATTAATTCTGGTCTTTTCTGCAAAAATATTGGTGAAATGGGATATTATGGTAAGTGCCAGCTTGAAACACCCATATGGCGTCCACATGTATCCCGAGATGAATTCATTCCTACCAGGACTCTCCCACCAAGGCTGAAGGGTGATGGAACTCTATCTGGTGGGAGCGTGTCTAAACAATGAGGCAATCCAGGCTGGAGCCAGTCCCCTCACACCAGAGTGTTGTGTCAATAAACATTTGCATAATGAATGCAGCCTCCATCTTTCTGATATTCGCAAGTGCCAAACAGGAAAAGAGAGGATATTTCTTACTGCTAAAAACGATTCTGGCTCTCATTTTTCTTTTTTCTTAAAAAAAAAAAAATCCTATTCAGCATCCTCACTTCACTGAAAAGGTGGGAAACTACGGGTTTGGGATATTGTATACCGGCAGACTCGGTTGATACATTGATTGGTTTTATGGGACTGGGTTTGTTTTTTGTTTTTTTGTTTTTTTGCTTCTTTTTTTTTTCTTCTTTTGATTATCCTTTGCTACAAGGAAGAATTTTCTGGGTAGAGGAAGGGGGAAAGTATATCTGGAAATCAAGGTGATTAAAAAAAAAGGATCAGGGGGCAGCTGGGTAGCTCAGTGGATTGAGAGTCAAGCCTAGAGACAGGAGGTCCCAGGTTCAAATCCGGCCTCAGACACTTCCCAGCTGTGTGACCCTGGGCAAGTCACTTGACCCCCATTGCCTACCCTTACCACTCTTACACCAAGGAGCCAATACACAGGAGTTAAGGGTTTAAATTTAAAAAAAAAAAATGAAAAAAAAGGATCAATTTTTTTTTAAACAATTTTCTTGCTTCAACAGAATTTGGAGTAAATACCACTTTAACTATAAGGAAAAAAAATCATGGAATACTTTTGGAGCAAAGCATTAGAAAATATAAAAGATAACAGGATAATTGCTTAAGAAATTCTTTGTAATCTTTCAATTGATTGATTAAAGTCCTTTTGATTGTTTAGATTCTAACCCCTTTCTGATGAGCTCGGAGGTAATGAGGCACTCATGATTTGATGATCAAGGATTTTAATTTGTTAAATAATACTTAAAGCAAATGGGCCCAAATATGGCAATCTTTCTTTTGCATGGAAGTATTTGTTCTAATGGATATTTGTCTCTATGAATCTCTTGTCTATTAATTAGATCATGTCAATTTATATTAAGTACAAAAACTGTTTAGTAAAACTTTCACACCTATTACTGGAGCATAATAAACAACCTTTAAAATGGGCAGAGGGGAAAGATGAATAACCAACCATAGGCCTGCTCCCATGCCTACACGGAAGGCAGCTTTCTTGTAGCACTGGAAATGCTTACAGAAATTTAAAAATCCAACGTAATCTCCAGATTCTAAATAAATACACAAAGACGCTAGTCTTACCAGAGGCCTGAGTTCAGGATGTGTCAGAATGTAGCCATTGTTGGTGATGGCAAAAGCATAACCATGAATCCCCAACTGTGGTAGAAAAGAAATTGGAAAAAAAAAGAAAGGAAAAAGACATCATTAGCCCATCCCCTGTGAAGCCCCAGAGCGGCCCAACATTTAGTAACTAACAGCTGAAATGTGGCATTCATAACCCTCATCAGCCCAGTATTTCATTAAAATGAACACAAAGCACTGATCCTTGACATTTGGTGGAAATGAAAGTCTGCCACTGGGATGAGCTTGGTAAATAGCACCCTTTAAAAATGGCGCCCGGATACTTGGAAGAGGCTTCTTATGATCTGTGGAAAGTGAAAATAATTCAATATTTTATTTCTTAATGCTTCAAAGGCTCATGGGCATTCCGTGTGAAGCTCTCCGAGCTAATGTTTGCCTTTCTACCTGCTAAGGGGTGCCAAGAGGACTGAGATGTGGACACGGAGGCCTTTGAGCACCCTATATTTTTAGAGGCTCTCCCCTAGGTGTTTCTTAGGCAGCTCTCATTTTCCAGAACCTTCACTCTCCAGCCTTCAGGCTACAAGCCCACCCTGAGAGGTTGTCTTCACTCCATTGTGTATCCAGCAAATTGTTTCCCAAGTGCTTCCCCCTACACAAAACCTGTAACAAAGCCTGAGGGGCAATTGTCAATGCAGGGGCCAATTTAATTGATGGTTTCTGACTCAGTGGTGAGATGGGAAATAGTTTGAGAGCAATGAAATGTTTTATTCCCCCTAAAATGTATGGTAATCAAATTTAACACTGAACTTATTTAAATAATAATCGCAGCTTTTGGACAATATTTCTATTACACAGTTGACTGCACCCATTGGCTAACAATAAATTTACCTACAAATCATTCATGTATTAAAACTGCCTGGAGTATAGAACCCCCACGGATATGTTTCAGGGGAAAAAAAAGGAAAGAAAAGAAAATGGAACCCACTTTTGCAGGAGCTGTGAAAAGAAATTGGGAGGGGTGGGGGGTGAGGAAACCTTCTATTTTTCCATTGAGTTATTTCATAGCTATGAATCGTCCTGGTGGTGAATGTTATTTTCTTTTGAAAAAGGTCTTTATAGCTCATGTAACCAAGCATGGAGCCCTCTGAGGATCCAACCTACGGAGCCTTCGAAGCATGAATTACCCAGGCTGTTTGTTGATTTAAACTAGAGGGAGCCATTGGAAAGCTTCCTCAGAAAAATGGACAGATTCACTTAAAAGCTTTCCAAGGATCCAGTCTTGGGAATGTACATGGGCAGGGAAGTGAAGAACGGCGGCAGGAATCACGAGGGTACCATATGTAGGCATCATTCTATGGGCTTCCTGAGGAGCCGCTGAGATCCCATATCCATGGAGGTCATTATTATTTATCTTCCAGTGAATGTGATCAGCAGCTCCTATGCAACTCTCTCAGGGGCAAAGGTTCGTTTCAACGTTATTTCAGAGAAATCTGAGTTCTTCTTCCCTTTGAGATGAACGTAGACGAGTTGATCTTTTCTTTCCAGAAAAGTGCCAAGAAAATGCCCCGGCCTCGCTTTCCTTTCTGTGCACGACTCCTTCCCTGGATGGCACAGGGACATCTCAGAAAAGATTCGGGAAGTTTGGCTTTTCCCATTAGCACCAAATGACATGGAATGGGAAATCTACCCCCTCCACTGAAAAGCAAGCGGGATTTT
>NC_058130.1:11117885-11127422 GCF_016433145.1 Gracilinanus agilis | reverse complement strand
AGAAAGAAAGAAAGAAAGAAAGAAAGAAAGAAAGAAAGAAAGAAAGAAAGAAAGAAAGAAAGAAAGAAAGAAGGAAAGAAAGAAAGAAGGAAAGAAAGAAAGAAGGAAAGAAAGAAAGAAGGAAATTGGAAGGAACCCCATTTGGTCTGTGGCCTCCATAACAGAGGCTGTGAGTCTGAATTAGCCCGTGCTCCATTCTCTGAAGACTCTGAACAGGGCGAACATTTTTATAAGGCACAGCCAAGCACTGTGTTGGCAAGGAAATAATAATAATACGAATGGGGGGCAGCTGGTTGCTCAGTGGATTGAGAGTCAGGCCCAGACTGAGGTCCAGTGGGAGGTCCTGGGTTCAAATCTAATCTCTGACACTTCCTAGCTACATAACCCTGGGCAAATCACTTGACCCCCATTGACTAGCTCTTACCTTAGAGCCAATACACAAGTATTGATTCTAAGACCGAAGATAAGGGTTTTAAAAATAATAATAATGGGGGGCAGCTGGGTAGCTCAGTGGATGGAGAGCCAGGCCTAGAGACAGGAGGTCCCGGGTTCAAATCCGGCCTCAGACACTTCCCAGCTGGGTGACCCTGGGCAAGTCACTTGACCCCCATTGCCCACCCTTACCACTCTTCCACCTAGGAGCCAATGCACAGAAGTTAAGGGTTTAAAAATAATAATAAAGATGATGATGATGATGATGATGATGATGATGATAACGATTAAGCACTTTGGAAAGCCCTTCAGGGTTCATTAAAGCACTCTGTGTTCATCATTTGACCTCACAACAATCCTGATAGAAATATTATTATCCTCCTTTTCCAACCCATTTTACAAATGAGGAAACTGTGAGAAATGGAGTGCTTTGTTCCAAGTCACGCAGCTCGTCAGAATGAGGGCGGAGAGCGGGTCTGCTCCCAGCTCCCCACGCATGAGTTGCCCCACAGAGCATGAGGCTCACGTGAGCGTTCAGAGGTCTCTCCTTCTGCCCCACCAGACTGGACAAAGGAGACGATTCCTGCTCTCTGGCCCAGATCTCACGAGATTCTAGTTATGGCTCTGCTCCATGGTAAGAGAAGCCGGAGCCCATGCTTGGGAGGAGACTTTGAGTCACCCACCGACGTGTTGCATGGCAGATGGAGGTCGGAAGGTGGAGGCAGCCAGGCTCTGTTACCGTTTCCACGCCTCCGTGGTGGCATGGCTGCACGCAAGACATTTGACTTGATTTATCCCAGACTTTGTTTCCTCATCTGTAAAATAGGGGTCAAAATGCCCTGCCTACTGCCTACTACCCAGGGTGTTGGGAGGTTCAAATGACAGGATATAAAGAGATTCCTAAACTCTAAGGGATGCTACACGGGTAGGTAGTCCTAGTGAGGGTGATGGCGACGGAGAGATGAATGTCCTTCTGTCTGTAATCTTCTCCGTTGGGACGTCTGCATGTCATTCATTGCTCATTGGCTAGAATGAGATAATCGTGTGCGATCACGTCTGCAGATTTAAAGGTCTCTTATTTGGATAGTCTCATTAGGGCGTCCCCTCCCAAATGGGTAGAAATCAAAGATTTCTGGAGACCCTTCTCTGCCACACACACCCGGTAGTAGTCAGCTGCTCACCGTCTCGGTGAGTTTGGGCAAATCACTTCGCTTCTTCTGCCCTCGGTTTCTTCATCCGTAAAATGGGGCAGTTGAACTCCATGAGCCTGAATTCTCCTCCTGTTCTAAATCTATGAATTTCCACTTTAAATGTCAATGATTTCGAAGGCAATGGTACTTCCTTTTCATTATTAGCTACTCTCTTGCCCAAGTTTAACATGGGTTCCGAGCCTCGGGGCTAATGACCAAATCACAGATGCTCCGTTGGCTAAATTTAATATAGGGCTCCTTCAATTTTAGAAGTGGGTGGGTTGTAAAAGGCAGGAAGGATGTGCTGTGACATCTATCATAAACACAGGAAATTGTCTGTTCCCTTCTTGTGTGCTGCCTCCTCCCACCATCAAGGCCAAGATCATTCTTCTGAATAAAAGCTAAACATTGTCCTTGGAGCAAGCTCCAGCTGAACAGCATTGTCGCTTGACTCAGGTGAGTGAGGCTGGCCCAGCAGGGCTACGAGCTGAAAGAGATGAGATCAAGGAGGCCTGGCCTGGGGCGGCTGCCCTGGCCTGGTCTTGGGTTTCTCTCCCAAAGAGAAAAGCTTTCAAGGATGATTGTAAACATCCCTCTTGACCTCGACACTTTATACTTCCCAAGTGCTCGCTTCCTGACTTTAAAATCAGGAAACGCTTGGGAAAATGGTTCAAGGTATTTAGTCCTTCATCGTAAATCATGTCACCTGATGAAGAGCATTGTGATAAAGGAGACTCCTGGAAGGCAGTAAGTGGGAGGTTCAAATTCTGCCTCTGATCTGGACTGCTCTGTGATGGCAAGCTCTCTAAAACCAGATGTCGGGGATAAAAATAAAAATTCAGGAATATCGAAAACTTCCCAATAAGGGGGGCAGCTGGGTAGCTCAGTGGATTGAGAGTCAGACCTAGAGACGGGAGGTCCTAGGTTCAAATCTGGCCCCAGACACTTCCCAGCTGTGTGACCCTGGGCAAGTCACTTGACCCCCATTGCAAAACCTTATCACTCTTCCACCAAGGAGCCAATACATAGAAGTTAAGAGTTTAAAAGCAAAACAAAACAAACAAACAAACAAAAACTTCCCAATAACTAGAATTGTCCACAGGAGCAACATGCTAAAACTATGAAGTCAAAAGAAGGAACTGGATTGAAATCTCAACCCAGACCCTCATTTACTTTCTTTCTAACCTCAAGCTAGTCCATTCATTTGTCTCTGTTTCCATTTCTTCATCTATAACAGGAAAGGTGAGCTTATATGGCATCTCCCTGGGGTCTCTTCTGGCTCCAAACGGGTGATTCTCTGATTACTTTGCCTTAGGATAGAAGGGCTCCCCATCACTGAATGCCTCCATAGCCTGCTTGAATAACTGGCACAGAACTTTTTTTTTTGGGGGGGGGGTGGAGAAGAGTGGTGCCAGGCCAAAGAGCTATCCCTCTATCTATCTATCCACCGTGATATTTATTGATTTGTCAATGTAAATTGCAGACAACCTGTGTCTCTCCAACAGTGGAAGGAGTTTCCCATCATGCAATCTCCTATAGAAATGAAATTCCCAGGTCTGAATCAAAACAAAGAAAACAGCAAAATGCATGCGTGTCCCACCCCCTCCTTCCACCCCACCCCCCATTACCTTATATTTAGGGATGGTCTTCAGTAGCTCTTTCACTGGGACATCAGTGCCAACCACTCCAAGCAGAATCCCTTTTGATCTCTGTTAACAGCAAGAGTGATTTTGAAAACGATGGTTAGAGCCAAGATGTAGCAAACTTTTACAAACGGTGTATTTGGGGAATTATCTGTTGTACCTAATAGAGAATGAAAATGAGCCAGGCTCCCCCACTGGAAGGGAGGAAAACCTGCTCCAAATCTAGAGGAAAAATTGTTTTATCTATATAAATACATCTGATATAGAACAAATCAATACAAATACAGCCAGCTTCTCTTTGTTCATAAAATTAGAAGTCAGGTTGAAGCTTGGAGGGAGGAGGTTTTAAAGCAGTAATCAATCAACCAAACAAAAGGCATTTATTAAGAAGTCTCTTTGAGCTAGGAAGCCAGCCTTAGAGACAGGAATGTAAGATTAAAATGAATATACAGTATCTCTAAGTATTATATTTAATACATTTATTAATAATAACTAAAATGAAAAAACTAGAGTAAAAAGCCAGCTTTCCCAGCTGCCCTTGCGGGAAAAGAGGGAGAGAGGGGCGCGTCTTACAGCAAATTGATGAACAACATGTAAAGACAAAAATGTGGGGGTGCAGAGAAAGGGATGCTGGGAGATGACGTTAAAGGGTACAAGATTTTCTAATTATACAGGAAGACCTGACTTCTCAGGCCCAGGCTGGCACTGTAACTCTGGCAAAGCTTCTCAGTGATACAAGCAAAGCTCTAAGAGTAGAGTTGCAGAGGAGATGCCAACTTGCTTTGGGAGAGGCAGTTCCCTTTGAGGGTTGTTCCTGACACCAATAAAATTGAAGAACAAGTCCCAAATGCTAATGCCTAGAACATAAGGGAAATCTACACGGAGCTGAAATTCTAATGGGGAGAAGCCATGCAGTTAACTCATTATATAGGCTACAAACTGAGCAGATAAGAATTCATCTGTGTCCTCTCATGAAGCATTTTGGTAAGATAAAAAAAAATCATCTTCAAAATATTAGGTCCATCCCTTCATGGAATATGTTTATAAAGTTTTTAAAAATCAGCTTAAACATGCTAAGTCTGTCTTTTCTCCCCTCTCAAAGGCATCTTGTGTCCAGGAGAGAGAAAAAAAAAAGCCAGAGAGAGATGGAGCCATACTGAGATACTTATAAGTTTTCCAGTCCCAGAATCATGGCTTACAAGCTGAAGAGACCTCAGAAGCAATCTAGTCCAAACCCTTCATTTTACGTATTGGGGAAACTGAGGTCAAGGGATGAAGTGACTAGTCTGAGGCCTCTCACCCAATGAACGGAAGGGTTGGAATTTGATCCTAAGTCCTCAGACCCCAAACCCAACCCAACCCTCTTCGTAGTGTATCATGCTTTTTCCTGGATGGTTCTAGAAGAAGAGGCATGTAAGGCTTCAGAGAGAAAAGGCAAAGTCCAGAGACACTCCTGAGAGAAAACAACCTGTTCTTTTCAAATATAGTTGCTCATTGTCTGTTTCCATAAAAGCTCAGGCTGAATTTGACAGTTCAATTGAGTAGAAAATAGTCTGTGTATTGACTTATAGGTGGAAGAGTGGTAAGGGTGGGCAATGGGGGTCAAGTGACTTGCCCAGGGTCACACAGCTGGGAAGTGTCTGAGGCCAGATTTGAACCCAGGACCTCCCGTCTCTAGGCCTGACTCTCAATCCACTGAGCTACCCAGCTGCCCCTGAAAATAGTCTCTTTTTGATGAACTTCAGGGAGGCAACTCAGAAGTCAAGTGACTTGCTCAAGGTTCCACTGAATGTGCCAGATGTATTAGAGACAGGACTTGAATTCAGATCTTCTGAGTCCAAGGCAGGCTCTCCATCTACCACATAGCTCATGACATATCTTTTCCCCCTCTACCTTCAAGAAAATAATTATACCAACAAGTAACAAGCATTTAAGTGCCTACAAGGTCCTTAGCTTAGTCATTAGTCATGCTAGGTAACAAATATAAAGAAGAGATAGTCTATGCACTTAAGGACGTTAGACTCCACCAAAGGTGATGGAGATGTATAACCAGAGATTAGTAAATAGAGGAGAAATAAAAATAAACATACGATGATGTAGTGGGGTAGGAGGAGGCAGACACAAAGACCAAGAAAAAAGAAAGGAAAACTACCTAAAGGAGGTAGCACAGGAGATGAGAAGGGAGTGAGAGATTCCAAGAGGGGACTAGAAGAGGAGATGGAGCAAGACACGGAGGCAGAGGATGGATTACTGTGTAAGGGAAGCAGCACAGAACAATTGGATCAAATCACACAGAGGTGAGGGGAAGCAATGTGTAATCACCTGCAGAGAGTCTGTAGCACTTGAAATGCTGGTGGGAAATTGTATTTTATCCCAAAGAAAATGGGAGCCCTTGGAACTTTGGGGGATAAGCGTGGTAGATGAAGTGCCTCACTGATTAATATTACTTTAGTAGTCATGAGGTGGAGATTGGAGAGGGGAGATGTGGGCAGAGAGATGAATGAGGAGACTATGGTAATCGGCAGTTTCCCTTGCCACCTTCAGAGGTTCCTCCATGGCTCTACCTCCCCTGATCATCTGATGCTTTAAAATATGGCATTTTTTTGTGTTCTGAATACAATGAAATAATCTGTTTGGATACCTGAGAAATCTGTTTTTAGTTATCCTGACTCCAGATTTATTCTCTAGGAAAAAATATAAATAAACACCCAAATCTGAGATGCAGCAAGGCTGACAAGAGGCTTTGAATTGACTCAATAGAATACCAAAGGGAGAAACCAACACTTACAGTTTCATTTTGCTTGCTGAACACAGGCATGGCGACTGTCGTCATCAAGACCAGCCCCTGATCATCAGCAAGCTAGAAGAGAAATGGAAAACAGGTTACTGGCAATCTACCTATATTTCTAGGAAAGATAGCTTTAGAAATGAAGCTTAGTCCCAGTCCTGGTCAAACATTCACGGCATATTCTTCACACATCTTGGGTTGGTTGTCTTGAATGGACAGAAATCAATCCCGTTCTTCCAGCGTCTCCAAGGGTAGAGGAGCTCAATTTTTACTGGCTTGTGCCCCAAATCAACCAGGAGTGAAGCTAGAAAACCTAGTATCCAAATACTGTATGTGTCCAAAGATTCCATAATGCCAGCTAGAGGCCAAATGGTAGCCATATTGACAGAATTATAGGTCTTTTAAAGAAGAGAGCACCAGAGGACAAAAATGACCACCATTCAGACCAATGGTCAGCAACCTTTTTGGCCATGAGAGCCATAAATGCCTGTGGAAGGAGGAGGATGGAGGTGGAAGGCGCTGGAATATGGGGCGGGGGCTAAAGGCCCCCTGGGGCACATCCTGGGGCTCTGCCCAGACTGGCCTGTTGGGAGGTGGAGCCAGGTATGGCTTGAGAGCCATACGTTGCCGACCCCTGATTTAGACAAACTATTTCCATGGAACATGGGTTCTGGATCGATAGGGTATCAGTACAACAATTTGAATGATCCATAATAACAACAGTTGACATTGATGGAATAGCCACCATTTGGATAGATCTTTCAAGCACTTCATGTCAGTGATCTGATTTGCTCCTCATAACAACCCTGTGAAATTGGTGTTATTATTATCTTCATTTTTAGAGATGAGGACATTGAGGCAAACTGGAGGAAATGACTTGCCCAGGCTCCCAAAGCTAGAAAGTAGTATCTGAGGCTGGACTTGAACTTTGGTCTCAACGCCAAGGCTGATACTCTTTTTAATAGATGATAGGGCGCATCGTGGGTTTATTACCGCGCATAGCTGGGATTATTATGATATCTTTTTCTAATGACAACAATCCACAATGTGCTCGGCGCTGTGCTTGGCTCTGGGGATCCAACAAATGGAACAGCCCCGTCCCTCAAGGAGCTTTTCTTCTAGCTGGAGAGACAACAGTGACGTGGATAAGTACATCCAAAAGAGCTAGTCAACAGCTCTTCAAACTCTGTAGCTCTCCACACCAAAGGAGTATGGGGAATTTGGGAAGGGGAGAAGTGCACTTGTAGCCCACCACGCAGTACAGGGGCTGCTCGGGTGGAAGCTACCCTTATGATTTATGTCCCACGTTTCCAAGAAAAACTCAGACAGTGAATAAACATTTATGTTAATGGAGGGGGGCGGGAGGTTACTGTTGTCCACCTGGGAAAACTTCCAGCCACGTGAAGTCCAAGAAGGGATCCTAATATAATGTTCTCTTCAAGCAGGCTTGCCCACGTGGAGCATCTGTATGTGGACGGCGCGGGGCTGGCGCTCCGTCCCGTAATGAGAATAGATTTGGCCAGATCCTTCATTTCCTATTCTACATGACGGGGTGCTCTGCTATCAAAGGAAATAATGAATAATACTGAACATCTGGTTTATAAAACACACACTTGCTCAACAGATTGACAGCTTCCTGTCAGTTCCCCGAGTTAATCATGCGTGTGGGGGAGTATGAATATGCATTGGCTATCTTCTGCGAGGCTCGTGTGCGAGGACCAGAGCTCAGCCCCAAATGTCCCGAGCCTGGATGTGCACAGACCCAGGCGGGGGCCCCGATGGGAGGAAAGGGAGCCTGTGTGTACAGCGATTTATACTCTCTGTGTGCCGAGAATATTTATTTATACTCTATAGATGTGTAGCGTGGTGTATGTGTCCATGGGTCTGTGTTTGTATGCATATGTATGTTCCACTGTCTAGTCTGCTTTGATACACCATGAAAATCCATTATTGGTCCATAAATTCCTCACTGGAGCTATTGTCAAGATGGTGGCCAACTGCCAAATACCAAACTTCATTTTTGACTGATGTTCAGGAAGTCAGCAGGTATGAGATGCGAGGAGGAGGCTGAGGTCGGGGAGGGGAGAAGTAGCCAAAGAATCTGGGTTCCAGTCTTCCTTCTGATGGATGCTGGTTCTATCCCCTTGGGCAAGTCGCCTCCCCTCTCAGAGACTCAGCCTCCATGGCCACCGAGGCAGGTTTTTGATGCAATGGACCATTCTTCACTGAGTTCCTGATGAACTCAGGTAGATACATAGGTCCACAGGAAGAAAAAAAAGTCCATCAGTCTTGAATCTCTGCGCTTCTTCAGTGTGCAAGTCTGTGATACATTAAAAAGAGCCCCAGGATGAAAGCAAGAACAGATTTCCTCATCTACATTCATCCATCTCAGAATTTTAGAGATACAGGATCAAATAAGTGACTTGCTCAAAATCACCTAGTCAGTAGCAGAGCAAATGCTGAACCCAGGTCCTAGGACTCCAGTCCCAGCCCGCCATGGCTCTAAATAAAGTCATTTTCTACAGGGAGTTAATCATGAATGTGGAGGAGTATGAATATACACTTACTAACTTCTGTGACGTTCAAGGGGAAGACTTTCCAGGAAAATGATGACTCTAGACACATTCCTAAGTATGAGAGACTTTGTGGTAAGGGAGACTCCAAAGATGACTGGAGCAAAGCTGCTACTGTCCTGCGTAACCACCCCATCAGAGAAGATGAATGAATGGCATTAACACATACCTAATAAGTGGGGAAAATATTATTCTGTCTAACAGAGAAAATTATTATTATATTTAGTTAAGTTTCAATATAATTAAAATGTCATGAGAGATATATTTTCCCTTTTAAAAAAATAAAGAGAGGGGCAAGTAGGCGGCTCAGTGAGCTGAGAGCCAGACCTAGAGAAAAAAGGTCCTGGATTCAAATGTGGCCTGAAACACTTCCTAGTGACCCTGGGCAAGTCATTTAACTCCCATTATCTAGCCCTTCCTGCTCTTCTTCCTTGGACTTAATGCATAGAATTAATTCTAACAGGGAAGGTAAAAGTTTTAAAAAATAAAATAAAATGAAAACAAAACATGGTATGGTGGCCAAGTTTTGGAGTCAGAAAGACCTAGATTCAAGTTCTGACACCAGTCCTTCTTTGGACAAGTCTCTTAAGTTTTCCAGGTTCCAGGCAACTCTAAGTCTGAAAGTTACAAATGAATTTCTGAGCTTTATCAATAAGGGGTATTTTTATAATGGAAGTTCACTATACCCATGAAATCAGATTGAGAGAGAGAAAGAAAGAAAGAAAGAAAGAAAGAAAGAAAGAAAGAAAGAAAGAAAGAAAGAAAGAAAGAAAGAAAGAAAGAAAGAAAGGAGGGAGGGAGGGAGGGAGGGAGGGAAGGAGAGGGAAGGAAAGGAAAGGAAAGGAAAGGAAAGGAAAGGAAAGGAAAGGAAAGGAAAGGAAAGGAGAGGAAAGGAAAGGAAAGGAAAGGAA
>NC_058130.1:11083493-11115173 GCF_016433145.1 Gracilinanus agilis | reverse complement strand
TGTGTGTGTGTGTGTGTGTGTGTGTACACATATATATATATATATATATAAAATGTGTGCGTGTACATATATATATATAAATATATATATATATGTATATATATATATATATATATATATAATGTATGTAAGATTCAGGGATTCCTAGTTAAGAACTTCTTCCATAGGAATATGGTCATTTTTAGCTGCCTTACTGGGTTTTTTGTTTGTTTGTTTGTTTTTATGAATCCTAGATAAATGAGTGTCTAAAATAGATTCCTGGAGTCAGGAAGAAGTCAGTTTGAATATGGAATCAGACACGTATTGCATGACCTTGAGTAAGTAACTTCATCTCTGTCCACCTCAATTTCCTAAACTGTAAGGTCGAGATAATAATACCAACCATCTACAGAGTTGTTGTGAAGATCAGTTGAGATGTTATTTGTAAGGGCTTAGCACAGTGCCTAGAACATAGTACACACTTACTTTCCTCTCTACTCTTCTTTCTTCCTGTCTTTCCTGCCTTCTTCCTTCTTTTTCTCCCTCCCTTATTTTCAGGTAGCCTTTGCCTAGAGCCACTTTCATTGCTTATCTGGCCTTTTCTTTTGCAGGTAAGGTTTTCTGGCCTCTCCACTTTTCTGGGCAGGGAATGCCTGATTTTATTCCTGAAGACTTTCTTCTATATTGTTCCAAGTCTGCTTTTTAGCCTCTGGTGACCTTTCGCTTTAGCTAAAGTCTCACTAGGTACACACCTGACAAATAACATAGACAAACCATTAAACTACTTAAATAAAAGAGATTCAGGAAGCCCAAATTACTGTACTTAAAAATAGTAAAATGAGAATTCAAAAATCATGAAGAGGAAATGAAGGAAATAATTAGCAATGATTTTGGCTAATTGCATGCCAACCATACAGACAACTTAAATGAAAGAGGTGAATATTTACAAAGAGATTCTGGGTTCCTACTTTGGGAATTATATTGAAGGAAATCATCATTATACATTGTGGCAGCAGCTGCTGCTGCTGCTGTTTTAAGAAATATAGTAGGTTGACATCCAATGAAACCATTTCAGTTACTTTTATACATTTTCCTTTGGTCAACTGCAATAGTGATTCTCCCACCATGGCCCTGAGGTTTTCTAGTCTAGTTTCCCTCAGTGTAGGAGCAAAGACATTGAATTTTTCTACAGATGGAGAAATTGAGGCTGGTGTATACTTGCAATCTTTAAAAACAAAAACACAAAGATTTGTGGGAAACCTCTCCTCTCCCCCTTATGTAAAAACAGAATTTAAACAGTTAAATTCATGCAATGATGCTTGCTTACAAGGATAAATTAAATCTAGATCATTTTCTCTTTCATTTGGAAATATTCTTTCTCATTCTTGGAAGGATAGCAAGAACAATAACTCTTCAGTATCCACTGAAATGCTTGAGTATTTAAAACATTTCCAGGATCCAACGCATCTTCCAGAAGCCATCTTTGATGCTTGCATTATAGACTCATTTCGCCCTCAGGATTCACTGTACCATAGGATGAAGTGGAGAAAAGGGATACTTTATTTATACAAAAATGAAGAAGCTGTGAACATCAGCCATATGTATCTCTGTCTCTTGTGACACTAATCAGAAGAGCTGTTTCCCTTTAAAAACCCAGACAAATTACGAACCCTCGCCACTGTTTAGATTCACATCATGCACTGGTAT
Organism: Gracilinanus agilis; assembly: GCF_016433145.1. Taxonomy (NCBI): domain Eukaryota; kingdom Metazoa; phylum Chordata; class Mammalia; order Didelphimorphia; family Didelphidae; genus Gracilinanus; species Gracilinanus agilis. The sequence continues at coordinate 11,113,487 of NC_058130.1, read as the reverse complement.
TTTTCAGCATTTTCCCCCAAATGCCTAAGATCTAAGCAATGGGAATGTCACAAGAGAAAAGAAGAAATTCTTTGCCTTATGAGTCTCTCCTGCCTTTACTCTTAATGCTCTTGGTAAAGTATGTTACACTGTGGGTCAAGAATGCTTCAGAAATGAGGTTTTGGTTTTTGCCAGGGCTTGATTTTTTTTTTCTTTCTCTCTCAAATGAATCATGATTCCTTCCATCTGGGATTGGGAGCCTATGCAAATCCAGGAGCTGCCCAGACTTTGCCGAGCTAACACGGTTTTGAAATACCCAAATGAAGAGATGGGCCTTTTTCAGAACTCTGGCATCCACTTTGTTGCTGTAGCGGATTCATGATAAGGAACAAAGGGTTCCATTTTTTAAAAATGACTTTGCTCTTCAGTTTCATCCAGGACATTTTTGCTGCCCCCATATTCAAAGAGCTGTCATATGAAGAGAGATGTAACTTGTCTTTCTTGACCCCAAAATTCCTATCCCTGGAGAGGCAACATGGTAGACCTGAAATTAGAAAGACCTAGGATTGAATCACATCAAAGTCTTATTAGTTGTGTACTTCTTGCTTTATCTCCCTGTGCCTTAGTCTTTTCATTTGTGAAATGGAGGAGTTGGCCTCAGTGGCCTTCAATGTCCCTTCCTTGCTAGAAAGCTATGACCTTAAGGACTTCTGGTAGAACTGGGAGCTATGGCTGGAAGTGGCCAAGGGGTGAATATAGGCCTCACAAAAGAAAAAAAGCTTCCTAGTAATTAGGGCTGTCCCAAAGTAGAAGGTGCTATCTCAAGAGCAGGTGTGCCCCTCTCCATCCTACAGGAAGTCTTCAGTTAAAGGTTGGATGGCCTTCTGGATGTTGACTCTTCTGAGTGAGAAGGGGTCTGGGGAACCCACCTAGGCCCTCTGGGCCAATATGCCCTTCTCCATGGATTTGGTATAATACTTTTCCATGAGCAGTTTTGTAGGGCAAAGGAAATCCCAGTAGAGAATGATAGGCTCTGCAGGTTATAAGCAGGAGGAAGGGACGTACTTGGCTTTAGCGATTGAGCAGGAAGGGTTTTGCTTTTCTATCCTCCAGTGCTGAGGATGGCACCTTGGTCATCTAAGTACTTAATAAATGGCAGCTGAATGGGTTACTCTTCTATTAGGGCCTCTCAAAAAATTTGGTACCACCAAAACTGATCAATTCTCATTTAATTTCTTCTGACATAGGTTGATATTTAAAGTTCCCGTCAATCTATCTGGGTTCCTTAATTGGCACCATGTGCAAATGGTCCTGAATGGCAGTTCTTACTTAAGACCTTTCCTAATTCCCCCATTTGTTCCTCCTCCTTGTCCAAATTCAGCTAGTTAAATGTTTCTGTGTTGTCCCATAATTTCTCTTACTACACAAGAGCCATCAAGGTCAGGGTTGTTCTTTTTGTCTTTGTATCACTAATCCCTCACAAAGGGTTTAACATGTCAGAGGCTGATAATAAGTACTGGTTGAATGGAGATAAATTTCCACCTGGCTCTTTTACATCAAACATCATTTCACTACTCTAATCCATCTCTCCCTTCCACACTTTTGCATGGGCTGTGCCCCTCATTCCTAGAAGACCCTTTTCCTTATATCAATTCCAGTTCTCTTCCAGACTTACCCCAAAGCCTACCTCTTCTAAATCACTTGCCTTGATTTCCTAATTTTAAAATCTGTTTCCCCAACAAAAATAAAATCAAATCCTCTATAATTATTTTGTATATATCTTCTGTGTCATTTTTAGTTTTATTCTCCCTGTAGAATGTAAGTTTTTTGAAGGAAGGGATATTCAGGTTTTTCTCTTTCCATGCCTAGCCTGGTGATTAATAAATAAATTGTCTATGGTAGTCTACAAAAGCATTCTGTTTTGCCATGGATTAGAGATCTCAAAAAATCCTCATAAACCTTGGATCCCAACCCCCCTGTTTCACAGAAGAAATTGAGGCATAAGAAAGTTGAATGACTTCCCCAAGCTGATGGAGCTAGTAAGGGGTAGAAATGAGATTTGAAGCCATGTCCTTTTGCTCCAGAATCAGTGTTCTTCTCCCTGAATCATATTGTCTGCTGTTGTACCTCAGCTAGCTTTCCCCATCAATTGGACCCCACCTTCACTTAAGACTGAGGGCTTTGCTGTCCACTTGTAATTTCTCTGATGAACCTTTTTTCCCTTCGTTACTCTCTGATTTGGCCTCTCTGACTCATCATTCTCATAGTCCAGGTTTACCCTGCCAAAGGTAAAATTGTCCAGGACGTCTGTTACCTCTCTTTAGGATATTTTGAAAACCACTTTTTGCATCAAAGATGATTCCTCTGGTACTTGCCGTCGCCCACCAAGTCTAACAAATGTCCTAATACTCACTTCATTCAATAACCCTCCCACAACCCCCTGCAATATTCCACATCCTCCAAAAAATACCTTAGCTTACTAAGTGGAAATGAGAACCAGATGTTCCCCAAAGCCACTCTAGGGATGATGGAATGACCCCATCCACATGCTCTGACCACAGCCTCCTGTCTCATCCCCTGTTTTATTCCTTTGGAACTATTTAGTAGTCTTCATTGTGCCCTCCCATGGACACCTCCCTGTTCTCTCCTTCTACCTTTCCTTCCCTCTTCCAGGCCTTCTTTGATTTCTATGACTCCTTTTCTCACTTACTTGGTACCTCACTTCCCTCCCCCAAAAGAGATAACTTCTGAAATCTTTCCATTTTGCATATGTCCCACAGTCCTAGCCCTGTCTCCAACACTGAGAGCTCATCATGAATTCACATCTGACTGAGAGTGACCCAATATTTGTTCATTCCTAGTCCCCCCACCTTTTTCATAAAGAATATAGGGCTGAGGCATAATTTTCCTCTCTTTCCTCCTACTTAGAGATGTCACTGTTCATCTGACAGTTCATCATTTAAACATACTGGCCTTCCAGCTCATCAGTCTCCCCAAGTTCCCTGAGATATCTCCTCTCTACCTTGGTCACCTAGAACAGTCTTAGAACTTACCATTGTCTGAAACTATACCATTTCAGAAATTGTAAATTTGGAAATCCTTCCCTTCTCTTTCTCCTCCTCCTCCATTGACCTTAATCTCCTTTTCATCTGTCTCTCCTTCTCTCTCATTCTTAACTGTATTCTTTGTCTTGATCATGGCAAGCAGGACTGCTCTGGCCTGACAGAACCTGACATGGAAAGGGGACCTTAGCATCCATCTAATCCTACTCACAGCTAACAACAGTGCCTTCTACAAATTACCGAAGGAATTACCCATTCCAGCTTGAAGGCTTCCAAAAAGGTTGGACTCATCACCTCATTCTCCTCACTGTGTATTAAAATATTTAAGAATTCCATGCTTGTTCCATTTACCCATCTCTACCATGTTGTTATTGTCTTTCTACTGTGATTCTTAAGATGCATGTTCCCAACTTGAATCATTCCTACCATCTGCCAGTTATTAATCTTAATTGGACTCCCACTTCATCAAGATGCTCCTTTTAATCTTCTCTGATTAATTTGCATCATACTGATGGGAAAAGCTATCCCAAGTCTTTCCTTTCTCCAAGTGACAGAAGCCTTACCTCTCTCAATAGAGGACCATCTTCCTTTACTGAGAAAATGAAGGTTATATTGGCAATTGCCTATCCCTCTTACTCCAGGCATCAAATTCATTCTATTATATACCTTCATTCATTCTATCTTCTTCAGTTATGTGGGGAGAAAGTCAGAGTCCTTCTCTTTGTGCTAAACCCTCTATGTATATGACTTCCTTTCAACTGCCCCCATAAGCTCCAGATATTTGTCCCTGTAAACATTCATTTTCCCTTTCCTAGTTTTTTCCTTCTTCCTAGCCATCTCCCTCCACTTCCCTCTATCTACTAGACCCCTCCCTACATCCTAGGGAAAAAAAATTCTCAGGTCTCTTTGATCTTTAATAACTCTAAAATTGAGTTTGGCTATCCTCTCAAGCACGCATACACTAGCTCTCCTTCCTTCACTGCCAAACTTCTAGACAGATCTGCATTCATTCGTTTCCCTTCCTTATCCCCAAACTCACTTCTTATTCACTAGATCACCCTTCTGTCATTCACAGCCTTAAGCATCAACATATCCCAGACCTCTATTGTGAGCTTCTTCCCTTGTCTCTTGGAACTCTTTCCCTTAAAAATTGCATTGGAGTTGTGAACTGATCCTGGGAGTTGTATACTGATCCAAACATTCTGGAGCACAATTTGGAATTATGTCCAGAGGGCCATAAAAGAATGAAAAAACCCTTTGTTCCAGTAGTAGTACCACTACTAGGTCTGTATACCAAGGAAATTTTTAAAAATATTTTATTTTATTTTTATTTTTTTAATTTAGAATATTTTTCCATGGTTTCATGATTCATGTTCTTTCCCTCTTTTCCTCCCTCCTCCTCCCTCTTCCCTCCCAAAGCTCACAAACAATTCCACTGGGTTTTACATGTGTCATTGATGAAAACCTATTTCCATATTATTGATATTTGCTATAGAGTGATCATTTAGAGTCTACATCCCCAATCATATCCCCATCGACCCATGTGATCAAGCAGTTGTTTTTCTTCTGTGTTTCTGCTCCCACAGTTCTTTCCCTGGATGTGGATAGCATTCTTTCTCATAAGTCCCTCAGAATTGTCCTGGATCATTGTATTGCTGCTAGTAGAGAAGTCCTTTACATACAGTTATGCCACAGTGTATCCGTCTCTGTGTACAATGTTCTGGTTCTGCTCCTTTCACTCTGCATCAATTCCTGGAGGTCATTCCAGTTCACATGGAATTGCTCAAGTCCATTATTCTTTTCAGCACAATAGTATTCCATCACCAACAGATACCACAATTTTTTTAGCCATTCTCCATTTGATGGACACCCCCTCATTTTCCAGTTTTTTGTAACCACAAAAAGCATTGCTATGAATATTTTTATACAAGTATTTTCCCCATTATCTCCTTGGGATACAAACCCAGCAATGGATTTGCAGGATCAAAGGGCAGGTAGTCTTTTAAAACCCTCTGGGCAGAATTCCAAATTGCCCTCCAGAACAGCTGGATTAATTCACAACTCTACCAGCAATGGATTAGTGTACCCAAAGAGATTTTAAAAAATAGGAAAGGAACTGCTTGTATAAAAATATTTATAGCAGCTCTTTTTGTAGTGGTAAAGAATTGGAAACTCAGAGAGGTTCCTCAATTGGGGACTGACTGAACAAATTGTGGTGTTGGATGGGGATGGAATACTATTGTGCTCTAAGGAATGATAAACAGGATGATTTCAGAAAGAGCCAGCAAGAGCTTCATGAACTGATGCAGAGTGAAATAAGAACCAGGAAAACCATGTACACAGCAACAGCAATATTGTGAAATGAGTAAATGGTTTTTCTACTCTCAGGAATACCACGATCCAGGACAGTTCTGAGGGGCTTATTAAAAAAGAATGCTATCTACTTCCAGAGAAAGAACTGTTGGAGTAGGAATGCATCTGAAAATGTATGATTTATCTCATGTTTATTTAGGTATATATTTTGAAGGTTTGATTTTATGAGATTATTTACTTACAAAAATGAATAATAAGGAAATATGCTTTGTGTGATAATACATGTATAACCCAGATCAAATTGCTTGCCAGCTCCAGGAGCAGGAGAGGAAAAAAGGAGGGAGACAATTTGGGTCATATAACTTCAGAAAACTTATGTGGAAATTTGCTATTAAAATAAATAATAATAATTTTTAAATTGCATTAACTTCCATGGGTCCAAGTGTTTTCTCTTTGGAAATAACTCCCAGATTTATATAGTTAGCTTAAATCTCTCCCTGTAACTTTAATCCTCTAATTGCTTGTGTGTTTCCTGAACATCTTAAATACAACATATTGGAAAACACTGTTTTTTCATCTTCCCTCTTGGGGGCTTCCTTGTTCGAAAATGTCTTATTTCTATGAAAGCTCTATCATTTTCTGAGTCTCCAAAATTCACAAATATTGGAGACATCTTTGAGTCTCATTTATCCCTCACTCCTCTCTTCTCCAATAAGTTGCTAAGCCTTGAAGATTCTATATCTCTTCCATCTGTGTGCTCCTCTCCACTCATGCAGCTATCACCCTAATTCCAGTGCTCATCACCTTTGCCTAGACTATTCTAATTGTTTCCTACCTAACTGCTCAAACTTTTAGTATCTCCATTCTCTAAACTGTCTTCTACACAGTTACTAAAATACAATTCTAAATCAAAAAGCTGGCTAATCATATTACTGTCCTGCTCAAAAACCTTAAGTTGTTCCTATTGCTACAAGGTTAAATAAAACAAAGCATCACCATCTCCCCAAACTCCCCTCACACAAGGCATTCTTATAGGAACACTGAAAATGTCAGACTCCAACCTGTCTTTTCACTCAAATTTTAAATTATTCCTCCATAGACAACTTTCAAGAGAGGATATCCAAACTATTAACAACCACATTAAAAAAATCCAAATTTTTAATAATTTCAGAAACACCAGTTACAACTCTAAGATATCTTCTTATACCCATCAAATTGGAAAAAAAACTGACAAAAAAGAAAATGACAATTGTTGCAGTGACTGCAGAAAATATTAAAGGCACACTAATGCTCTGTTGGTGGAGTTGCAAAGTGGTCTATCTCTTCTGGAAAGCAATTTGGAACTATGACTCCAAAGTCACATAATTGTGCATACACTTTGATAGGCTTATACCCAGAAGAGATCCCCCTGCAAAAAGGGGAAAAAATATATATGTATATAAATACTTATGAAAATAATTATTGTTGACCTAATGATGTAAGTACTGGAAACATAAACCAAGCAGTACCAAAAACAATGGTTATCTGTTAAAAAATTATCTAAGCAATAGTATACATAATTACAAAACAAATAACAACCCTTTCTTCCTTACTTTCTCCCACCCAAAAAAAAATGACACAATATGAAAGCAACCACAATGTCCAACAATGGGAGATAGTTAAATGAAATGGTGTAAGCTAATATGATGGAATAATGTAATGAAATTAAAATACTGACAAGGAGGGGAAATAGAAATAAAGCTACAAAGATTTTTATATAATAACGAAAGTGAAACAAGAGAGAACCAAATGAACAGATTGCACTGTAATTATAAATATTTAAGAGTTTTTAAACTGTGAATGGAAACTAATACAACAAAAAGAAATAATTCTGGCAAGCTTGGGTGGAACAAATGAAAACTTTTTTTAGTCTCCAATGGACTTGGGAATTAATTTAAATGAAAATAACTACTAAGTAAATGTAATCAAATGTACTTCTCTTCAATTTGAAGATTATCATAAATTATTGTATAAAATATCTTAATATGCATGAAAAGAAAATCATCACTAAATACTACAAAATTTTGGGTAAGAAGCTGAAACAATGATTAAGCAACCAAAATTAACATTTTATGGGCCATTGGGTCAATTCTTTATTATACTGCTCATAGTTAATATTTACCTACTCCAGGTGGGGAATAGAATAGCAAAAGATCAACGATGTCGACTTGGAAGAAACCTAACAGGTTCAGCCCTCCCATTTTGCATATAAGAAAATATGAGCCTTGTAGTGTTTAAGTGACTTGCTCAAAGTCTCACAGCACAAGAAATGGGGTTTAGACGGTAACCTAAACAACAGACCAAACCTGGCATGTTTTGGCCCCTCAGACAACTTCTAATGCTGACATTCTATCATGTTAATTCTCTAAAATTTAACCTAGAACTCAGAATATAGTAATGAATAGCATGTTGCTTTGAAGTCCTGAAAATCTGGGTTAGAAATCACTTAAAACTTAACCTTAAATTCCTCAATTATTACAATAGAGATAATGATAGCTAGCTCATAGGGCTGTTATTGAATCAAGTGAAATAACATATACCATAAATGCTTGGAAAACTGTCCAACACTTTCTAGCATTCAAATGGCACTTTAAAGTTTGTAAAGCTCTTTACCTACATTATTTCATTCATTCGATCAGTCAAATATTAAGTGTCTATTGTGTGTCAGGCACTGTGAGATCCAGAGGGTACAAGAAAAAAAAAAAAGGCAAAAGGCAATCCCTGCCCTAGAGGATTTCACATTCTAATGGGACAATCTGTCACTTAAATCTCATAGCAACCCAGGGGTTAAGGGCCATCATCATACACATTTTTAGAATAAGGAAATTGAAGTTGAGAGGCTGAGTGCTTTGCCAGTGGCACCCACTGAATTAAGTGGCAAGCTGGACAGGCTTATATCTGAGGCTAGATTTGAACTCAAGTCTTCCTGACTCTAAATCCAGAACTCTTTATCTATTGTACCACCTAGCTGTCTCTTCACTATATGTCTGATCTGGTTATTATTGTCTATAAGCTTAGTGATGGCCCGTATGCATTCCCAGTTCCTTGTACACTGCCCAGTGATTGTTGGACTGATACTTCTCTAATTTGAGCAACAACTTAGGGACCTTTACCAAGCCTGTCAGTGGAAAGAGTACTAGATGATGATTTGAGAAGCCATGGAAACGCATGAAGCCTGTCAAGGAAGAGAGTCTGATTGAGCTCCTTCTCTACACAAAGCATCCATTCTTGCCCACATGCCGTTACTAGGCTATCCTCCATTCGTGGAAAGCTTTCTCTCGTCCCCTTCACCTTTTGGAGGGAGCCTCTAGCTCCATCACTCTGTTCAGACCCTACTTCTTCAAGGAGGCTTTTCTTTATTTGTCTTTCTTGTTGTTAAGCGTCTCCATCAATGAAATATAGGGACTTGCACAAACACACACACATGCATATGCTTCGATGTATATCTATACATGCATTTGTAAGTCTAAATACATATACATATAAACACCTACACGTTTACATACACATTATCTTTGGTCTTGTCCTAGGTCAACACGGATGTGATGTATTCAAGAAACAAATGGATTTTGTGAGAAATGGAGCTCATGACTGATCCATCAAGGACCTTTGCCTCATTCCATGCATCCGTCCCATTCTAATCCAATATTATGGTACAACACTTTAGCTTGGTATTTCTCACTTTATGAAACCAGAATGGAATTTAGCAAGTCCTCCTCTCTGTATACTCAACAAAGTATTTCCCTCCCCCCTTTTTTCCTGTTATAATGACCATCCATTTAGAGCAAACTCTTCTTTTTATCCCATGGGCTAATTTCAGTTGCATCCTCTGGCTTGAAACAGTTTTTTTTTTTTTTTTTGGGGGGGGAAGGAAAAATCAATGTATTAAATATAGCAGTTTTATTAGTTAGGAGAGCATGATAACCAAAAAAGTGACATCGGTCTTCAGGGCTCTTTTGAATTGCCAGTTACCCAAAAGATGGGTCAGGCAACTTAATAAATGAACTTTAGGAGCTCATTATTCAGCCTTTTGCTTAAACATACTGTGATAATTAGATTAAGTCTACACTGCCCATCTTTGGATTTAATCACCAAAGGTGACAACACCTCTCATTCTGGGAGGTCCCTAATCCATATGTGCTGGAGTGAGGGATGAATCAGAATCTACTGACTTCCCCCCAGGCAGTCCTAAGAGAAGGGTCTGTTGTGACTGGACACACAAACTAGGAGGGAGGCACAGGAAGTGACGCATAAGTGACCCCTTTAAAAGGAGAAGGTCCTCAGTCAGCTGGGGGCTTCTGGTGAAGAGGGCAGATGGTGAAGGAGATTTTCTACCTCTTCTGATCCAAGGAGGTGGAGAGTTTAAAGACTGACTGAATCTTCCTCAACTTCTCTTCAGAAACTTCTTTTAATAAGACTCCATGAATGAAGTTTTGCTTCATTCACCTCCTGGCCTCTGACCCTCTGACTCTCGGCTGAGGCTTAAGATCTACCTGGACTAATTAGAGGATTGTAGTAAATTACCTGTGTTAGATTCTTATTTCCTTATTTCCTCTCTCTCTTCTTAATTGTAAATAAAGTTCCATAAAAGTCAATTTTGACTTGAGATTATTCTTAATTGAGGATTGATAATAGTTCAATCCTCTGGTGACCATCTTTTAATATATTGAACCCATAAAACCTCTTTTTCCCCTTTATAATACCAGGACATTTCTAATTGGTAGATAGCTAATAAAGAGTTGGCACCTCAAACAGTTTACCTCTCTCTATCCCCATAAATGGACAGTTGAGTGATTTGGCACTTCCATTGGAAAATAATCGTTCTCTGTTTCATTTATTAACCAAATTCTGTTAAAAAGAAAGACATTCTTTGGGATTACTAAGGACCAAGAAAATGCAAAAAAGCAATAGAATTGATGGAATCTGATCTAGATCACAGATACAGAAATATACAGTAAATCTCCCTAATATACAGGAATTGATTTAGGGACTTTCTACTCTAAAATTCCTGATAGGAGAATAACATAGCCAAAATAAATTCTTGCAATTAGTTTCTATGTTATATTGGCTCCCTCTATAAAATCAACTCAGAAATCCACTACATGCCAGACAGTGTTGTTCAGAAGCAAAAGAGATTTTAAAGGAAAGATAGTATAAATGAGAAAGAGTAGGATAAACAGAAGAAAAAAGGAAAGAAATAAATGCCATGAATGTAAATGGGATGAACCTACTCATAAAACAGAAGTAGATAGCAAAATCGATTTGAAACCTGAATCCAACAATATGTTGTTTACAAGAAAAAGGGTTGAAACAGAGAGACATACATACAGTTAAAATAAGGGATGAGAGCAAAATCTGCTATGCTTCAGCTAATGTAAAAAAAGGCAAAAGTAGCAATTATGATCTCAGACAAAGTAAGAACAAAAATAAACCTAATTAAAAGGGACAAGTAAGCAAACTACATCTTTTCAAAAGGAACTATAGTCAATAAAGCAATCTCAATATTAAACATATATATACCAAATAACATAGCATCCAAATTCTTAAAGGAAAAATCAGAAATATACTATAAAGCTATACTAGGGGGACCTTAACTTTTCTATCTCCAGAAAACTAACCATAAAATAAATGATAAAGATACTTAATAAGTGAATAGAATCTAAGAAAAGTTAGATATTATTGATATCTGGGGAAAAATGAAAGGGAATAGAAAGGAGTATACCCTTTTCTCAGCTTTACATGGTACTTTCACAAAAATGGACCATGTATTAAGGCATAAAAATTTCACAAAGTCAGAAATGCAGAAATATCGAATGAATCTCTCTATATATAGAATACAACTTTAAATGAGCACATCAAAAAAAAAGAGAATGAGTGGCTCAATAAATTGGGCAAATAACTAAAGAAATTAGAAAAAATAACAAATTAAAAATCACCATTTAAACACTGAAATGAAAATCCTGGAAATCAAAGGAGAGATTAATAAAATGAAAAGTAAAAAACAAAACTGGACTTAGAGGTAGAACTAGGAGTTGGTTTTAAGGAGAAACACAATAAAACAGATAAAGCATTAGTTAATTTTATTAAAAAAAAAAGAAATAAGAAAACCAAATTGTCAGTTTCAAAAATGAAAAGGATGAATGTACTACCAATGAAGATAGAATCAAAGCAATTATTAGAAGTTGTTTTGCCTAATTACCTTCCAGTAAAACTGACAATCTAAGTGAAATAGGTGAATATTCACAAAACTAAACTATAAAATGTTCAGATTAACAGTAGAAGGAATAGAATACTTGAATAACCCTCTCTTGAGAAAGCAAACAACTGATTGAACACCTTTAAAAAATCCCCAGAAATAGTTGAACTTACAAGTAAGTTCTACCAAATACTTAAAGAAAAATTAATCTCAATATTATATAATTTATTTGAAAAAATAGGTAAAGTCCTCCTACAAAATTCCTTTTATGACACAAATGTGACTTTAATACCTAAAACAGGGAGCGCAAAAATACAGAAGGAAAACTATAAACTAATTTCCTTAATTAATATCAATGCAAATTAGTAAAACGCTAACAGTGAGATTACAGCAATATGTTACAAAAATCATACAGTATGATCAATTGAGATTTTAATGAGGAATTCAGGGCTGGCTGAATATTAGGAAAGTTCTCAGTATAATTTATCATATCAATAATAAAAAACAACAAAAATTATATAATTACAGCAATAGATTTAGAAAAAGCCTTTGACAAAGTACAAAAAACTGTTCCTAGTAAAACACTAGAAAGCATAGGAATCAATTAAGTATTTTTTTAATGATAAATAGTGTCTATTTAAAACCAAGAGCAAACATTATCTGTAATAGTAATGAAATTTGAAGCCTTCACAAGAAGATCAGGAGTAAAACAAGCATGGTCAACATTACCACTATTATTCAATAGTTTTAGTAATGCTATCCATAGCAATAAGACCAAAAAAAAAAGAAGAAGAAGAAGAAGAAGAAAGAAATTGAAGAAATTAGAATAGGCAATGAGAATCAGAACTATCAAGTTTTGCAGGTGATATAATGGCATAAAGAACCAGAGAGAATTGACTAAAAAACCAGGTGAAACAATTAACAACTTCAACAAATTTGTAGGATACAAAATATGCCAACAGAAATCATTAGCACATTTATATACTACTAATAAAACTTAGAAGGAAAAAATAGAAAGAGAAATTCCATTTTAAATAACTGCAGACAATGTAAAATACTTAGTAGTCTATATGCCAAGACAAACTCAGGAAACCTATAAATACAATTACAAAACACTTTTCATACAAATAAACAATTAGAGAAATATTACTTGCCCAAGGGTGAACCATGAGTCAATATGATAAAAATGACAATTCTACCTATTAATTTACTTATTCAGCGCCATACTAATCAGCCTATAAAACAATTATCTTTAAGGAGCAAAATCCACAATTCAATATTAATTTTTCATAACCCCAAAGAGATCAAAGAAAAGGGGAAATGCCTTATTTGTACAAAAATATTTATAGTAGTTCCTTTATGGTGGCAATAAATTGGAACTCAAAGGGTTGCTCATCAGTTGGGGAATGACTGAACAAATTGTGGTAAATGACTGTCATGGAATACTATTGTGCAAAAAGAAATGATTAGCAGAATGATTCAGGAAAAACCTGGGAAGACTTTTATGAAATGATGCAAAATGAAGTGAGCAGAGCCAGGAAAATTATTATGCACAGTAGCAGAAATACTATAAGGATAATCAACTGTGACAGATGTATCTACTCTGATCAAAACAATGATCCAAGACAGTTACAAATGTTCTATGATCCAAAAATGCTATCTACTTTTAGAGAGTAAACTGATGAACTCAGAATGTAGAGTGAAGCATGCATTTTTTTTCTTTCCTTTTGTCCATGTTTTCTTTTGCAATGTAAATAAAATGGAAGTCTGTTTATATGACCACGTATATAATCAGTATCGAATTGCTTGCCTTAAAATTGAATATTAAAATGTTTTACATGTTATTCAGAAATATTTAATGAAATAAATAAAAATATATTTAACTAAAATCATCAAAAATTTAAATAAAAACCTCTAGGCAATGATGTCTGACATCTATCATTTCAAGATCTGAGTTTTGTCCCCAAAATACAACTTTTATTCACCGGTGAGTACTTCAATGCAGCTAATATTTTTACTCTTTAAAAAGTATTTTTTTCTTTAAAGTAGTTTTTATTTACTTTAAATAGTATTTTTTACTTTAAAAATTCAAGATGTATCTCAATGATTTGTTGCAGATGCAGATTTAAAGAGACCTTAAAAAACAAACAAGAAAAGTCAAAATGATTCCTACTATCCCATGCTATCCTTCCCATTACCTCTGTATATCATAATTACTTTTACTCTGTGTGAGGATAAAAGTGATTCTCCCTATAGATAAATGGTCAAAGGATATCTGCAGGCATATCTCAAGAGAAGAAACTGAAGCTACCAACAAGCCCAACAAGCAAATGAATAAATGCTACAAATCACTAATCATCAGAAAAATATACCTCACACTCTTTATATTGTCTTTTTCTCAGTAAGATTAACCATATGGAAATACAGTAACCATCAGATGAAGGAGGCAGTGCTACAGTGATGTCTCGGATTGATTTGCCTTTCCTTATTTGCATGCCCTGTTGTAACCGAAGCTTTTTCAAGGCAAGGGCTATTTGTACTTTTAACTCTTTGACTCCCCACCACATGGCACAGGTCCTTCCATTCATTAATCAGTTAATGAATTTGCTTATTGAATTGTGCTGAAAAAAAAAATGACCACATATTTCCACTAAGTGATACATTCCTGTAATATACTTAAAACATGAATTGATGCATAATATAATTTCATAAACAGATTTATGAGTGTTATTTCAGGATTATTATTTCCTGTGGCTTTGAAGAAAGCACACTAGAATGGGAGTTATTGCCATTTTACCCTTATAAACTTGGGCAAGTGAACTCACTTTCTTGGACTCTTAGTTTGTCAATAATATGAAGAATTGGACCAGAAGCTCTATGACCAGGGAACCTATGATAAGACAGAACTAGAAATTTCTTGAAAAAGATGGCAAGATGAACTCAAGGACATCAAATTCAATCACTTGGTTCAAAACTTATTTTGTGATAAATGGGTCTAAACAGCTGATTAACAACCAGAAACTTGGGAATGAGAAGATCAAATGTTTGAGGTTTTCCCTTCAACACTATTCTCATATTTAACAATCTGAAAGCTCAAAATGATGGCATCTTCTTCTAATTACAAACGTTCTTTGTAATAACTTTTCAGAATCTTTTGCCTTCCCTTTCTCTTGAAATGAAAGGGTGTGTGGATGTTTCTTTTAAGATGCAAGAACAATTGTAATGAGGACAGTAACAAAATCCAGATTTGGGGTTCAGCTGTTTCTTTGACTTTCAAAGTAAAATGCTATTTCATTTGAGGACTGTTATAAGTATAGAGGGAGTTGTATTGTTTTGGTCTCGAGAGAAATTTATATTTTATAATTGCTATTGATTAAAAGGAATAGTAGTAAACAACACACGCAAATTTGGAATCAAAGAGAACTTTGAAAGGATAACCCAATTTCTTAATACAATTATAATGCATTCCTGAATCAAGACAGATGATGCAAAAGAATTTCAGATTATTCTGAAATCTTCACTTTTCATAATGGGTAATTGTTTTTGTTTTTAGGAGACCAAATGGCACCAGCACTTCTGAGATGATTTCCATGTTTTCCCTGGGCTCCTCTGAATTCTGGTCAAATAATGACCTGTACTTTCCTAATTTTCAATGTAGTGAAATGTCTGGATGCTCTTACCATTTAAAGAATAGATCGAGGATGCCCACAGCATATTATCTCATCTATGTGGATACTTTCTCCAATGATGCAACAAATAGCACATCCACACCTGCCTTACCCATGTTTCTCTGGTTCATATTCTTTCAGAAGCTTACTACAAGGGATTTGATCAAGATACTAGGGACTTTTCTTGAGTTCTCTTGATTTTGAAATGGTAACAATAGAGTATTTGGTCTATCCATTGACTATCTATTTCCCTTATTATTTAATAAATTCATCATCTTTTAAAATGGTAGAATGCCAGTTTCCTGATTTTAAGTATCGTTTTTTCTTCCCAGTGCCTAGGAGAGTTCCTGGCCTATATAATTAATACTTAATGGCACATAGTAGGCACTTAATAAAATTTTGCTAAATGAGATTAAATCATTTACACATTTTAGTAAGTAGTTTTAATATATAGATATATAATATGAAATTATGAATCTTTTACATATAGCTTTATATACATATTTCTTAATTGAACATTATAAAATTATCAACATTGCCTTTGTTGTGCTGCTTTTTCCTTCCTTCTGACCTTAAACAAATATTTTAAATGTTTCATTGACATGTATTCTCATATCTTTCCTTTCTTTTGTGTTCTATCACTACCCTTCTACTCTCCTCACAATTCCTTCCCCATAAAAAATGGTAGCCTTCTCTTGTACCAAATACAAAATCAACTAAAAAAAAGATATATATACATGTCTGCAAGTACAGATCCTCCACTAAGAAAAAGGAAGAATATTTAAAGATGTTTGGCCATTGTAATGAATGATTTAGAATTTTGAAGTTTTCCAAATGTCTTTTCCTTTACTTTTTTATAGCTTTTGTGTAAATCATTCTCCTGGTTCTGCTCATCTAACTTCATGTCAGTTCATCTGAATCTACCCATATTTTTTTTCCAAAAGTGTCCTTTTCACCATTTCTTATGGTACAATATCTTTGCATTGTATTCACATAACATGATGTGTTCAGCCTTTCTTCAATTGATAGACACTCTCTTAGTTTCTACTTCATGGATATAATGAAAAAAGTAACTATAAATATTTCAATACTTATGGGTTCTTTCCCTCTATTTTCATCTTTTTAGGTATAAAACAGGATCCATTAAGTCAAAGTTTAGTGACTTTGAGGGTATGATCCCAAATTGCTTTGCAGAATGGATGGACCAATCAATAGCTCAATCAACAAAACTTTAATTTCTGTTTGTTCCCAAAGCTTTTCCAACATTGTCATTTTCTTTTTTTTATCATTGCCAACCTGATAATAAGGTGAATCTTTCTGATAATTAGTGATTTGGAGTATTTATTCATTTGATAGTTGGTGGTTTGAATTTCTTTCCTTGAGGACTACCTGTTTATATCTTCTGACCATTGAGCTATAGAGGGAATGGCTCTTCTCATTTAATTGCATCAATTTCCTCTATGTCATAGATATAAGACTTTTATTCAAGATGTTTGCTGCAAGGATTTTTTTTCCTCTAGTTTAATATTTCTGTTGTAATTCTAATTACATTGACATTATTTGAAAAAAATAACGTCTTGATTTTACATAATCAAAACTATCTGTTTTTCTCTCAGTAAGCCTCCCAATGTCTTGATTGCTCAAGAACTCTTCTATCCATGCTTGTGGGAGGAATTGCCTTCATTCTCCTCCTTTTTGACCTTTGAAATCTAAGATATATTTTTGGAGTTGAATGTGGTATATGGCATAAGATGTTGGTCTAAAGGTCGTTTGCTCCAGAATTCTTTCTAATTCTCCCAGCAGTTTTTGTTGAATAGTGCCATCTTAATCCAGTAAATTGTGTCCTTAAAGGTACTGAATGTTATGCTACTAGGTTTGATTGTTTCTGAATATTGATAACTAATTTATGTCACTGATCAACTTTTCTATTTTTTAAATTAGGATTTTTTTGGATACCACAATTTTTTATTTTATTTTATTTTTTATTTTTAAACCCTTAACTTCTATGTATTGTCTCCTAGGTGGAAGAGTTGTAAGGGTGGGCAATGGGGGTCAAGTGACTTGCCCAGGGCCACACAGCTGGGAAGTGTCTGAGGCCAGATTTGAACCTAGGACCTCTCATCTCTAGGCCTGACTCTCAATCCACTGAGCTACCCAGCTGCCCCTGGATACCACATTTAATATAGCTTCAGATCAAGTACTGTGAGACTACTTTTCTCTCTAATTTTTGTCTGTTGTTTTCCCTTAATATTCTAGAACTATTGTTCCTCCAAATAAATTCCATCATACATATGTCTATACAGTGAAACTTTGGTCATTTGATTCATGTCATTGAATGTGTAAATTAAAGTGGATCAAAAGGCCATTTTACTATATTGCCCTGGACCTAGCAGGCACCATTAAATCTTCTCTGTTTGTCTTGCTTTATTTCTATGATGTTTTCTACTTGGCATATAATTCCTGTGTACATATTTTGGACTCAGACACTTAATGTATTCTATAGGAAATTTCAATGTGATTTCCTTCTCTATTTATGTTGGGATATTTTAGGTAATTTATAGAAAGCATGAAGGCTTTATGAATTCATTTTATATTCTACTACTTTTACTGGTTATTTTGTTTTATCAGTTTGAGTTGAATTCCTGGGGAAAATTGCATAAGTTGATGCAGTGTGGAGGGAACAAAATAAGGAGAATGATTTATACAATGGCTCCAAGTATCATAAGAGAAATGGCTGAAAAAGACTTCAGAACTTGAATCAATCAGATGAGAATTCCTTTGGATTGATACAGACCCTCGTGGCCATATAGAGAGATATAGAGAGCTGTCTTCAGTCAGGAAGCTCTAGGTGTAGTTCTTGCCTTTGATACACACTGGCACATTCAGAAGAGACTAATGATGATGTATACTTAAAAAAAAATTACTCCCCATCTAGTTATAAAGAAGTGATGAACTATAGGAGCAGAACGTGACAGACATTTTCAGACATGGTCAGTATATGAATTTTTCTTATTTGTAATAAAAAAGGTTCTTTTTTAGGGAGGTGGGAAGGAGAAGAGGGAAAAAGAATGGATGGCTAATGGGGAATTAATTAAATCTTAAAAGGTTCCCAAAAAGGAACACACAAAAAAAGAGAAGTGAGCAGAGACAAGAAAGGAAGAGTAATATTAAATACATACTTATAAAAATGTAAAAGAGACAGTTCTTTATATTTTTTAATGTTCTTTGGATATGAAGATTCATATTTATTGAGATTAGATGTTCATGGTAAAATAATAATGATGATGATGATGATGATAACAATAATAACAATAATAATAATAATAAAATAAAGGACCTGTCCAGGCCCACCCAGCTAGTAAGTAACCGAGATCAGATTCGAATTAAAGTCTTCCTGACTGCAGGTCCAGCACTCTATCCACTGAGACACAGTCACCCTTTCCCATTTTTACCTTCTGTGATGTCTGTTCAGATAAATTTGTTCCTTTGCTATTCTCTTGCGTATTCATTGTAGAACTGGTATTAAGTGGGAAAAGGTTGTCAGTCCTTGGATCTACAGCTTGTGGTCCTACTTTCCTCTGCCAAAATGACAAATTGATCAGCAGTTCTGTGGAACTTGATCATTTTCCTCAGACTAATACTATTTAAAAGAGCAGACAGACATACTACCAGCCCAGAACCTCCTCACTCAGAGCAGAAAAGAGTGGCCGTCACTTCCAACTTCTGGCTTCCCCAAGCTGCAGAAATGAAATTCTCCCTAGGAGAATTGTGGGGAGAGAAGAGACTAGAGATGGCTGTTCTGCTTCCCTTTAAATCACACAGCACAAGCTCCCTCCACACAGGTAGCTCCTCCATACATAGGGCCCTACTTCACTCCTAATTATCACTATACTAAAAAAAGAAAGGAAGACTGAGCTACAGTGTGGGTAGCAATCTGAATTAAGAGAGAGTTTCTATATTTTTCTAGTTCCTAATTTCACTATACTTCTGAAATCACAGCCCCATCAAATACATGATTCAAATACAGGTGGACTCTAATCAGTATTCCTTTGTTATTTATATTGGCTTACTAATATGGCCACAATCTGGATGAGGGGGTGAAATTTTCCCAGGCAATCCATACACTATAGAACTAGGAGTAATTGGCACAAGTTACAAAAAAGAGAACTGAGGTTCTAGGTGAGAAAACAAATCCTAACCACAAGAGCAGTCCTGAAATCAAGGGCACTGTTTAGGGAGGTAGTTGGTTGCCCCTCCTTTCAGGTATTCAAACAAGGACTAGATGACAACCCATTTGTTGAGTTTGTCAGAACAAAACTTCAATGGGGATCTAATCTAATTAATATCTAAATTAATTAGATTAGATCCCCACTGAAGTTCTTTCCAGATGTGAATTTCTATAATGCTCTTCTAAAAACTCAGGGTAGGTGACTTCTCAACTCTAACTTACATGCCATTGGAATCCATTCAACCCTGTAGGTCTGTGCCTGTAATGAAGGGGCTTCTGTTCTGGAGAATCAATTCTGCTAAGTCCACAGATCCATCATTAGCAAAAAGGTGAGAGGAAGACCAAGAGGGACAGACAGAGCTGAAGCCAGAGACTTGGTTAGGTCATTAGAGAACAGAGGAGGCAGTGCAGCTGAGCTTCCAGTTCAAGATCAATAACAGGCAGTCAATTCTAGGTCCTTTGGATCTGCTCCAAAGTCATCTATTAGAGACTGGCATGAAGGACACCTTTCTATGGGAATTTTCCTCAAGATCTTCCAGTTCTGTGGGGGTAGCCTGTGCCTGTGTCTTCCAGGTCAACCAGATCCACTTAATTCAAAATTTCTGCAACTGTCCTGCAGGGAGGCTCTTTACATGAGTTTACTGTGTAATGAGGTATCAGAGGTAGAAGCTTGAAAGGAGAGCTGCCAGACGCCAGGGAGACCATCAAGTCCAACCTTTGGATTTTACAGAGGAGAACCTGAGACCCAGAGAGGTAAGTTGACTAGCACAAGGGCAACCAGGCAGAAAGTCAAAGGGTAGGATTTAATTACACATTATCTATCAGCAAAACAAGTATTCTTCTCTCTTTACTCAACTTTGAGGGAGCCCATGGGCAAAGGTCAAAATTGGTTTTAGTTAACAAGAGGAAAAAGTACTAGTCAAAGTTATTAATTATCCTGTTAGGCACCCTTCCAAAATCAAGGATAATCATTTCTTTTTTTAAAACGTTAAAGCTAGCGATGCTCTATATGGGGCAATAGAAAGAACACTTGATTTGGCATTAAAGGATCTCATTTCTAGTTCCAACTATGCTACTGACAACTTGTCTTAACTTGCTTTTTTTAGGACACAATTTTCTCATCTGTAAATTGGGAGAGACTGGTAAATAAGATGATCTCTTCAAGTCCCTTTCAGCCATAAATTTGATGATTATAAATCAATATCTGTCTGAATTTTCACATCTTGTACATTTCACAGTGATTTGGTTTGTTCATTTTCTCAGTATTGTATCCCACTTCCAGGAAGGCCATCTGACTGTGCCTAAATCCCATTCCCTCTACATCTCTGTAGAAGAGCTTCAACTCCCTTCAAGGCCAAAGTTAGGAACTGCCTTTTCTACAAACCCTGCCCTGATGCCCATCCAGATTAAACTGATCTCATCTCATTATGTATCTATTATGTAGGAAAGCAATAGATTATTTAGTAATTCTCTTGTAAATATATCAATAGAGCTAACTCTTAATAGACTAGGTATTCCTGTTCTACTGTTTATGGAGAGATTTCAGGGAGTCCATGCATTTTTTTTGTATATTTAGATAGCTTTATTTAAATAGAATGATAATTGTATACATTTTCACTTGATAAATTTGAAAATATTATTTTGAGATGTGAAAGAGAATTCCTTATTCTATTTTCTATCTCTTGAGTTAACACTAACAAGTACCCTACTTAATAGTCACAATATTGAAGACAGCATTAACTCTCCTTTGTCTACTTTTAAATTGAATCATCAAAAGATTAAACACCCTACTTAGTACTAGATGAGAAGCTAGCTAGGTATTTAGAGAATCCACACCCTCAGAAATTCAATCAGTCAGGAAACTGTGAACCTTTTTGATAAGAACTTAACCTTCAGAAAGTGAGAAGTCCATCCCACAGACACTGACCTCTGGGCAGTGCTAGACAATTTGGAAACTGTTACTGGCCCCTGTAAAGAGGGGAAGGGACAAGAAGTCACTATAAAAGCAAGCCCTGAACTCCTTCAGGGGAGATTGTCTTTGAGAACATAGTCTGAAGAGATTGTCTTCTGGAGATAGTCTTAAATAGTCTTCTAGGAAGTTTCCCTGGAGACCTCGGCTTGGATTAAGGGCTCAGGGTTTAGCTTCTACTTGTACTCTGACTCTTGGACTGCTTTATTGGGTGAATGAAAGGCTGACCCCTTTCCTAGTTTCTGGAGAGACTATTGGAGGAGGCTGCATGGTTACTCACTACAAGCTTTCCAGGTTGAGAGCTAATCAATCTCTGCCTGGATTAAGCAGACCCAGAGCAAAACATTTAAGGTGATAGGATAGATAACTTCTCTATCCCCCTCACATTTCTCTTCTTTGTTGTTTCCTTTATATTTGTATATATGTGTAAATGAATTTCTGACTCAAGATATAATAAATATTGGCTACCACATAATTTCATATAATCATTGTCCAACCATTAATTTTAATCTTTACAGAGATTGGGTCCACAGACCAGACACACCAGACACCAAAGAGATTTATGACACAAAAAAAGGTTCAAAACTAGTGTAGCTAGAAGAGGAAACACTGTGAACTCAGAAAATGCATCCATCTATAGGCACCAAGACCTGGGACCTGGCCCTGAAAAATGCTCAGCAAAAGTGTGAAATCCTTAAAGCAGGGCACATTCAGCCATTTCAAATTAGAAAGGAGAAGATAAACAAGTCCCAAAGTAGGAGCAAATGTAAATATTTATCAGGGGGTTGTTTTGCCCTAGCATCCATTGAGGCTATAATAGAATTGTAATGAAGCCCTGAGATTACTAGACCTGTACTTCTGGGGGAAATCACAGCTTTGCAAATTTTCCATTTTCTCCCCTCCATGACAGTTAATTCAACACTTCAAAGTGTAGCTGGTAAATGAGGCGAAGAGTGATAAATGATGCTAGGAGACTGCTGAAATCTGATCCTGGGAAGATAAAAGCCAGGCCAACTCTGCCTGGTACAGCAGAGACAGTAACAAAGAAAGAGAAAAGAACATGAAGAGGGCAAAAACTGGAGAAGGGGAAAACACCTCCCAAAATATTTCAAAAGAAAGACATCTACCACAAGGAAGGAGACAAGATCCTTTTTTGATGTGGAGAGGGAAAGAGACAAGGGAAAAATGAATAAAACATGACATCCTGGAGGAAAAACAATAACAAAAAAAAGGGAGGGGAGATTTTTCTCTTTCTGGGAGCCTGACTGATCCTTCCTGGGCTCTCCCTCCCATCCACAGAGCAGCCTTTCCCATCAGGAAAAAGACCACAAATCTCAAAGCCAGATTGTTTGTTTGAGAAGGTAAATTAAGCTATTCCTAAGAGGAAATCAAGCACCTGGCCAGGCAATTGAACGGGGATCATTGTGCTGTGCTGGATAGCCCTGAATGCATTAATAACTCTTTGAGGTATGATAAGAGATGTGGGATTAAACACAGTTTTGAGGGGAAAAAATATGGCCCCTTTCTCCAAATTTGCCAAGTTGACATTAATAAATAGAATGCCCCTGGAGTGGCCCTCTGAAGAAGGGAAAAAGCGAGTTTCAGCAAATAGTGGCTGACATTTATATACGTCTCTCTTATTATACCAACTATTTGGCATGTCCTATCCTATTTGAGGGGCTGTGAGGTCAGTGGAGAGGGTACAGGACTTAGATCTAGGAAGACCAAGGCTTAATTCTCACCACTGTCTGGGCCGAGTCACTTAAGGTCTTTATGCCTCAATTTCCTTATCTGTAACATGAAGGTGGTGTACCCCGTGATCTTCCTGATGTAAATCTCTGATCCTTTGTTCCTTACAACAGCTCTGTGAGATAAGTGGCATGGGTTTTATCATCTTAAATTATTATGTGCCACTTTGTGGAGGAGGAAACTGAGGCTGAGAGGTTATATGGTTTCCCCACGATCACATATGAAGTGTGAGAGAATGGATTAGAACTCAAGTCTTCCTGACTCTAGGGCCAGTGATATGACACCGTACCACAGGGAGTTCACTTGTTCACCACAGACACATAAATTTTTGAATTTCCCAAAGAAGATAGCAACCAAATTCAAGTTCTATCCTGATAGGACAACTAAGTGGCTAGAATGTGGATAGAATGCCAGGCCTAAAGGCAGGGAGATTCTACTTCCTGAGTTTAAATCCAGCCTCAGACACTTACTGGCTCTGTGACCCTGGGCAAGTCACTTAACCCTGTTTGCCTCGGTCCCTCATGAGTAAAATGATCGGAAGACATGGCAAATGGCTTTAGTATCTTCACCAAGAAAACCCCAAATGGGATGACAGAGTTGGATATACCTGAAAATGACTTAACAAAAACCCAGATCTGTGTCTGAGCAATGCAGTAGCAGTGGGACCCCTGGAACCTCCTTCTGACCATTGTCTAACCCTCTTCCTGGCTGTGGGTGGAGAGCTTTAGGTGCTGTAACTATTTCCAAGTCCTTCACTGACTTGCCGAATCAGGGTCTCCCCTAGCTTGGCCCACACTAGACTGTTCTCCACTCTTACCCTGGTGAGACAGACTTTTCCAGCTGACATTTGAACTTGCTTGGGTTGGAAAATTGTTTCCCTCTATCCTTTCGTGGGCTTTTCTGTTCCAGAAATCATTTTGAGGTATTATTTGAAAGATGTTTGGAGAGGAATTTGGGAGACCTAAGTGGAGATCCTGCCTTATCTCCACCATCTTGGCTCCCAACGAGTGCCATTTTCAAAGACTCACACACATTCCTCACTTTACTTTTGAATTTGAGGGGAAGCCATCCATTGTAGAAAGAGCAGCAGCTTCCACAAAGGTGTTTACCAAGGATTGCACGTATAGCCGTGTATTACTGCAGAAGAACAAACACAACGATTCTCAATCCATACTTTGTGACATTCACGATTCCCGGAGACCTTGTCAGAGATTCCTAGAAAGGAATCATGGCTACCACGGAAACATCTGGTTTTTACCTGCTTTGTGACCTCGAGGCACTCCTTCCACCAGACCTGAAGGGCTAGAATTCTCCAACTGGAGAAAAGAGGAAGAAGGGTCTTGGAACTTTGAAACCTAAAGCTTCTTATTCAGAACAGTTGGAAAGTCTCAAGCAAGCCTTTGGGACTTCTTCCAGTTATTCGGAGCACAAACTTAATTCATAAATAAGAGCTTTTAAATGGTCGCCTTGTACAAAGGGTAAATTTAAATGTTACATATCTAATGGTAGATCAGCCAACAGATTAAAATAAGCCTGTTTACAGAGACGGAGGGATGAGAAATATTTATAGAGAAAACCCTTTCAGATGATACACAGAGAGAGTCCAACCAAAACACAGTTACAAGTTCAGACACCATATGGCCAAGTGTCTGCTTTAATGACCTAATGTCTAAGTGAAGCCTCAAGATCCAGCTTCCCTGGATCCCTTCCCTTCACCCAAGGAGCAACAAAGCTTCTCGATGCTCTTCACTACAAAGCAGTTCATGGGGAAATGGCATCTTTTATTCATGCCAAAATCATTACAAAGACTCATCTGCAAATCCTGACCTCTGGAAGGCCTTTCAATGCTGGAGTCCCATCCAATGGCATTCTATAAGTAAACTCCAGCTGAATTCAAGAAGTCAGACTCCATCCAGGCCTCTAGAACACTCACTGGGAATGGAGGTAACTGAGCATGCTTCCATGACCAAGGCACCATGTCCATCTCACTCCGAAAAACGGGGTCCCTGGATATTGTGTGCGAGCTGAAGTTCAGATCAAGACAGAACCATAGTTTCAGTGGCAAAGGACCGGCAATTGGCCCTGAAGTCCAGCTTTGAGAATGCAAGAAATAGGGAGGAAAATGAAAAGACCTCTCTTTGGTGGACATGAGGAATTTTTACTTTTCTAGCACTTTTGAGCTAAGGCCATTTTTTTTTTGTTGTTGTTAAAACATCTAAACCTGAACTTTTGATTTTGATTTTACTAAAGAAACCCACACAAAACCCTCTTTAATTAGAATATGTAGTTAACCATTCATTTATTTATGCAATTACTCATTCATTTATTTGACCTGAACCTGTGTTTTCTTCAGTATAGGGAGCTTTCAATGAGGAAACTATCGGTTGAGATCAACAAAGACCCTGTAACTTAACACAGAATAAAATTGTCCTCCGAATGCAGAGGTGAAGCAACTTTGAACATGAATAGTATAGTCAAAGCAGAATAATCTAATAGTGCTCCTCCCTGGGTCTTTTTTAATCAAAAAATGAGTAATGGAATTTCTAATTATTTCATGGAAACCCAAACCAGTTCCTGTTAGAATGCAAGTGCAGAAATGGGTCCCAGGACCCTCCCTAGTGTTTCCTGGTTCTAGGGAGAAGCTGAGGCACTCTGGTGAATTGTGTTTCATGATTTGCTCATGTTCTATTGACTGAGCATCCCAGAATGTGGAAGCAAAGTATATGATATGAGTCAAGTACTTTGGAAGGGAGAGGAAAGTCCTCTGTTTTTACTAACACTATCAGTTTGTTCTGAAGTTTGTTTGAAAATTACTTTGCTGAGAGATCCCACCTCAGAATGAATGAGGAAGAAACCTTGATGAGACTTCTTCTCAATGTTCTTAGTTGTCGAGTAGAAAATGACTATCCAAATTACCCTTTTGTATCAACTCTCTTTAGCCTAATGAGAGAAAATGCTGGTTTAAGCAAAAAAGAAAAGTAACTTCTGCGAGGAATTTGGCCCTTCCCTACATCCTGAGTTCTTAAATTCTATTTATTCTTCAGTAAATCAGTTGCAAGCCCAAGTTCAGGAAAGCTACACCAAATGTTCAATCTTTTTTGTGATGACACTGGAGCAAAATCAAACATCCCAACCAGTCAGGTTACAAGCTAATACATTTTTTTGCCTTGTTGAAATATCCATAATAGAGTTGAGTGACTATGTAATGATTTCTAGGCCTCTGGTGGTCCATATGTTCTGAACAGACTGTTTGTTGTGGGGTAGTCCTCCTCGATCTCTCAATTAGAAGGAACAGATTCATCATCTCTCCATTCCAAATTAGGAAGTTTGGGAGAGCTGCTGAAGTTTCAGGATGGCTCCCAGATTTAACTCTGGAAGCATATAGAATCTTCCTTTTAATAGGTTTCAAACAGAAATAAGGAAAAAAAAATATGTCGAAATCCCTTGCACCAATGCAGAGATCTTCTTGAATTTCTAGCCCTGGGGAGTAGCTCGGTCGCAGAGATAAAATGACATATACGTCAGGTCATGAAGCTGGTATGTGTCAAAGGCAGAACTCAAACCCTTTGTCTTACAGACTTCCAGCTCGAGCCTCCTTCCACTACGCCATCCATGCTGCCTCCCGCCACAAGGCATTGATATCTCTCTCAGAAGTTTCACTAATATTTCTGAATTGTACAAGTATGTTGCAACAGGCATCAGATGATATGATCTCTTTGCCAAAACCAACACTCTCTCACAACATGCCACAGAGACACTGGTTACAGAACCATAGCAAGGCTAAAGCTGGATTGCATGACATCGTTTGGAACAAAGAACACAACTGATGGTACTTTCAAAGAGTTTTGACAGACAGAAAATGAGGACCAGTGAAAGGGTCTGGCCATTGGTGAAACGATTGCTCTTGTGGGGACTAGAGGCCAGAGAGTTGGGGACAAAAAATGGAAATTGCTATTTTGCAATGATCAAAAATCAAGCTCGGTCTTTGGCTCATCTATACCAAATTTAACTCCAAGTAGGGGGCTGATAACTATCCCTATCAGTGTCTGGGCAGCAATGGATTCCAGGGAATCCATAGAATCCTGAACAGACTAGCTGGGTTTCTGAGTTTAGGATTGGGGGCGTGACCCCTGGCCATGATCTGAATAGGTTCCAAAGCTGCTTCTTTCTTTGGGACAATTGAATCAGCAGCACCCAGAGTCAGAGGCTCTCTCAACCATTACTGTTTGGACCCAGAACCAGGTCACTGAGCTTGTCCCAAGGGGACCATTTCACTGGTCAAAGATGGTGCCAAAGTCACAACACTGTGAAGACATGCGCGACTTGCAGTTTCTTGGAATGGTTAAGACTTGATTGAAAATAGTTTACCTTTTGTGCCTGGGGAAGCTGAAAAATAAGGAAAAAAAAGGAAAAAAGAAGAAGAAGAAAGCCATCATTACACAATAGATTCATTGGAAAGGTGAAAAATGATTTCTCTATGATTTCCAGATTGTGCAATGAGTTGTTTTGTGTTTTTTTTTTTAATTCCAGGAAAATAACAAAATGAAACTAAAGTCACTAAAGAAAACGGAAACCAAAGTATCGATCAATTCTCTGTCATGTCCAAAGCACACTCTCACAGACAGTTTTGTTGTTGTTATTGTTGCTGTTATGACAACACATTTATTAAGTAAGGATGAGAATATGGCAAATAGCTTGGTGATCCAGAACACAGTGAGAAGACGATTAACTTTCCCAGTAGGACACAAGAGCTGCTCTCAATATGGCAGTTTCATTTTCCTGAATACAGATTTAATATGTTTAAAAGATAGCTTTGTTTGTAGGTCATAGCATCATCGAGCTACAGCTGGAAGGGACCCCAGAGGCCCTTTAGTCCAACTCCTTCATTTTAAAATTGAGGAAACAGACCCAAGGAGCATTCAGTTTTCCCAATCATGAAACGCATGGACCGATCTGGATGGCCTTGAAAGTTTCTTCTGATTGTTAACCTAGGAGTGTAGATACAATGGGACCAGGAGGACTAGGAGTGCATCAGGCCTTACCCTTTCATGGAAATGAGACACAATGAGCTGGGAAGGCAGTATTTAAAGAGCCCATGATCACAAAAAGAAATGGAGAGTTGCCCCGTTAGTAAAGGGAAGGAAGAAGATGGTGCAGGGCAGTCAATGAAAAAGGTAAGACCTGTTTATTCTCAAAGCACAGCTTCATTTCTCCTGATATTTGTGATCAGTGACATAGATCTGTGTTCTCTACTGAGATATCAACAGTCTAATTATTATTCTATCACATTATATACCAGCCAGTTAAATTTAACACGTATTTTCTGCACAATGGCTCTGCACTGGGGACACAAAGACAAAAAACAAAGCACTGCCTGCCCTCCAAGAGCTTCCATTCTCCTGGTGGCCAAAGGCTACTCTCTAATACTTTTGCTTTCAGCTTTTCTGAGACATGGCTGGGCCAGGGCAGTTTTATAACTTAAAGAGAAATAAAAATTGCTTTGGGATTAATAAGTAAAAATAGGTGATAGACTTTGACCGCCATACAACAGATGACACGACTTATTGAGCACACTTGTAGGGACACTGGATGAGTCCTTTTCCTTTGAAAGAATGGATTTTGCAAATGGATGCAGAATTCCCAGATAATCAATGCAGGTTGGTGTATTGTCTCCGACATCATCATAGAGACTTGCTTAGAGCACAAACAGTTATGTAACTTGCCCAGATTCACACAGTGAGACACACCTGTCAGAAGCAGGACTTGGCACGCAAGTCTTTCTCTCTCCAGCTCTGAGACCAGCTCTCTAGTCACCAACACCAGCCACTTCTCAGAGATACCTTTAGGATGCATTAATATATACATGGAGGCAGGTAGGAGACTGGATAGAACACCTGGCCTGGAATCCAGAAGGCCTGAGGTCAAATCCAGCCTCAGACGCATACTAGCTGAGAGACCCTGGGCCATTCACTTAACCCTGTTCGTCTCCATTTACCCCTCTGTAAAATGAGCTGGAGAAGGAAATGGCAAACTACTCTAGCATCTTTGTCAAGACAATCCCCAATGGGGTCACGAAGAGTCAGACAAGACTGAATGACAACATTGATACAGTGCTTACAAGACTAGAAAACATTTCTCATGCCTGATCTTATTTGATTTTGCATGTATTTAGAAGTCAGTTGGGTTTTGAAGCTAAACCTAGGAGGGGCCACAGAAGCCATTTAGCCCAACTTCCCTATTTTAGCGATAAGGAAACAGACCGAGACCTCAAACAGGCTAGAATTTACACTGTCAGCTCACTTTTTCTAGTATCTTCAAAAATTAAGTAAAATCAAACAGAACACCAGTCAGTGGAGAATCACGAAAATATATTTAAAAGGAAGCACATTGCCCATCATTTGGAGGATAGCTAAGCAAATCATGGGATATAAATGTCATGGAATAGACTCTACTGTAAAAAGAAATGATGATTCTGATGAATATAAAAAAGCAGGGAAAGCCTTTGTGAATGGACACAGAATGAAGCCAGCAGAGCCAGGAAAACAACAGACACCAAGACTACAGCAATGCAAATACCAAAGAACCACCAAAAAACAACTGAACATCAAAACCCAGCATTCACAAACCCCAAACTTGGTCCCATCCAAAGATGAGATAAAAGGAGACAATTTCCTTTACTCATTCATAGAGGTGGCAGTCTCCAGATCCAGAGACTAGAACATCGGACACAATGCCAGATGATATCTATATGTATCTGTATACGTTATATATATATATATATATATATATAT
>NC_058130.1:11060001-11073506 GCF_016433145.1 Gracilinanus agilis | reverse complement strand
CTCTCTCTCTCTCTCTCTCTCTCTCTCTCTCTCTCTCTCTCTCTCTCTCTCTCTCCCACCCAACTTGATCTTTCTCTTTCTCTGTCTCCCTGTCTCTCTATATCTCTCTCTGTCTCTCCTCCCTGCTTCTCCCTTTCTGTCTCTCTGTCTCTCCCACTACCTCGTTTTCTTATGTTGATCAGAACTTAGGCAAATCTCTTAGCTTTTCTGAGCCTCAGTTTCCTCATTTGTAAAATTAGGAGGTTGGACAGGATGGACTCTGAGGTCTCTTTCATTTCTGGATCTTACCCGATGTCCTCTGCCTCTAAATAAGGATGTTTACATGGTATTCCTCCCCTTACCCGAATAATATAAGTTCCCTCAGGAACAGCAGGAATCATTCATCATTTGGTGTTTATATCCCCTGGTACCCAGGACCTGTCTTGGACATAGTAAGCCTACATCTCTCCTAACTGCTGTGGTAGAATTGTGAGGTTCATGCAAGATTAGTCTTTAGCAAACTGCACTGTTTTTACTCAGAAGAAAGAAATGTGTGTCAAGGGGCAGGGCTGCAACCATGGCAGAGCTTTATGGGATGCTGGAAAATGTGGATTATTAATAGGCAGCCTTAACAATTCTCACATTACATATTGCTAAATCCCATCACCAACGGGAAAACTCCAAGTCCTTCAGGCAGTACCAGGACCTGAAAATTCTCACAGCGAAATCATAATTTCTCATCAGGCATGAACCCTGCATTGTGTTGGTGAATACGTTTCTAATTAAAATGGTCATTCTTCAACCTCATTTGGGGTGGCCATTTGGCTGAAAAGTGATCTGAGCAGGGATGCCGATAATAGGGAGAGGCCGATGTGTGGCGTCTCTGAACCGCCTTCTCTCCTACTGAAGAAATGGGGAGAGAGGATGCGTGCAATTCCTAGGCGATGCCCAAATAACATGCCATGTCCACCTCGCACTTTCTTCACGGAAGGTCCGTGAGCCAGGTCTGCGGCCAGAAAGCTCACAAGAGGGCGAAGAACTGGGTAGAGCTGAGTGGCGTCCTGTAGAGAGATCCACTGGGACAGGACGAGCCTTTTTGGAGCAGTCAATGGGGGAGTCCAAACAGAATGCAGATCTGGGCAGACCTTCCTCTGAACTCCCATCTTGCTCATGTCACTTTTCAACATCAGGGCTGATTCCTGTTGAATGATTTGAGCTGCTGGTTTTAATTAAAACTTAATTTGCAAAAATATTTCATAATTTATGCATGTCATGGAGTCTCTGAACTCTGACAGTATTGTTCTCTAGCCATAGAGGGGAGGCGCAGTTTCTTTGAAAAGGTTAGCGGAGAGAGGGGAGGGGAAGTACTAATGAAGGATGGGAAAGAAGGGCCACGAACGCTTTCTTCCAACCTCTGTCCATTGGATCTGTTCCTGTAGGTACCGAGGATGGTGTGGCTGGTCAGGATTAAAGCAAGGTAGCCTTCCTGATAGGTCAGTGATAACCAAGGAGGTATCAGCAACTGCCCAGAGGAGTTCTCAAAAGAAAGGCAAACATAAGGAGAAATAAAAGCCAGGGAGTTTGAAGTTCTTCAAAGGAAATGAATGGGATCCCCCAAAGAAAAGACATACAAGCCCACAGCCGCCACCCAGGAGAAATTAATGACTAACCAGGATTCTGCCCAAGGAGCCATATTTCATCTACCAGATGTCTTCAAGAGGGAATTTGCCCGGATCCATCAGACCGTTAACCACAAAGAGGTCTGTAGAATGACTTGGCGAGAAAGCCTGGGCTCTCAAGGCAGCCAGTCAGAAGGGTCCTGCTAGCTCTTTGCTAATTACAAAACAAACAGAGTTGTCACTGCTCCCCCTCCCCACCCATCTTCTCATCCTTCCCCACCTCTAATCAAGGGGTTCCCTTGGCAGGAGTTGAGTCTATGGAGAGGAAATGAGGAAGCAGTTCCCAGAGCCTCCCCCAATCTCCTCTGATTTTAGCTTTCCTTACAATGTCTTTACTACATCTGCCTACAGATTAGGACCACTGGGGGCCCTGAGCAGGTTAGAGAGGACTTGGACAAACTGGAGAGAGGCTAGAGGATGGCTATCACAATAGTAAAGCATCTCGAGTTCCTGACCGGTGGAGATCATGGGAAGGAAAGAGATAGGGAAGTTTCTAGTTGGACAAATAGGGGATTCAGGGAAGCATGATTGCTGTCATCGGGGGACCTATGTGGGAATTGTTGTCACAAAGGAGAGGGATTACATTTGTTCTGCTCAGCTCCAAGAGGCAGAATGCAGAACAGTGAGTGGAAGTCACAGAGAAGTACATTTACATGAAGCATAAAGGAAAACTTCCTAACAATCGACATCATCCTAGAGTGGAATGGATCCTCTTGGGAGGTGCCTCATTTTCATCTCTAGGGCCTTCAAACAAAACCCAGATCCTGCTTATATTTGAGAAGTTCTGCAGTCCTTCCTCCTTTGGGGATCCTGGGATTTGATCATTTTCAGATATAAACTCCACTATATCGGTTTTGCCTAAAGCAGCTCTTGCATTTGAAAGCTACTCTTAATGTCTTTAGACTCCTGTGCAAACACATTCTTCTCAACTTTCTTTCAACAGGTTTTTCATCAGAACTTTCCTCGTGTGAGGGGGTTCCTGTAGTGAGCTTGTGTCTGTACATTTCTAGTGGTTTCCTTCATCATGAAAGCCTACTAACCAAAAGTTTTGGAGCTCTGCATTTATTACTATGTTAGAAAAGACTGATTCTGGTAAGAATATCAGTTTATTGACTAGGTCAGCATCAAAACCAATAAAGTGACAAGTCATTGGTCTTCTCTCTTGATGGCCAAAGGCCTGGAAGTTCTGAGTGCAAGTACTTATATATGCTTTGGGGAGCTCTTTATTCAGCTTCTCCTTGAACATCCCAACCCATCTCTAATTGGTAAATAGCTAGTTAGGTGGTGGTCCCTAACACCCTCAGCCCTTCCCTAACCCCACATGATGGGGAGCACAAACACAGAAAAAGAATCATCCTAAAACATTCCTGTCAGCTAAACTTTTCAAAGTAAACACATTCCTAAGGACAAAGAAAAAACAAAAACCTGAATACTGAATGATGTATCTGATCCAAGACTTTGATTCAGTAATTCTCTTCAATAATACAGGGATTAGGGCTTTTGAACTTCAGGGCCCTGATATCAGAATTAATACCATATTTGCAAAATCAGTTCTCACAATGTGCAAGTTTTCAGATTGTCTGAACTAAGCTCATCATCCTGTGGCCATTCATTTGTTTGAAGCTTTGTACTTCACTGATATTTTTACATATGAATTATGTCATTAATAAGTTCTATAGAAATGTTTTATATATGCTAAGTTGTTTCATTCAATCTGGCAGAAACAAAAGACTGGGGCTCAGGGAAGTGGTGGTGGTGGTGGTGATATTAGAGCTGTCTTCAAGCTGTATGATTATCATATGAGGGAGAGATTAGACCTGCTCTGTTGGAGCTGGAAAGTCGAAATGGTAAGAATGGGGGTGAAATGCAGGGAGGCTATGATAATTAGATTAAGTCTACACTGCCCATTTTTAGATTTAATCTAGTCTCCCAAATGATCACAGGGGGGATTGTGATAATTAGATTAAGTCCTAACCCACGTGTGCTAGAGTGAGTGATGAATCAGAATAGACTGATCACCCCGTAGGCTTCCAGGCAGAGGCTGGATGGCCATGTCTTGGATATAGTGTAGACAACATTCTTATACAGTTGGATGGTGATGTATGTGTTCCTTCAGGTCCCTTTTGACTCTAGAATTTGGGGGTTCTGTAATTATTAATGAAACCATTGATCAAAAAACCCTAGACCAGGAGTAAGATGGGACATCAGAGGGCAACTAGTCCAAGTCCCTTCAGCTTTTCAGATAGAGCAGCTGATGTCCAGAGAGGTTATAACTCGGCTAGGATTCTTTGGGGAGCAAATAAATGAGTTGGGAATTGAATCCACGGTAAACCTGCTCTTTCTTGAGTGAGTGCTTCTGTGTATAGTGCATGTATGTGTGTGTGTGTTTGTGTGTGTGTGTGTGTGTGTGTGTATAGGGTTTAAATGAAACATATTACATCTTTATTAAGTTTTTCTTAAGATTATATACATATTTTGGACTTGTTTCTGTCACCAAACTAAGGCATTTACTTTACTTACACATAAAAAGCTTGTGCAATACCCCCTTGAAAAATGTCAGGGAATTTCCAGAGAACAAGGGCACAGAAAGAAAGGCCCCATGAAACCACATTGCTCTGTCATGTTTTCCAACAATTCAACATTGCCACACTGCATTTTTATGGTTGAACTGTAAACATCTCCAAAGAGTTTGGGGAGTGGCCGCGCTTCCATCAGACCCTTAATTACTGTGAACGAATGAGTGCCATCCATTCCAGGGCGCAGGGAGATTGCAAAAGATTATGAGGCTCGCAGTGCAGTAGAGGTCAGCGCTGAAGCAACTCACTGAACATATGGCTATACTCATTGGCATCCTTGGTTATCTGAAGTTAAGGCATTAAACCTCTACTCAGTTCCTCCTTGCCCACCTCAGCCTTTCGTGAAGGTACCACTGACTATTTAAAGACTAAGTCATCAGAGAGCAAGCTCTAGCAACATCTACCCAGCTGGAAGGATCTTGACTTCCTACTCAAGTGACATAAAGCAGGTCATTTCCCCAGAGTGGCCTCAGTTTCTGCATCTGTAAAATGTATGAGTTGAGTGACTTGCCTTTTGAGATTCCTTCTAGTTGTCGATGATAAAATCCTGCTGGTCTAGGGATAAAATGCTTTCTTCTTGTCCTTCAAATAGATGAGCCAAGTTCAGAGATGCTCATCTCTAGAAGGCTGGCCATTGGGTGGTAAATGTTCTTGACCACAACCACACTTGAAAATCTATTTTAAGACTTCAAGGTAGAGCGAATGTTTTTCACCTATACATGAGAGTTCTCCCACACTGATGAAATCATGAATCCTTGATACACTGAAATAAGCATTTAGTACAAGCCCATTTCTAGATTGTTAACATCTTAGTAAGTTGTGAAAACAGAAAGTCAATGAATGGGAATGAAAGAATTGCTTCTTTCTCTTATAGGCCTAAGAGCTAAGAGCTAAGCAAAGCTCTTAGGGTTTATCCCAACATTTCACCAAGATTCATGAATTTTACCAGTCCAATTGTTTCTCCGTTCAACTATATGCTCCATGAGGCCAGGCACTGTGTCTTTTTTTTTT
The DNA here is from genome assembly GCF_016433145.1 of Gracilinanus agilis. NCBI lineage: Eukaryota > Metazoa > Chordata > Mammalia > Didelphimorphia > Didelphidae > Gracilinanus > Gracilinanus agilis. The sequence goes on along the minus strand of NC_058130.1, from coordinate 11,068,261 downwards.
TAACCCTTAACTTCTGTATATTGGCTCCTTGGTGGAAGAGTGGTAAGGGTGGCAATGGGAATCAAGTGACTTGCCCAGGGTCACACAGCTGAGAAGTGGCTGAGGCCGGGTTTGAACCTAGGACCTCCTGTCTCTAGACCTGACTCTCAATGCACTGAGCTACCCAGCTGCCTCAGGCACTTGGTATCTCATCAGACTGCTGGCCTAGAAACCTGAGCATAGCAGGTACTGTTCTACCTCAGCACTTAGCAGAGTACCATCATGTTGTTGTTCAGTCATTTTTCAGTCATGTCTGATTCCATTTGGGGTTTTCTTGGCCAAGATACTAAAGTTATTTTCCATTTCCTTCTTCAACTCGTTTTACAGAGAAGAAAGTGAGGCAAATTGACCTAAGTGACTTGAACAGGGTCACATAGCTAACAAGTATCTGAAGCCAGATTTGAACTCAAGAAGAGGAGTCTTCCTGACTCCATACCCAGAACTCTATCTGCTGTACCACCTGGCTGCCCTAGTACCACAGCAGGTGTTTAGCAAATGCATTTGACTGACTGCTAGTTTATTGACAAAGAAATACAGTGTTGTGGAGAGAATGCTAATCCGAATCAGGAACACTTATGATTCGATTCCTGCCTCCAACATATCTTAGTTGTGTGACCGTGAGTGAGTCCCTCATCCTCATGACCTCAATCTCCTTATCTTAAAGGTAGAGATAGTCATGGCCATCCCGTAAGGCTATGGTAGGGGATTAAGTGAGTTTCTGGGTACAAAGGGTCATATAAATGCAGTTAAATAATAGTCATATAATAAAATCATATGATATTTGATAATATGTAATATAATATTCAATAATAATATAATAGTTATGTAATAAAGGGTTACATAAGATTATTGGTTAGTCGAACATTTACTTTCTCCCTCAACATCATAATCATCCAAAAGAATTCATTTAACATCCACTATGTGCTAGACAATATATGAAGTGCAATGAATACAAGGAAAAGCAAATGACAATCCCTGCCCTCAAGGAGCTCCTATTCTAATGGAGGAAACAGCCTGCTAACAACTGAGCCCAAACAAAATACATATTGCCTCAAGAAGTGATCCTCTCAAAGGGAAGTCTCTGGAAGGAAAGGCTGTAGAGAATGGGAAAGGAAGGCCTTCTGAAGAAGGTAAGATTTGGGCTAGGGCATGAAGGGAGCTGGGAAATCTTGGAGGCAGAAGGGAGGAGGAGGATAGGGAAGGGGAATTATCTATGGATTCCAAAGAAATTGGATGTTAACGTTTTATCTTCCTACGAAATAGCCTGGAAGCCTACTAGAGAGTATGGCAATATTCTCATCACATCACATCAGTGTCATAGCTGAAGAAACTTAAGGCTTATTGAAATAATCTGACTCTCCTAGGGTCCTAGAGACAGTCAGCGATGGACTCAGGAGTTGAGGTGCCCCAAAAAGTCCATGGCTCTTTCCTCTAAAGCACGAGACCTCCTATCTTGGTCAATCAGCTTTCTGAAATCACTAAGAATAGATTCCATCCCTCAAACTTGTTTCACAGAAGCTTGGAGCCACATTTTCCCAACTGCTGTGGCAAACAGCTAAGGAGGTCAGGCATCTTTCTGGGTCACATCGATGCCGGAAGGGGTCAGATTTGGCATTTCTCTGATGTGGCCAAACTCAGGTTTCTCTGCCTCCTCAAAAAGCAGCTAAAGAAATAGTAACCTGAGGTTCAGCTCAGTGATGAAGACCTTGGTAATGGCTTCTTAAGAAAATGATGGCATTCCAAAGGACATCACTGAATATGAAGCTCGAGGAAGACAAGGACAAGAGAGTGACAAAACTTAAGGCCTTCATTTCTTTGATGGCTTCTCCTTCCCCTTGGTAATAAGGTAGGCACCTTCAGAACTTAGCCAAACTTTTTCATGCTAACTATAAGGCGTCACTAACGTGTATGAGTTCATGTGAAAAAGATGTGAAAGTCTGAATGGACCACTCAGTAGTGTGACACGGCCACCAGGAACCTTCATGATATCCTAGGCTATAGAGAATCATTGAAAGCAAGATGTCTTGAGGAAAGGAGGGAATAGCCCCATTGGGCCATGGCCTGGTCAGCTCCCCCCTGGTCAGCCATGGTTAGTCCTAGACACCACACTTCAGCCTGTAAACTGCCAAAACAAAAAATTAGACAATAACAAACACAGGGCTTTCGAAATCAGGTCATATCAAAGCTTCTTAGGATATTAATGGGGTGGGGAGGCTCTTAGACAATGACTAACAGCTTGATTCAGTGGAAAGAATGCTGCCCTTGTGATTACAGAACCTGAGTTCTAATCCTAGCTCTACTATGGACTTCCTATGTGACCTGAAGTAAGGCACCTTTATCTCAAAAGAAAAAAAAAAAAAAAAGATTCCATTCTAATTTTTTTTAAAGGAGGGAGAAGAAACAAGGAAAAGGAAGAAGTAAGGGACACCCTGAAAGACTCTCTTTCTAAGTGTGAGACTCATTAAAAGAAACAGCCCAGGTTTTTTTCACTTGCTCTTCCCCCAAGCCAGGAATCCTCTCTTTCTCCCTCTCCACTTCCAGGCTAGCACATTGACTACCATACAGAGACTTTCTGTAAGAGGCCTCTCTGCCCCACCTGGTCCCATCCCTCAGAGACATCTCCTATTGACCCTGTATACACATTGTCCCCCTCCCTTCAATTGTGAGCTCCTAGAGGGCAGGGTCCATGGTTTTGCTTTTAAGCCCTGTGCCTCTCACAGAGGAAATGCTTCAGAAATGCTTGTTGACCAATTGAGGGAGTCTTTTTTTTTTTTTTTTTAAGGGGAAAAAAAGAAACAGTAGAAAAGTAAAAGTCTTGTATTTTGGAGGGAAGTTAATTAAGTGGCATCTGTCTAAATGGAAATGCCCTCTATTTGGGGGAGGGAAGAAGAGGAGAGAGGAATCTCAACTGGCAATAATGTCCATTTAATTGAATAAACTAACAGTTTTCCCATTCTAATGAGAGTAAACTGTTTACAGAAAAGATTGTATTTAAATGATCCCAAGTGATTACTTTAAAATGCATAGTTTGGTTAAAAGCTACAGTCATAAATAATTAATTGCCTTCCACAAAGAATTATGCTAATTTCAAGCCTGAAGGCTAAAAATGGAAAGAGTTTAAGCATATGGGAAAGCAAGCTGACCTTGTCCTCACATTCCCAAGGCTGATGCCAGGCTTCTGTACTCACACCTGCTAGGATCCATCTGATCACTCACCCTGTTTCAGGACTCAGACCTGAGTTTCTATCTATGGTCCTGCAAGGAACACCTGAGGCCATATAGTTCAACTGAAGAGAATCCAAAGCTTAGATAGCTTCTTCAGGGATAGAACCAGAATTAGAACCCAACTCCCAAGACTTCCTAATTCAGCCCATTTTCTCCAGTGCCAAGTTTTTTTCTGTATTTGGGGATAGGGCTCTGGCTGCTTGGATTGTAAGCTCCTGAGTAGCGTCAATGTGTTACCCTCAAGTTTATCTATCTTGGATGCTGTGCTCTACCTAGAGTGGCATAATAAGCCTTCATAGCTATCCCAGTGCCTCTCCAGGGGGTGGGACCCACAGTATGCTACTCAGAGGATCTTATCCATTCCTCAGTGATGATGATAATTAAATCAACAAAGCTTCCCTTCATCAGTTAAGAAGCCTTCTATAATCTTCTGCTCTAGGCTAGAGCCTGGGAGGGGCCACACAAAGCATTCTTCTGACCCCTCAGACCACCAAAGGAGTAGACAAGCTTGTTAAGTTGCTGAGACTTCAGAGCATCTAATGATGCACCAAAATCAGCTCTAGGACAAATAGCTTATGAATCTCAAAATGGGGAAGAAGGTGCACAGAGGTAAGAAAGGCTTTCTGAGAGATGAAGAACTTGGAAGAACATGGAGAATTTGCCCAGGTAGGGAGTGAATGGCATTCTGGGTAGGAGACAATAGTGTCAACAAAGGCAGGGTAAGAGGAATGTTCAAAGGCTTGTTGCAATGGTCAGTAATAGTTGATCTTGGCTGAAGCAAAAGCCTCATGGTGGGGAGAGCAAAAAGGTAAGTTTGGAGAAGCTTGGTAGAGCCAGTAGAGAAAATCTTGAAACTCTAAGACTGGTCTCTAGAGGAATGGGAGTCAGATCAAAGCCCTGGTTTAGGAAGACTAATCTGGCAACGGTAGAGAAGATAGATTGAGAAGGAAAGACTCCAAGTGGCAAGGCCAGCCAGGAGGCACTAGGCTTCCCACAGGCATCATGTACAGAACATTTGAATCATCAGTAAATCAATTAATGAGTACTTTCTCTATGCAGGCAAGGTGCCAGGCATGAAAGTTCTTGTTCAGATAATAGAGTGGGGTAGTACCTTCCCTCAAGGAGTTTATATTCTAATGGGAGAAAATAATACAGAGAGGGAACTAGAGGGGCTGAGGAATGGAGTTTTGGTGCAGATAATTAGAGGAATGTAGGGCAGGAGATTGCTATGCCCATTTCATTCCAGTAAGGATGGAGGCTCTGGCTTCATTAGTAGTAGGAATTCTCAAATGAGAAAACTCCTTCTTCTGTGTGAAATGGTACCTTCCCTGCAATCTACAGTCTTGGAGAACTGGCTGGACCAGTGAGAGGTTAAATGTCTTGAGTCCCATCAGGACATGACAAAACAGGCTTCGGATGGGATCTTCCTGATTCCAAGGGGGTTTTTATCCCTTAGTTTAGACTGTCTCTCAGGGTTGGTAATGCTGAATTGATGGTCACTGCTACCAGACCAAGAGCAGGATATGGAGAACAGTGTGGGGTTAGGAGGCCTTCAGGTATTTAACCAAAGGTTGATTTCCAGATGTTCAGACTGGTATCCAAGTGAACGGCTGGATCACAGATGGGTGGGAATTTAACTCTTTCTTCCCTAACTACAATAGTTTGAGGTTTTTGACTGAAGAAGGAAAAAGATAAACGAGTTATTAACTAGAGGGAACATCCTTGTTGTTTGTCCTTGTACATCTTTAATTTTCAAAGAAGACCAATGCCATCACAAGGTGATTTCCTGATATGTTCATGAATTTGATGCAAATGAGGCAGAATTGTATGGATTGTCAGCTTCACTTTCTCTTCCCAGAGTCCTCCAAGCCCAGCGGCAAGACACAAGTCAGGATGACTGGTGATGGCTCAGGATTCAGTGTATGACCTTGGTTTCTTCAACAACTAACCAAGCTCTGGTATAGCCAGAGGAATGCTACTATGGGAGGGATGCAGAGAACAGAGATCATGATGAGGGAAAAGGGCAGAGTCTAGAGACCTGGGAGGGGCAGCTAGATGGCAGTAGGCCTGAAGTCAGGAAGATTCGACTTCGAGAGTTCAAATCTGACCTCAGAAAATTACTAGCTGTGTGATCCTGGGCAGTCACTTAACCCTTTTTGCCTCATTTCCTCATCTGTAAAATGAGTTGGAGAAGGAAATGGCCTATTCTTCTCTTGATTTCCTCCATGAATTTCTCTCTAGTGTAACTAATATTTGTCATTTCACAACATGACAAACATGGAATTATGTATTACATGATAACAGATGTACAACTTATATCATATTACCTTCTTTCTTGAGGAAGGGGTAGGGGTGGGAGGGAGGAAGAGGGCATGAATTGAAAAAAATGTCAGATGATTATTAGAAATTATATTGACATATAATCTAAAAAAAAAAAAAAGAAAAAAGAAAGAAATGGCAAATCGCTCTATCTCTTTGCCAAGATAATCCCAAATAAGGTTATGAAGAGTTTGCTAATGCTGAACAATAACAGAGAGCTGTGAAGATGTGGGACAGATAATAGGAAAGGAGTTTTTGATTAGGAGATGGGGCTTTCCAGTGTGAAACCCTGGAGGTGACACAGGGTCTTATAATTATGTGCCTCAGGCTATGGAAATGCTAATGATTGGAGGCAAAAGTCAAGGGTGTCTGACAGGTGACAGAAGATGCTAAAAGGAAATATTGCATGGCTTTGCTTACACAAGAGCTGGAATGGTGGAGAAGAGATGGTTTTCAGTTATATCCAGGAAACAAGGAACAGCCCAATCTCTAATTCCTCTTTCATTGCAGGGGGAATAGAGTCAAGAGTGAGAAAGGCAAAGGCAAAAAAAAAATACCATGGAGGTGGGAGGAAATATGGGGACATGTCTTCTGTGATTCTGTGCATGACATTGATTCAGTTAGCAGCAAACTGGGTAGATATGTCTTATCTTATTGTATGCTTCTTTTGTTGACCATTCTCTGTTGACTTTTGGTGGCTAGGGATTCTGAGGGAAAATATAATTATAAGATTTAGAGCTTCAAGGGGCCTGTGAGATCATCAAGTCCAGTTTCCTCAATTTTACAGGTAAGGAAACTGAGAATCAGCAAGGTTAGGTGACTTGTTTAGGGTCACAGGAATAAGCACTAGATGCAAGATTCAAATCAACATCTCTCTGACTCCAATTCCAGTATGCTATTCCTAGGGTCCTATTATGATCTCCACATGATTTCCAGATATATTACATCTGTGCTGCCACCATTGTATCAGCCCGTTTGGGTCACAGAGACTCTGCCACTCCTGCTCCTGCTGTGCATCTCAAAGTGGCATCTCTAAATGCTCTAGCTAAAATTCATCTTATGTCTGAAGCATCTTGAAATGTAGGCACCATGGAATGAATGGCTTATGTGGAATAATGTCTTGATGAGGAACAAATGATTTAAATAAAAAAAGATCCAATTTCTATCCAAATACTCAAAGTTTCACAGTCAAAGAAATAGACAATTTTGGCCTCACATGCCCAGCTCTTGGCCAGACCCAATGGGGCTCTGCCTCCCCACTCCCCAGCATGGCATGCAAATTTCAAAAGAATTTTGGGTCAGGGATAAACTCAGGAATTTAGTTAAATGGAAAAGATTTGTGACTACCCATGAATCAGTGCCCTCTGGTCCTTATCTCTCTCTTTCTTTTCCATTTTGGGTAGACAGATGAAAAAGGAGATGGGAGAAGGCAGAAAGAGAAAAACCCTCAAAGATGAATAGATGAGCATGATTCTCTTTTGCTGAGACCATGCTCTAGACCTGTCTGACAGTGAGGTTTAACCTGCCCTCTTGGCATGACAAAGGTCAGGTTTCAGTTTCCTGGCAGCTGGTCTGACAACCATTTTCTGATGTGAGGAAGACCAAAGGTAAGGGCGTTCAACTTATAAGGTATGTATCCTACAATTCTCTGAAGGGGAAGCCACAGAAAAAACAGCATCCATGTATAAACATAGAGAAATGGGCCACTTAGAGCAGGCAAGGCTTGAGCAGTATTCCTCTCCATCCATAAGGAAGTCATCTAGTGGTGGGAACAGTTCTCACACTGAATATTATTCCACCTACTGGGGAGGACAGCCTTTCAGGGATGAGTTAGACCAGACATATGAAAAAGACCTGAGTTCAGAAGCCCAGATATGGAGTGATATAAAATATTATTTCTATATGGCTATTTTAAGGAAAAAGTATATAAATCAGAGAAGCCAAATAGCAAACAGGCATACACACTCTCTGTGTATCATATTATATATATATATATATATACAGGTATCCCTTTCATATTGAGAGGGTTAGGGTACAGCACCCCATTACCTGGAAAATCCACAGAAAACTTTTTGGCTTCTGTGATCTTTTTACAAACTTTAGCTATTCACTTATTTTAACTTTAAAAAACAATTATGTATAATGATAGTATTAAATGATAAACTATGTTGATACTATACAAAAGCATATATATATATATTATGCATTTCTGAGTTTCTAAACTTTTTTGATGGTTATCTGTTAGTCTTCAACGGGCATGTGGGGCTTCAGCAAAACTCTCTCTAAATTCCCAATTAATTTCTTATGGTAACTCATGGTTTATCAGAACCATGATGGAGAAAGTTACAATGTGGAAAGGATATCTGTGTGTGTGTGTGTGTGTGTGTATGTATATATATATATATATATATATAAACATACCTATATACATGTATAAGAGAGAGATAAGAATGTTATGTGTGATGCTATATAGGATAGACATTGGACTTGGAATCAGAAAGACTTGGCTTCAAATTATACCTTAGACATGTATTAGCTTTGTGACTCTGGTCAAGTTATTATATATTTATGTGTCTCAGTTTATTCATCTGTAAATGAGGGAGTCAACCAAAAGGTCCTTTCTAGCTCTAAATCTATGATTTAGATGTGTGTGTATATATATATATATATATGTATA
>NC_058130.1:11016408-11045026 GCF_016433145.1 Gracilinanus agilis | reverse complement strand
ATATATATATATATATATATATAATACCACTTGTATGGCATATGTTGAATATGGTAAGCTGTCATCCCTTTAATGACACTGAACTCCCTCAACTGGTTTCCTTGGAATTTCCAAACACATTTCATCCTTTTTATTCTTCCCAACCCATTCTTCACTATTCCATCACAGTCCCTGGGGAAACATTCATTCGCTGCTCACCGCTTTGCATGAGATTTCTCCAACAGACATGACTGGCCATACCTTAGCACTTCTGACCTCTGCTTTGCATCTCTCTCTACTTCTGATTCTGAAGGATTTTTAATCTGATGGATTTTCATCCCTGTCTCAACCTCCCTAGCCCTAAGCAAACAGTTTCTAGGTGTTAACTTTTGCAGGCATGCCATTTACTAGATGGCTATAACACACATGGACACACAATCCCCATGGATGGTTCATGTTGAACAGGATAATGTTTGGATAAGAACAACATGTCAGCCAGAGGCAGCACATATGAGAATGTAGTAGACATTTCTGCAACATACCATGAATCCTAGAAAAGGACTATATCATGGGATAAGGATACACATTGCTCTTAATTGGCTATGGGAAGGGAGGAGGGAACAGGTGCATGGTCCAAGAAATAGCAGATAATTTTTAAAAGTCTTTTTATATTCTGGTTTAGAATGTTCTCAAAGACACATACTCAGACATAGTCATCCCAAATTACAAAGATAGAAGTCATTATCTTACTTGCTAACCCTACCCCTTGTCTTTACTTTTTTAAGGACACTACCATCCTCTGAGGTACCCAAGTAAGTTCCTAACATGATTTACCCTTGATTTTTCCCTTTTTATGCCCCACCAAAGTCAATCAAGCGATTTCTCATTGATTCCATTTCTCCTTCTTGACACCATCTCCAAATACACCCACCCATTTTCAACACTGATATGGTAGTTACCATCTTATTCCCAACTTTCATTACTTCTCACCTATACTAATGCAAGATCTTCTTAATTAATTTGACTTTTTCCATCCTTTTCATCTCTAAAATTTATCCTACAAAAGATGCTTCATAGAATTTTCCTAAGTCACTTTTATTCTGACATTTAAGGCTTCCCATGGTCTAGCTTCCAACCAAATTGATAGCCTACTTTCATATTGAACTATTCCCTTCATTAACACTGGATTACTGGCCTTTCACAAAGCTTAATATCCAATCTCTAGCCATCATGTTTGATCCATGCCTAGAATGTACTCCTCTGCCTCTCAGAATCTTGATTTTACTCCAAGACCTTCCTCAGATGCCACAATCTCTATGTAACCTCTCCTGTATCCATGTACTCTTCCCTTCTTGAATTAGTATCGATTTCCCTATATATTTTATCATTCAGAAGAATGTACACTACTTGAGAGCAGGGATTTGGCTCTGCTCAGTGCCTACATAGAAAGCACTTGAAAAGTAGTTTATGAATTGAGTTTTGAGAGAAAACATGGCCCAAAGGAAAGAGTGCAGAATTTTGAGTGAAAGAATTTGAATTCCAATCCTACTCTGCTATTTATATGCTATATGACTGTGGCCAATTCATCTTCTCTTCTTTGCTCTGTTTCCCCATTTGTAAAGTGAAGGAATGATGGAGTCAAGTGGAGTCAAGTGAAAGACTAGATGCCTTCAGTGTTCTTTCCAGGTCTATGGTGCCGTAAGTGTATATTTGGTCTCCTTTTAGGAACACTGAACCATCACTTTTCTAGAGATTCTGATAGTCTGTGCTGGAGCTGTATTTACCAATAGCTGCATGACCTCAGACAGAAATCTCTGATAGATAGTGATTTGGAAACCAAGAGAAGATGATGTTCCTTGCCAAGGAGTCACCCATCATGCCAAGCCCTCATCCCATTCCTTCTTCTAAAGTCCTACTTTAAGAGTACCAGTCGTCATCAAAGTCACATGATTGGGTGGAAGTCGAGACCTGCAGCCTTGCCAGAGCCCTAATGAGTGCAGGGTGAGAAGTGAAGTGTCTCAGCATGGTCCACATGTTTTCACACTGTTTCTGAAGGCCCTGGAGGCTATTAAATTTAATGAACCCATCTGCTCCAAAAGAGAGGTCCAAACATAATCAGTTTCCTCAGTGCCATCGAGTACAGATGGTGTGCCATGTTCTGTAGCCCCAGCAGGACCCTGACTGTTTCTCCTCATGCACACATGGCTTTTCCCTAGGATGTTTCCAATGTCTTTGACAGGCATTGGTTGTGTCTGGGGGGAGTAACTGTACTTAGGCATTCATTATTGCCATGTCCTTTTTACTTCCTGAAAGCCACCTTCCTCCCTACCCCCAGCCAGTAATTAAGGTTGATTGGTAATAAAGCCTGGCTAAAACCTTTTCAGAAACTTCTCCTAATGACCTGGTTATTGCTTTCAAATGGGCAAAGGAGGTAATTTTGTCAAATTTCTGGAGTGTTTGTGTGTGTTGTAGGAAGTGGGGGAAGATGGAGAGTGAGGCCAGCACTGTAGGATTAATCTGTGAAGGAACCAATAGGAACCAATAGGAACTTCAAAGGTCCTATAAATGGTCCATTGCTAGCAGAGAGGCAGGGTGGGTTGAGAGGGGAGGATTAAGAATGATTTTTTCTTATAAATGGCTGAATTCTCATTAGGGACCAAATATTCCTTCTTTTCCTAGAGCAGTCCTTGTGAAGCCTATGGCCGACTGAGCAGATGAAGGATCTTGATGCTACCTTTTGCCTTGGGTTCCTGACCCATGGAGGTAGTAGATACTATAGAAGAAAGTCATTCAATGACTCAGTTGATAAATATTTATTAAACACTGTTATTGTTCAGTCATTTCAGTCATATCCAACTCTTTGTGACCCCACTGAACCGGACATGCAGCTAGTTAACTCAATGAATTGAGAGGCAGGCCCATAAATGGGAAGTCTTGGGTTCAAATATGACCTCAGACACTTCCTAGCTGTGTGACCCTGAGCAAGTCATTTAACCCCATTGCCTAGTCCTTATCACTTTTCTGATAGATAGAATTCTATGGATTCTAAAATGGAAGATAAGTTGGTTAAAAAAAGGAAACTGAGGAAGAAGATTTATGTGACTAGCCTAGAGTCACCCTGTCAAGAAGTGACCAAGACTGTATTTGAATTCAAATCTTCCTAATTCCAGACCTTATCCATTGTACTTCTTACTCCAGAGCTTTAGCCATTAGTAGCACCCAATAGTTGATTATGGAGAAAGAAGTACATTCCAAGAATAGGCATGACCTACCTCTGGTAGTTTTAGGCAGTTCCAAGAGCACTAAGAGGTTAAATGACTTGCCTATGGTTATACAGGAGGCATATGTTGAAGCAGGTCTTGAAAATATGGCATTCTGGCTCCTAGGGAGAAATATATCCTTTGCAGCAGGCTGCCAATCATTCAGCAAAGAAGTTTATGGATTTCATGTCAAATGCTGGCTGTGTTTTGTCAATTGATATATGATCTGTTATTAGATTTCACACAATTAATGCATTTAACAATAATTTATTTCTTTTGACTTCACCAGGGAAGTGGATGGAAATTTTAGCAAAATCATTGAAGCAAAGGAACACTTAATCAGAGTGTCAGTATTGGAACTAAGAATGCACTCCCTTTCCCAAATCCCAACTAAAGTCAGTCGGGCTGAACAAATTTTCATTTATATTTGGAAAAAATGGAAACTGAAATTCCATTCTTTTTATTATAAATTCTGACTTCTAAGAGGTTGCCATTATACTTTAGAAACATATGAATTAACTCAAATGTAATAAAAGCAGGAAAACATGATGGCTGTCTACAAGGATTTGAAATTCTGTCGTATGATTGCAATTCTTCTGCATGACCCTACATGGAAGAATAAAGAGGCAGGAGCAGAAGTTTCAAAGAGACGACTTGATTTCATGAAAAACTTGCTAATGAATCATTGATCAAGCCCTCGTCTCAACTAAACAGATACTTCCCTAAGTGTATCATTGTTCATAGATGTTTGGACTGATCTGTGGGCTCATGGATGGGGGCATTCCATATCAGGATGAAATTTAATAGAGATCAATGTAAAGTCATAACATCGGGTTCAAAAATTCCATTTCCCTGGTATGAGATGCAGAAGGTGTGGTTAGACAACTATTCATCTGAAAAACATCTGGGGATTCTGGTGGGCTGAAAGCTCAATATGAATTTTTAGTATGGCATGAAGGTTAAAAAAATTCTAGTAGAATTTGGGCTTCATTGAGAGTACCAGGATGCAAGAATTAAGAGATGGTGGTTCTTTTGTTTTGTTTTGTTTTGTTTTCATCCTTTTCGTGTCCTCATCAGATCATATCTGTAAGACTGAAATAAGTTCTGAGAGCCATATTTTAAGAAAGTCATCTGTTGATGGAACTGGTGGGGCATGGGGGATAGGTTAAGATAGAAAATACTTGGCAGATGTTAAGGGAAAGAGAAGAATGATAGGAGTGTTTATGTATTTGAAAGGCTTTTCAAAGAGGTCTCCATGATCTAGCTAGCTAGCTAACTGACTAGCTGGCCATCTTGAACCTATGTCTACTCATTTTACTTGACTCCAGAGGGCAGAACCAGAATGTTATGAGACTTCTTCAGAAAGACTATCTTATTGCTAAAGTTGTTAGTCCTATACCTCTTCAGGCTATATTGTATTTACTTGTGATCATGTTGAACCATTTGATTGACTACAAGCTTCCTTAAGGTAGAGACTGATTTTTCTTTGCCTTTTATATTTATATTCCCACAAAGATACTCATTAAAAACTACTGACTGGAGGCAGCTTAGTCCCTCAGTGGATTGAGTCAGGCCCAGAGATAGGAAGTCTTGGCTTCAGACACTTCCTAGATGTGTGACCCTGGGCAAGTCACTTAACCCCCATCACCTAGCCCAGTGATGGTGAATCTTTTGGAGTCTGAGTGCTCAAACTGCAATTCTTACATTGCATTCAAGCTGCCTCCTTATCCCAGACAGAGGAGGGAGAAAGCACTCCCATTGGGCTACAGGGCAGAGGGGCAAATGATATGAAAAATGTCCTCAGGCATGGTGGAGGAGGGAAGAGGAGCAGCCCCCTCTGGCAAGTGTGTCATAGGTTTGCCAACACGGGCCAGCCCTTCCCACTCTTCTGCCTTAGAACCACTGGACAGTATTTAGTCAAAAATAGAAGGTAAGGTTTTAGAAAAACAGCTTACTGACTGCAATGGATGCAACTCCTACTGTGTCAGACTTTGGATGAAGAAAGACAATGAGATAAAAAGAAGAGGATAAAAGAAGATGAAGGAGTGTGAGAGTTTTCCCTCTACAGAGAAAAAGGGTGGATGGAATTCATTCTGCCAAAAAGAATTGGAAGTTGTGTCCTTTTCCTATTGGATTTCATCTCCCTCAGGTGCTGCCTTGGGCTGTGCAGATCAATGTAGCCAAAGGTCTACTTTTCAAGCAAATGATGGATGAGTCTCATCTAGCCACAAAGAAACTATTTCTAAGATGTCTGCACCAATGGGGTCATATTACTTGCTCCTAGGAGAAACAGTGTTGTAGAATATGAAACAGGTATGTTCAGATAATCTAACTGAAATATGGTACTTTATATGAATTTTTTCAGACTCAAGTAGAAGTGCTTGATCATGGGATTAGCAGAAACTTTGGTGGGTGCATCAACTATCCCCACTCCTAGAACCCCAAACTCACTTATACATCCAAGATAGATGATGAGTAAATAATGCTTTTTAGAGAATGTTCTCTACATCTTTCAGACAAATAATCTCTAGCCTCTTTTAGAAGCCTTTCAGTGATAGGAAAATCACTATCTCCTGAGGCCACTCATTCTATTGTTTTTTGTCTGTTCTAGTTGTTAAATTTACTTACAGTGGTCCCCTATTCTATTTTCCCACAACTTCCACCAATTAGTTCTAGTTTTGCATGCACTGATCAAATGGGACATGTCAAATCATTTCTCCACATATCAACCCTTCCTTAAATATCTGAGATGGTAGCCCTGTCTCCCTCTTCCACCAATTGTTTCTACAAGCTGAACATCCCAGTTATTCCAACTATCTTTATTGACTGAAGGGATTCCTAAAACCTTATTATACTGAATACACTGAACAATTTAGATGTCATATGTTTTTCTGAACATTTTTTCTTTCCATGAATTTGTGTGTGTATATTTATGTATATATTAGAATGCACCTATATTTAGTCATATAGAAATTTTCAATATATCAATTTTGTATCCATCACTTATCTGTATCACTTTTCCAAATGTCAATCATCTATTTCTCATGTTTCTATTTCTAACTCGATCTTCTCTGATATATCTTTTATCTAGATATCATTTTCTCTAGTATCTATCACTGTTTTATCTATCTATCTATCTATCTATCTATCTATCTATCTATCTATCTATCTATCTATCTATCTATCTATCTATCTATCCATCTCTGTATTTCTCTATCTATCTATCTATCTATCTATCTATCTATCTATCTATCTATCTATCTATCTTTCTTTCTATCTATCTATCTATCTATCTATCTATCTATCTATCTATCTATCTATCTATCTACCTACCTGTCTGTCTGTCTGTCTATCTATCTATCTATCTATCTATCTATCTATCTATCTATCTATCTACCTACCTACCTACCTATCTGTCTATCCATATCTCTATCTATCTATCTATCTATCTATCTATCTATCTATCTATCTATCTATCTCTGTCTTTCTCTATCTATATCTATTTATCTATCCATCCATCTCTGTATTTATCTATCTATCTATCTATCTATCTATCTATCTATCTATCTATCTCTGTCTTTCTCTATCTATATCTATTTATCTATCCATCCATCTCTGTATTTATCTATCTATCTATCTATCTATCTATCTATCTATCTATCTATCTATCCATCTCTGTCTTTATCTATGTATCTATCTATGTATCTATCCATGTATGTATCTATGTATCTATGTATCTATGTATCTATGTATCTATCTATCTATCTATCTATCTATCTATCTATCTATTTATCTATCTAATTGATCTATCAATTTATTTGTCTATTATAGGTATAAGCTAACTAAATGTATATATTTAATTTATCTTGTCTAAGATTCCCAAGGTAAACCCCATTACTGATGATACATAAGACGGTCCTTTCATTCTGAATACCCTTTCAGTCCATGTGGTCTCCTCAGGACTTGTTTGAAGACTTAATCTTCTGCCCACTGTATACACTGCCTCCCTACTATGGTTCATGCAATAAGAAATGTGTAGACACACTGAACAAGCAGAGGGTGAATTCCATGCTATACTCCTGTTACAAATTCAATACTTCAAGGACTATGAATTCCTCACTATGAACTTCCTATTCACAAGTACAGATCATAGTCTCTCTACACAAGAGTGGGTGAGCTTCAGCATTTCCTGAGGCTGAAAGTTTTATCACCCTGCACCCAGTTTTCTAGCTAGTCTGCTACTCAAACAGTAGACACATGGTCCTACATTTATCCTGTTGTCAAAGTTCTTCTAAGCTGGTGGGAGAAAACAGAGGTCATACATCTCAACTCCAGGCTGTCAGGTTGCCTCCAAACCATGATTAAAACTTTGACATATAGTAGTATAGGCTTAATAAATGTCTATTGATTGATTGTATCCTGTACCAATGAAAGTTATTCTAGTTGGTCATTATCATCCAAAGCTAATCAAGTCAATTAAAATGACATCGCCCAAATCTTGGTGGAGAAGCATCACTGAATGTGGCCAATTTAGGCTGCTCCTAAAGTGTGTGAATGTTTTTGAAAACTAATATCCATGGCTAGAGAAGCCACAACTGACTCATAAATTGATCTTTTCAGGAAAAGAGAATTCATTGTTAGGAGGAAGCTAGATATCCATTGGGCACAATTCCTAATTTGCACCTCCCCCCCAACAAAAACGATCCAGCAAGTGGTCATCTGATCATTTCTTGAAAGTCTCTAGAGGCCACCAGGTGGTATATTGGACAAAGGGTTGGTGTACAAATACAGGTCAGACACTTAGTAGCTATGTGACTATAGACAAGCCATTTTACCATTCAGCCTCAGTTTCCTCAAATATAAAATCAAAGTATTGGGCTCAATGACTTCTAAGTTCCTTTCCATCTCTAAATCTGTAATTTTATGTTAATATGTGGAATCTACTCTTGCCCCAAGCAGCTCTATTTACTTAGAAATTTCTCTGATTGTCAGAAAACCTTTCCTGACATCAAAACCTTAATTTGCCTCTTTGTAACTTCTCATTACTCCTAGTACTGCCCTTTGGACAAATCCAATCTGTCTTGAATATGAAATATCTTTAACTGCTTGAAAATGTCTATCCTGATCTCTCTCCCAAGTCTTCTTTTCTCCAAGCTAAAAATTCTCCATTCATTCAATCTATGGTCCCATATGCCATGCCCTCATCATCCTGGATAATCTCCTCCAAAGGCTCTCTGGTTCATCAAAGTCCTCCCTTTAATGTGATATCCATAACTGTTGTCCGCATTCTCCCTTTGGTCTGGCCTAGACTGAGTACCCTGGGACTGTCACCTCTATTATCCTGGCAACTCCACCCTTCAGTGCAGTTTAAGATCATGTTAGTATTTGGAGCAGCTAGTTGGCTCAGTGAAATGAGGCCAGGCTAAGAGATAGGAGGTCCTGGGTTCAAATCTGACCTCAGATACTTTCTAGTTCTGGAACCGACTCTGGGAAAGGCACTTAAAATCAATTACCTCGTCCTTACTGTTCTTCTGCCTTGGAACTATTTCTAGTGTGGATTCTAAGACAGAAGGTGAGGACTTTTTTAAAGGATCGCATTAGTATCTTTGGATGGAATAGGCTGTTGTCCCATTGTGACTGCATTTCAGAAAACTCTGCTAGGTATGAAATAGACAGTGGTCTAGTCATGATGCGCCCCCCCTCCCCCCATCTTGTTTTTGAGGCTGGTTTATTTGAATCCATGTGAAACACTTCATTTTACTGTATCTGACCAGTCAAGACCTTTCGGAATCCTGCTTAGAGTTATGTAATCTGTGCATTACATCAACAGCCTTCTTTGATCTCACCCAAGTCTTTGACAAAAATGCTAAACAACAAAGGATCCTGGAGAGCCTTTGAATCCTGCAGCTGCCTGTGACTGTCTCTATCATTGTCAGAGCAAGACAAAGAGACCTCGATATAATCCTGAAGGTATTCTGTTGTATAATATTTCCAAAAGCCTTGGCAATATCGACTTCAAGCCATGGAACACTGTTGGGTTGGAAAAATATTGCTAAAATCCATACTTGTTTTGTGGTAGGTTATAGAGCTAATAGAATGATGAACTTGGAAGTCAAGGAGATCTGAGTTCAAATCTTCCCCCAGACGCATTATTGCTGAAAGGATCTAGGTTAAGTTACTTCTCAGCTGTAGAATGAGGATAAATATAGTGTCTACAGGGTTAAGTGAAGATGACATGAGAAAAAAACGTTAGATGCTTTATGATCTTTCAAGTGTCATATAAATAATAACAATATATAATAATAATACTAGTGTTAGTTATTATTATTATGTTCTAGGAGACCTGGAAGTATGACATAACTCTAAGGCAGGTGTTCTTAACTGTGTGTGTGTGTGTGTGTGTGTGTGTGTGTGTGTGTGTGTAAAGGACCCTTTTGTCCATCTAATACAGTACATCTAATAATAATATAGACCCCTTTTCACAATAATACAAGTGCAAAAAAATTCATAATTGAAGGAAATGCTCAAGTTCAGTTAGAGGTTAGTGGAAACAAAGATGTATTTTTTTTCCCAGACATGTTCAGGAAATCTCTCCATAGACCACAGAAAGATCTGCATGTGCTAGCTGAAAATCCCTATTGTAGTATAAGGAAAAGGGATTGAGAGAAAAGGGAAGAGAGATGAAGAATATTTTAGCCAAAGAGAAAAAACTTATGATGAAAAAATTATGCAACAAATGAACATTTTGGATTTAAAAGATTTAATATTTGTGAGAAGTATCTTTAGCACTGAAATGGACTAATCCCCCTCTTCACATCATGTGGGAAAGTGTGAGAAACACCAGGCTCTGGGATCATGCAGTACCATTTGGGATTACCATATAAAAACAAAAGCTTGGGAAATCAAGGACACAGTCCTGAACTACCACTTTTGTGACAGTTAAAATTCAATGTGGAGTTTAATAGCTCTAAGAGTCTGATTACCAATAAAACCATTATAAACACATCAATCCGATGAATTCAGTCACAATTTGGCTAGACATTGTCATAGTTAAAGGAAATGACTGGAACAATTATTTGAGAATACATACTCATCAGCGTTTGTTTCTTTGTTTGTTTGTTTCCTTGAGGAAAGGAGTTTAAAATACAGGCTCTATTTGGAAGGCACAGCTTACTCAGCTCCCCATTTCAGGAAGTCATTCTTTTGACATGATTTGAAATTGTTTAAGGCTTTCCAACTTGATTAATGATTCTTTTACCATGAAAAAGACAAGTACTTTCCTAAGCATTCCTGCTTATTAAATCTACTTTCCTTCCCTCCATCAATGTGGTCCTGCAACTTAGAAAAGTTTGGAGTAAATAGGTAGTGGCAGATTGAATACCTTCTGCCTGAGGACCAACCTGCCTCATGATGCATTTCTAAGGCATAGTAACTACTGAAGACTACCTAAGCTCCATAGGAATTGGAATGTATATCTGTGAAGGGTGTAGAAACACCAGTGAAATTCTGGAATAAAAGAGACAGCAGGAGAGCATCTAATGATGGTGAACAGAATGATGAAGGGCTCCCAGAAGAGGCCATTGGAGGGGCTTGAAGAATTTATTCCTGGCCAAGAATAGGCATAGGAGGAAACATGAAGCAGGGTCTATTTCATCATTTCATTTTTGTGTCTTGACTTGCCTGGCATGTAGTAAGCATTTAATAAATGCTTTTTTCCTATCCCTAGTGCTAAAAAATAGTGTTAGACACATGACAAATCCTTAAAAAATTCTTCTTTTGGGGGCAGCTGGATGGCTCAGTGGATTGAGAGCCAGGTCTGGAGACAGGAGGTCCTAGCTTCAAATCCAACCTCAGACACTTCCCAGCTGTGTGACCCTGGGCAAGTCACTTAACCCCCATTGCCTAGCCCTATAACAAATAAAAAAATGAATACAGAAGGATATATATAAAAAAAGATATTAGGGTTTAAAAATAATTTAAAAAAATTCTTCTTTTTAACCTGTTTAAAAAATTGAATGAATGGTGAAGAACACTGGTTTTAGAGTATAGCAATCTGGGACTAGTCCTGGTTCTGCCACTTACAACTTGTGTGACCTCAAAAATGACCCTTACCTTCTCTCAGACTCAATTTCTTCATCTGTAAACCAAGAAGCATAAACCAGACTATGACCAAAGTTGTTGTTTTTTCCCCAGCCCAAAATGGTCTTATGAACTGAACCATTGGTCTCATATCCTGCTTAGGGTCATAGAAGGGTGAGGCGTGGCAGAAGAAGGCAACCCAAGCTATGACCCCAGGAGCCCAAATCTCTTGATTCCTCTGAGGGGCCCTTCAGGTACCTTTTTGTCACTAGATGGTGAGGAATATTTTTGTGAAGATAATTGAGCCATTGCTGCAGCAGCAGGGTAACAGAAATAACTGAAATTCAGTGCTAAACCTCAGTTTCTTAGTATCATAGATTTTAAGCAAGAAAGGGTTTTAAAGGTCATATATTCTGATCCCATTAATTTATCTATTAGGAAACTGAGGTCCAGAGAAGGTGTGTGACTTGCATGAAGTTTCACAGGCAAAATGATGGCTAGAAAAGGAAATCTTCATATGATCATCAGGAACACCTCAAGGTGAATATTTGTTTTTCTTTGGCATCAGTGATCATAGATCCAGTCCAAAACAAATGAATGAGCAACATGGTATTATTCCCAATTAAAAACAAATGAGAATGTTCTGTCTGTATATTCTAGAATCAATAAAATGAAATATCCCTTGGCTCAGAAATTTATAGCTACAAAATACACACACACACACACACATACACACACAAACATAACCTTGACATTATACACAAGACTTTGACATTGTTTTATTATTGGAATAATGACAAAGGCATTCTTTAAAAGCTGATGTGGTCTCTGAACTTTCCATCTAGTTCCTCACCATGCCAAGGTTTAGCCAATAACACTGTTTCTATTTTCTGTCTCTTCAAGGGATGACCAACTGGGCCAATTCCATGTTCCTATTCAACCACCTAGCCAAAAAATAGTTGCTTTCTAAAGACCAAATGAAATTTTTTTACCCAAACTAGGTCTCATTCTGAATGGAAGCAGTTGCTTTTGTGTCCTGGTAGGTGAAAATTATGATGCTGAAAGTATATGTAAACATTGAGGGAAAAGAAAGGAAATGAGCCTAAGAAATGGAAGAGAACCTTTTTAATGGTGCTTACCAGACCAGTCAAGGAACCCAAACATTCCTCAAATCAGCTTTAATATTAGTGGTCCTTATACAAATAATTTTCAATCAAATATGCTAAATCACAGAAATCCAATAGTTCACTTCATTACATAAACCTGTAACCTTTTTTTAGTGCAATATGATGTAAGGAGTCTCTGGGCACTCCAAAGGTAGAATGACAATTCCTTGAAGGGTTATAATTCAGACCAATCTCCAATTTATAGAATTATTATATATGACATATGACCTCACACACTTACAGTGCTGTCGATGTATGCCTCAGTCCAGACCACATCATGCTCCTGGTCAATAACCTTTGGTCGGCTCAACACATGTAGATACTCCATGACATTCTCTTGAACATCAGCCAAGGTGGAGATCTGAGTGAAAAATCCTGCCCCAAAAGAAGAAAACAGAAAGTCATTTAGAGAGAGGGTGAGTTTGTGAGGAGAGAGAATAAGCCTAGTCTGCCTGACTGAAACTAAACTAACTCCATAGTTAAAGGAAAAAGTAGAAAGAAGGAAAAGAGAATATTTCACTTGCTGAAATTCTAAAAAAGAGACTGGAGGAATTTCAGTCTAAATCCAGACTTCACCACTTCTTGCATGTCTACTAGGGAGATAGATAGGGGGCTTCTGTCTGATGGAATTCCGAGTCTTTCTCTTTTCTTGTTCTCCACCTTTTCCTCCCATATACCCTCTTCTTTCCTCTCTATTCTTTCTACTCCTCTTTCTCTTCTTTTCTCTCTATCATTTGCCTTTTTTCTCTCTATCAGCCTTCATTTCCCTCTCTGATAAAAAAGGGAAGGACTTCCTTCTTTGCCCTCTTTGAGCATAGTGTTTGATTCTCCAGATCCAAATCCCCCTGTTGGACCTTCATAGCATGTCTCAAAGACTTAAAAAAGATTACTGAGAATATTCCAAACTTCTTTCCTCCCATAGTCCAAAGGTGGAGGGAGGTGGGAGAGGAAAAAGAATGGAAGAAGAGTTTTCATTACTAGTGTCAACTCAAAGGTCAAAGACATAGGACATTTTCAAACAAAGTCCAGCTGGTTTGAATTTGGTGTGCCAATCCCACACCAGCTATGGCTGTGTGGTTTCTGGTTTTGTAATGATGGCTTAGTAGAGTAATAATTAAAATGTATTATCACTTGCTCATGGCCTCTCCCACCCTGGAGGCCCTGAAAGGAATGACTTGCCCATCCTAGTGGCTTTGCATGACCAAAAAAGGAGCCAGGAATGAGCATCTGGCATTGAATTGACATCACAGTGAGCAGTGACTCCTTTGGCCACCACATTTCCCCAATGGGTCCCTGGAGGTCAATGACAAGTTAAAAAACAAACCAAAACAATGTACAATTGGAAAAACAAAACAAAACAAAGTACTTCCCATTAAAGGTCACTGATCATATGCTGGCTACCCTTAAAGAAAAGATAGATTTCACCACTTCACTAGAAGCTTAATTAGGTCAGAGACTCTCTTAATGATCTTTGAGGTGTGTGTAACTGGAGCACAGTCTCAAAAACTCATCATTGAATGAATGGATGGATAGATATATGGATGGATGAATAAATGGATGAAGGAACTGGGGAAAATGAAAGCATGGGGACACATAGCCAGAATATATCAGAAGTGGGTCATTAACTAAGGTCTTTTGGCACCAAGGCTGTGGTTTTGGACCATTATACCCCTTTACCTATTATGTTTATGTTTTGATACATGATGCTATATAACGCATCATACCATATTATAAGAGTCAGTAGGACATAGTGGAAAGGGAGCTGGCTGTAATCAAGAAGAACTGCATTCGAGTCTAGCCTTGGACATGTATTGATAGTGTGTCCTTAGGTAACTTATTTAACTTTTCCATTCCCCACTGGCAAATCTCCAAGACTATAAGTTATTGAGCAGATAGCAAGGAAGTTTCCAAATTAAGTTTTTCCATATGGTAACGAAATCACAAATCTTGACTTAACTATATTGACATCTATATCTTTCTCTCTGTCTCTGTCTCTGTCTCTCTGTCTCTCTCTCTGTCTCTCTCTCTCTCTCTCTCTCTCTCTCTGACTCTGTCTCTTTTTGTCTATCCCTCTCCATAAACATATATACTTTTAAAACTATTATTCCTTGAGTTAGAATATTAGTTATATGGGTATTTTAGTACAGCATCTTCTTTGCTGGATCAATATCCATGCCTTCCTCCTTATCTGTAGGTGTGCCCCAAGATCTGCCTGGCTCTTCATACTATTCCTTTCTACTTCCTATCATCTCCACAATCTCACTATCTGTCATATGTTAAATCATCACCTCTAATTGGATGACTACCAGAACTGCATAGCCATTCTTCATCTCTCTCTTCAGTTCCAATCCTTTATCAACACATTCCAGTGGTATATTTCCCACTGAATGTCCTGGAGGCATCTCAAACTCATTTTATCCAGAAGTTCACACCTTTTTCATTCATTTTCCCCAACTCACAACTCTTCCTAAGCTCTACTTTTGCCAATAGAGCCATCATCTCTCTCTCTCTCTCTCTCTCTCTCTCTCTCTCTCTCTCTCTCTCTCTCTCTCTCTCTCTCTCAAGAAATACTTAGAAATCTGGGGAAAAGACTTCAGATTCATTTTTATTTATAACAACTGTTCCCCTTTGTCTAGTCCATTAAAAACCAATCAAGAAATCAGTCAACAAGTATGACATAGTCATGCCTACTGAGGTTCTAGGCACTGGGGAAATAATGGCAATGAATGCCAAGTTTTATAAATTGTGTACCCCACCACATATCTCCTAACTTTTCTCTCTCTTCACATGAAAATCACCTTACTCCATTCCCCTATTTCTTCTTACTTAGATATTTTCAATAGTCTTCGAATTGGTCTCCCTCTTTAGTTTTCCCTATTTTTCCTCTTTACAAACTGCATGTTCTTGTACGTTGGCTTTCCTGATCTTCCTCATTTGTGGCTCTCNCTTCTTCTTCTTCTTCTTCTTCTTCTCTTTCTCCTTCTCCCTCTTCTTCTCCTCCTTCTCCTTCTTCTCCTTCTTCTCCTCCTCCTCCTCCTCCTCCTTCTTCTTCTTCTCCTCCTCCTCCTTCTTCTCCTCCTCCTCCTCCTTCTTCTTTTTTTAATCTTTACCTTCCATCTTGGAATCAATACTCTGTATTGGTTCCAAGGCAGAAGAATAGTAAGGACTAGGCAACAGAGGTTAAGTAACTTGACCCGGGTCACCCAGCTAGGAAGTGTCTGAGGCCAGTTTTGAATGCAGGACCTCCCATCTCTGTGCCTGGCTCTTAATCCACTGAGGCACCTAGATGCCCCCCATATCACCTCTTGATTAGAAAATTATAATAACCTCTAAATTTTGTCCCACTATTTCTAGTCCCTCTCTTGACTATTTCATCCTTCATTCAACATTCAAAAACATTTCTAAAACATAGAACTGACTCCATCATTTTCTCACTCAACAGTCTTCAATGGCACACCATTGCCAGAAGGAAATGTGACATCCATGGCTTGATCCTTAAGGCTGATTCCAACATTATCTTCCCAGTAGTCTCATTTCATGCCATTGACCTTTATGCATCTCTGTTCAGTAAGGACTTTTAGCTGTTGTCTGATCTTATCTTACTCTTTCCAATCCCCACATATTCCTAGAAGCCTTCTTATAACACAAGTATTTCTTTATCTGCAGTTTGGAACAATGGGAAGGAACTGAATACAGAGAGAGAATGTGGCTTTAAATCCTAATTTAGTTGTTATCGGTGTGTATGATCTTGGGCAATTCTCCTTTGGTCTCTGAAACTTAGTTTCTTCAACTGTAAAAACAATGATAATGGTAATTATGATAATAGCCATCATTTATATTGCACTTATTGCACCATGCTAAGGATTTTAGAAATACTATCTCATTTTATTCTCATATAACCCTGGTAGGCCGGTGTTATTTTCATACCCATTTTCAGATGAGGAAATTAAGGCAAACAGAGGTTAAGTGACTTACCTGAGGTCTCATAGCTAGTAAGTGTTTGAGGTTGGATTTGAACTCATGTCTCTCTGATTCTGAGCCATGAAGGGGTTGGCATAGGTGATCTCTGAGACTCCTTTCAAGTTACTTTTATGACACAGTTAACTTTGCCAGTTGTGCTCTCCTTTATTAATATGAGTCACCTCTGTTCTTCTCTTTCTAAGATTATACTCTTGGTCCCTCCAGATGAAAATGACCCCAACTCCTTGCATTTGGCATGATATTCTGTAGGCTTCTCTCCTGCCTTGATTCCATTCACTCTCTCCTCTGACTTTTAAAATAACTCATAACCTGTCTGTTACCTAACTTCGCAGTCACCTTTTACTCCCTCCAATCCAGTGACATGGGCCTCCTGGCTCTTCCTCAAACAGGATTCTTCATCTCCCAACCCAAAGCATTTTCAGTGGCTAGCTTCCTACAGAATCACTGCACTATATAAACACCACTTATTATTCACATATAGTCCATGATACACAATACAAAATCTATGAGATCCATGCCATACTTGGTATATCACGCCCTATTCATTCCTTCTTTCTTCCCATTAAATTCCAGTAATAACAGTTGACATGGCCAAAGCTCTGGATTGCCTCTTGGGCTTTACAATGGGGATCTTGTTCTAGCACTGCAATAGTCCTTTGAGACAAATGCTACAGATAGTAATGGCATCGTTGTCAGAGGAAAAAGTTGAGGCTGACAGAGACTAAAGGATTCATCCCAGTCACATAGCTTATAAGTTCTGTAGGTCGAGCCCACAACTGGGCCTCCTTGCTCCAAGCCGAGGGCTCTTTCCCCGCATACAATACTACCTTGGTAGGGTAGGCATGGGTCCACTTGCATCTCTGTGTCTTCTCTGCCTAACACACCATAGATATTTAATAAATCTATTTGGAGGCCGGAGGAGAAGAAAGAGATGGTGAGATCCCTCCTAACTTCTCTCCGTCTGCCTCATTTATTTGTGAAGAGTTCATGAGATTTAATCAGCCAACAAGCATTTATTAAGATCCAGGCCCTCTGCTAAGTGCTGAGGATACAAGGAAAAGAAAACCAAAGCAAATAAAAACCAGCCTCTGCTCTCCTGGAGTTCAAAAGTTAGCTGGGGAGACAAGAAAGGAAAAAATATGTCTCAACCAGAGGCAGCGAGTCTAAGTTATGAGTGGGGGCTGGGGAGGAACACATTTCCAGGAAAGGCTTCATGTAGAAGTTGACCCAAGCCATCATTGCTGTGTGTGGATGAGATGCTGGCAGCCTTCTGGTCACCCTGTTCCTGGAGGTGCCCAGGAGTCCCCAGGCAGCGAGGATTTCATTGTTCCCCAAAGCTCTTGACAAAAGTCCAAAGCTCCTTCCCTACTGGAGCTCCAGGCCAAAGGCAGATGGATTTTTCCTTTACTTTAGTCAAGATTAGACTCCAAAGTCGAGCCCAGAAGACCTTCCCCAAACAAACACATTCGATCAGCTGACCTCAGCCCATTAAAATCCTTGACCTCTCTGAAAGAGCCTTGTTGTAAGGCTGCCATGTGAGTCTGAAGGAACAAATGTAGTGTTTGATTGATAATAGGAAGTCTCCAAGGGTTGGAGTGAAGAGTTGAAAGCATGCACACCCTCCCCTTCATCTCTTTTTTTTTATTCTCTGAGCTGAAATCCCATTTTTAACAATGCTTTTTCTCTTGAATTGTGGCTGTTGAGTGTTTAGTCTTCTCTTTAATGGGCTTTTAGACTCCGTGGCTCATGTTAGAATAAAGCCTGCAATCACCTGGTAATTATGAAGGGGTAATTAATACTGAAATTAGCCCCCTACTATGAATGGCGTGCTCACTTTTCTCTATCATGTCCATTCATTTACTTTCTTCCTTAGCTCAGTTTTCTCTTTGAACTTCAGACCACAACCACTGAATAGAAGAAACCAGGTGACGTAAGGATCTGGAGGGTTTCTTCTTAAATCTCTGATACTTCATCCTCTCAGTCTTAAGATCCCCATTAAGGTAAAGATGCTTCAATTGACGTCCTGGGCAGTTGTGCAGTCATTTTTCAGTTGTGTCTGACTCTTTGTGACCCCATTTGGGGTTTTCTTGGCAAAAATACTACAGTGGTTTGCCATTTCCTTTCCCAGCTCATTTTACAAATGAGGAAACAGACAGGAAAATCGGATTAAGTGACTTGCCCAGGGTTGCACAGCTAGTAAGTGTCTGAGGCCAGATTTGAACTTGGGAAGATGAGTCTTCCTGACCCCGAGCCCAACTCTATCCACTACACCATTTAACTGGCCAGCATTTTGTGTAGGGATTCTGAAAATCAGGCTTTTAAGAAGTAGACACTGCTGTATTCTGCTGCTATCATCATGGGGATCAGACATGTAGATCTGGATAGGATTAATGGTGGGCCAGTCTCTGGATGATAGATTTAAGGTTGGGAGGGATATTAGAGACTATAAGGTACAGCTTTCTCATTTTATAGATGAGGTAGGTAAAACTCAGAAAGGGTAGTTAGGTGACATATCCAGGATCACACAGCTAGCAAAATGCCAGAGGCAGGATGGAAACTCACAAGTCTTCCTATTCCAAGTTCAGCACTCTATCTACACTGTCACTCCCATAAAATTTAGCTTTCTCATGCCCATATCACCCCAAACCTGGAACAGATCTGTCCTTGGAGGCAGCCATGCTTTTGCTCTTAATGTTTCTGTAGTTCATGTAAAAAGCTGAAGAAATGGCAAATGGATGAAGAGACACAGTAACAGACTATCTAGAGAGCAGGGTGTGAGAGTGCGGGTGGGCAGGGAAGGGGGGTGATGATGTATTTCATTGCATTTAAATACTTCTGAAGTATTTAGAGATCATCTAGTTCAATTCTCCCATTTCGCAGACTGAAGAAACTGAGGCCCAGCTAGAGGAAGTGGCTTGACCTTGGGCTAGCTTCTCTGTCAGCCTAAGGTGACCTCCATCTGGTGTGTACCACACATTGTCTCTTCTAATAGACCAGGAGCTCCTCAAGAGTGGGCACTATTTCTGCTTCCTTGAATCCCACACTGCTTAACACGGTGCCTGGCACACAGATGGCAGTTAATCAGTGCCCGATGATCGATCATTTGATTGATTTGTATTTCTTCTATCCAAGAGATCTCCATGCTTTCTAACCCCAGGACTAGGCTTTAACTCACATGGGGAATATTGCCTTCGGGGACTTCTTACTTAGCAAAAGGGGAGCAGCTCGTCCCCCCATTTGTAAAATAAGCTGGAAAAGGAAATGACAAACCGTTCCTGTATCTTTGCCAAGAAAACTCCCAATGAGGTCATAAAGAGTCGGACATGACTAAAACAACTGAACAACAACCCCAATTTAGTAAAGTCGCCTTATTAATGCTGGCGTGGTGTTGAGCCACGTGTGCTGGGCATACGCAGAGTGGCCTTCTGAGCAGAGTGTTGCAAGAAAAGAAGATTGTCTTGTCTCATGGGGTGATTTCAACACACAGTACATGGACTTCGAAATATTCAGCTCCTGGCTCTGCCTTTCAGCCAATGGATCCCCTGCTCCAGCTGCCACGCTTTCCTTCCGAGTGACGGGAAAATTAAGCTCGATACATGCATATCTTTTAAGTAACATTATGTGAGAAATCAAGTGATGACTGACAGGGTTGTGCTATCCATCACTGACTTTCCTCCAGTTCTCAAAAAGGAAAAAAAAAATGTGAATCGTCTATTCTTTTTTTTTTTCTTTTTTTTAACCCTTACTTTCTGTCTCAGAATGAACAATAAGTGTCAGTTCCAAGTCAGAAGAGTGGTAAGAGCTTGGCAATGGGGGTTAAGTGATTTGCCCAGGTTCACACAGCTAGGTAGTATATAAGGTCAAATTTGAACCCAGAACTTCCCATCTCCAGGCCTGGCTGTCTATCCACTGAGCCACCTAGCTGTCCCTATTTTGGAGTGGTTTGCCATTCCTTTCTCCAGCACATTTTGCAGATGAGGAACTATATCAAACAGAGTGAAGTGGTTTGCCCAGGGTCACACAGCTATTAAGTGTCTGAGGCCAGATTTGAACTGGGGATCTCCAGTCTCCAGGCCTGGCTCACTATCCACTATACTACCTAGCTGACCTGAATGCCTTTATTTTTTTTTTTTTAACTTTTTTTTAAACCCTTAACTTCTGTGTATTGGCTCCTAGATGGAAGAGTGGTAAGGGTAGGCAATGGGGGTCAAGGGACTTGCCCAGGGTCACCCAGCTGGGAAGTGTCTGAGGCCGGATTTGAACCCAGGACCTCCCGTCTCTAGGCCTGACTCTCAATCCACTGAGCTACCCAGCTGCCCCAATGCCTTTATTCTTGAATGATATCTCATACTTACTAGATTCACTTTCTTCTAAATAATGATAGCTCTCCTAGAAGCCAAGAGAATGTAAATAGGGAACTGAGTTTGGAATCAAGAAGTCCTATACTTTCTAGTTAGATCATCCCTGGCTAAGTCCCTTCTCGGGGCATTAGTTCCTTCTTCTATAAAACAAGGGAGTTGGCCTTCATGACTTCTAAGTTTCCTCCAGCTTTCAATCTATGAACTACGATCCTTGCATTTAGAAAGGTTTTTCATAATTCCTTGATTTACTTCCAGTTCTCCTATCCTGCCTTCTCTGTCTCTTTTACTGCTTCTCAGTCCTATTCATCTGGTTACTCTTCAATGATGGCTTGGTCTCTGGTCTTCTCTTTGTACAAGCTCCTTTCTTGGAATTATTTACTTTCATGATTGCATCTACCATTCCCATGTAAATGACTCCCAACTCTATCTCTCTTCTGAGATCCAGGTCATATCTTCATGTCTCCAACTTGTCAGAGGACATCTCTCTGTCTCTCACTCCCTCTCTGTCTCTGTCTCTCTGTCTCTGGATTTTCTACAAGCAATGAAAACTAGGCATGCACAAAGTGAGCTCATTATCTTTTTTTCCTCTTAAACCTACTCATCTGTCTAATTCTATTATTTCTCACTATGGCAATACCATTTACCTAGTCTCCCATGATTGCCACATGGGCTATTTAGTTTAGTCTAATCTGATTAAATTCAATACACATTTATCTCTGCCTTCTCTCTCTCTCTCTCTCTCTCTCTTGTTCTCTTTCTCCTCTCTCTCTCTCTCTCTCTTTCTCCTCTCTCTCTCTCTCTCTCTCTCTCTCTCTCTCTCTCTCTCTCTCTCTTCTGGGTTCTAGGCACTCATTGATTGATTCAGCTTCTTGCCACATCTTTCACATCTATATTCTCTGTAATCTTCCCACCCCTATTGCCAGATTCTTATCGCTCCTTTCCTAGGTCATTGTAAAAGTGTCCAGGCAGGTGCCTTTACTGTTTGACTATCTCCAAACCATTTGTTTTAGCACTATAGGAATCAACAGTCTTCTACAGAGATCTGGAAAAGTTACTTCCTCCAATGGCTTCCTTCCAAGGGAAGCCCAACCTCTGATAGCACCTGGCACCTGCCATCTTTATCTTTATTTCACCTTCCACGCCATTGACTTTCTAGCTAATGTGGACTCTCTGTTTCCTGGGAACATTCAGTGCCCTTCCAACATGTTGTCTTTGCTCAAGCTGTCCACGGACGTGGCATGACCTCCTTTTTTCCTATTAGCCTTTTTCAATTCTTTTCATTCTTAAAACCCAACTCCAAAGCCCACTCCTCCAGAAAGCTTTCTTTGATTCCCAGGAACTAATGATATTCAGTTTTAGACCTTGATATGACATTTATTTCTTCTCCTTTTTTATTGATATACTTGGGTTTTAGACTATCTTTGTTTCAATATCTCTCTCTCACCCCCACTCCACTTCGGCCACTATTTCTTAAAAAAAAAAAAAAGAAAGAGAGGAAAAAAAGCAATAAAACCAATACAGTGACTAATAAATCTGTCAGTGTATGTACTATTCCATACCTAAAATTCCCTCCCCTCCTTCACAACAAAGAAAAGTAGGGTGGGGCTTTGCATTACAGCTTCAGGGACAAATTTGGTCATTATAATGGCAGTGATCCCTGTTTTTTTTTTTCTTATTCTACTTATTTCCACTCCTCTGGTCATTGCCTGCCACTGAATTTTGCTGCTTAAGAAAGACCCTTTCCTTAGGCAGCAATACTGTATTGCATTTATCTACAAGTGTAAGCCATCCTATGCCCTTATGGAGGTAAGCTCCATAAGGTCAGGGTAAATCTTGAATTGTTACATCTTGATATTCCCCCAGAACCTAAAGTAGTACTTTCTGTATACTGTGAGCACTTAATAAATGTTTGATCTGTCAACAAAGTTCTTACATGATCTGTTGGCTCATTTGAGTCTCACCAGAGGCTCAGGGGAATAAATCTTCTTTGCATGGATTCTTGGAGTAAATAATGCCCTGGAAACAGGAGGGAATTAGCTTGGCTATTGAATTCCCCCATGGCACAAAGCCTGCCAGCATTCTAGATAGGCTGTGCCTAAGAGAATTAAAGAGCCTTGGAGTCAGGCCAGCTAAGCACTGGGCCAAGTGCTTTAATGGAGTTTCACCCCAAACATCACATTTAGATGCAAATTCCTATTTTCCTGGTATTTTATTATGTACTTAACCATTTTTTTAATAAAGAGAAAGAGACAAAAGGAAATTAACTACAAGGCAATGCAGTATGATAATAATAAAAGCTAGCATTTAAATAGTGTTTTAAGGTTTGCAAAGTATATTCCATTATTTCATTTACTCCTCTGATCAAACCTGTGAAGCAGAAGTTATTCTTTTCCTTATTTATAGATGAGGCAACTGAGGCACAACTAGATTAAGGGACTTGCCCAGGAGCTCTTAGTTTATAAATGACTTTAGTAGGTTTCAAACTCAAGTTTTCCTCAATCCAAATCCACTGCTCTTTGGATGAGGAATCAGGAGAATGGAGTGCTAAGGACATTAGACAAGACAGAGCTTTGTCTCTAGATCAAACAGTGAATAGATTGAATTAATGTCTCTTAGTTTCCTTCTTCAGGGCTATATCTTTAAAGCTGGAAGGGACCTCAACGTCCCTCTACTCCAATCTCTTCTGGTTATGACACTACTGAAGTCCAAAGAGGATAACCTACTTATCCAGGTCACAGAGACAGTAAATCTGGGACCTGAACCCAGGACTAATCAGTGTTCTTTCCAGTTCACCACACTGCCTCAAGCCCTAATAATGATGATTTGTGAAATTTAATAAAATTATCAGAGACTTCTATTGTTCATTTTTTCCCACTTTTCCCCTTGTGTAGAGAAGGGAGGGGAGTTCATTGATGACTGCCTCATCTCCCAAGAGTCCTAGGTAATCATACCATGTTGGGGCAGCCCTATTTATTCAAACCCATCCTTAGGAGGACCAAAGACCTGATTCATCTTGGCATATATACCTTTGGACCATAAAAGAGGAAACAGCATCAGTATGGCAAGGGCATTGAGCTTGGAGTCAGAGGTCTTGGGTTCAAATTTCACCTAAAGG
Source organism: Gracilinanus agilis (assembly GCF_016433145.1). NCBI lineage: Eukaryota > Metazoa > Chordata > Mammalia > Didelphimorphia > Didelphidae > Gracilinanus > Gracilinanus agilis. The sequence continues at coordinate 11,021,085 of NC_058130.1, read as the reverse complement.
GCTTAATTGTTGTTTGTCTTTGGGCATAAATCTTTTAATGTTTCTCTGCTTCAGTTCTTTAACTGCAAAATGAGGGACAATTGGACTCAAGGACCTCTAAGGTCCCTTTCAGCTCTAGACTTCTTCTTCTTTTTTTTTTTTTTAATTTTAAACCCTTAATTTCTGTGTATTGACTTATAGGTGGAAGATTGGTAAGGGTAGGCAATGGGGGTCAAATGACTTGCGCAGGGTCACACAGCTGGGAAGTGTCTGAGGTCGGATTTGAACCCAGGACCTCCTGTCTCTAGGCCTGGCTCTCAATCCACTGAGCTACCCAGCTGCCCCCATCAGCTCTAGACTTCTTATTTAGTATATTTCTTTTATAAAAGAGGAAACAGAAATGCAGAGAGGGGAATTTTTTTGCCTTGACCGAGACCCATAGATTTCTAAAATCTATCTCTGTGATGTTGGGCAAATCACTTAATCTCCCTGGCCTTAGTTTCATGTTCTGTAAAATGAGGGAGTTAGATTAGATAACTTCTAAGGTTGCTTTCAGCAATAAATCTGATATTATTCAGTCTGATATCTGGATAGAATTCCTAGTGGATAGCCTTTCCCCCTATTAAACAACTAGCCAATAGCTATGTCCATAGGGAATGACGTAGCTCTCAGAAATGCCAAATAGGATCCAAATGTCATTTTTGGTTTTAAGGAGAAATGCATCTCACCAAAGGTCCTGAGGAAATCAGTATTTAGAATACTGAAAGTTATGGCTATCACCCTCTTTCTGGCAAGGAAAAAAAGTAGCTATATAGAAGAATAGATTGGTGGCTGGATTTAGAGTCAGGAAGGAATGAGTTCACATCTTAGTTTGAATTTGTCTAGCTTTATGATCCAAGGCAGGCCATCGAACTTCCATGTGATTCAGTTTCCCCATCAGTAAAATGATAGCGTTGGACTCTGTGGTTCCCAAGATCCTACCTAGCTCTAAATCTATAATCTTATGCCTACTATATAGGTAAAAGAAATAGTCACTTTATCAACCAAGGGAGAAGTGAGCTAGTTTCTAATAATGATCATTTGTAAAATCGTAAATCGTCTTTTCCCCCCCATGGATAAATTTTCCATTGAAAGTGCCTGTGGATGGAGAAATGGTTGTTGCCCATTTTCACATTTATCACCTAGGAGGAGAAGGGAATTTTCCTGCACCCCCGCCCCCCAATCAACATTTGAGTTGATCTCCCAACACTTGGTTTGTCAAATGCACTTGCCTACCCAACAGTGGAAAATGAGAGTAGTCGATTGCATAAACAGTTCTACTGGGGAGTCAGGGTTGGGAATGCTTTAATGTTGTTTAAATGGTTTGCTGCTTTGCCTCATTAAAACCAAGCTCCCTCCAGATATGCCCTATTTATGCAAACAATGAGAAAGAAAAAATGTGGCTCCAGGGTCTCATGGTTTTTGCCATTGGATCAGAGGATTTAGAGAACTCTTGCAAGGTGGTATGTGTTTCCCTGGAGATCCTTTTCCAAGCCAAGAGTTCTGCTAGCCACAGGCTAGTCAGCTGGATGCTTTGGAAACTGTCCTGCTGGTTTCTAGGTTTCCAATGGGAAAATCCCTGTGAGGAAAATTGATTTGGGGGGCCACAGACCTCAGTGACATGCTGACTCCCTTAACTTTTGCACCAGAAAAGGCTTAGACTCTGTCCTAGTTATTCAGTCAAGCTGCGTGGTGTGCCTGCTGGGCCCCGTCTGATTTCCTGGGCTACCAGGCTCCATTCAACACAAGAATTTGGCCAAGTCGGAGCTGAGCTATGGATGGAAGGGGGGCATTGGACCTCCTCCTACTTGAGAAGAAAAATGCTCCGCTGCCTTCCAAGTTTGAACAATCTGAGACTGTAAACAGTGATTGAATTAATGGCCATTGATGGATACTGGTTCGCTGATGTTACCCAGTCCAAACGCCCCATCTCTGGCGCCACTGCTAACCCATCTTTATTTGGGCACTGAGAATAACAGCCTCATACTTAGATGGTAACTTCATGTCTGGGCTGAGATAAACAATGGGCTTCTATTCCTGAGAAGTAACGCCAAAGAAACGAGGAAGGTAAAATCAATGAGGACGAGCAGTGAAGCGCTAGTGGGGAAAGCCAAGGAGCCGTGTTGGCCCTCACGTTAGGCCATACCTGGAAGGATTTGTAAGTGAGAGGAAGGCTAAGAGAGGTTTACTGGGGATGATAAGTTGGGCAGAAGCAGAGCCCAAAGAGTGTATGTACTCACAGGAAGTCCTGAGGGCAACGAATCTGGTGGGAGGCACTAGGATGGGGCATATCCTTAGCTCAAAGCTTGCTTCTTACTTGTTGGGGACAAGTGATGAGCTATCCTCAGTGACATTATCTTTAAAATGGATGCACTAGTATCTAGCTTCTAAGGCTATTCATGGGATCCTGGACTTGAAGCCAAAAAGGACCTTCGAGATAATCCTATATAGTCCAACATTTCTCTTTTTATAGATAAAGAAAAATCCAAAATCCAGTGATGCTAGCAAGTTGCAAATGAGATCATGTATGGAAAGTAATTTGCAAAATCAAAATCTTAAAACACTCTATGATAATAATGCTGAAAACAGCAATAATTGATGCTGACAGAAGAAGCGAGGGCTTCTCTAAGGTGTGAGGGAGTTGGTGTGATTTCTCTCTTCTGGTCCTCAATTTTTTTTTTAACCCTTGTACTTCGGTGTATTGTCTCATAGGTGGAAGAGTGGTAAGGGTGGGCAATGGGGGTCAAGTGACTTGCCCAGGGTCACACAGAATTTTTTTTTATCAGTAAAAGGAAATAATGGGCCTAGATGGCCCCTAAGGTCCCTCTAGTCATGGTCTAGGGTGCTAGTGGATTTATATAAGATGAGGAGCAGATGGAGGCCATCTTGCACCAGATGGTCCAGTCCAGTGGCTTCTTTCACTTGTCTCCTGGGATTGTCGAAGAGTTGCATTTGAGCTTTGAAAATCCAAAGGGCTCCACTTTTTAGTCAGTCCCTAAAAAGGACTTTGTTAGTTAAATCATCTTCAAAAGTATTCTTCAAAGGCTCCTTGTAAACAATGACTAAAACTCAATTATGGTGTAATATTAGTTGATTAAGACAAGACTTCAATTTCAGTAATTTCCATCAGCTGGACACAGACAGTGGTAAAAACAATAACCCATGACTAAGTGGATACTGGATGATGGGAGGCATCCTAATTGGATGTGGCACGAATAACAACAAAAAATTGCAAGGAAAATTTTGGGTTGCTTTTTTTTCAAGACCACAGATAAAAGGGAAAAAATGGGGAAAAGCATCCCTCAGACAGGGAGTTTGCATTCCAAATTTCCTTTGGAGCAGGGCACTGCTGTCTTCCAGTGATTTTGTGGATAGATGGCCATTTAGCTCACACAGCATTTGGGCTCCAATCCATTCTCTTCTCTTCATGACCTACCTCAATCCCTGAATCAAGGCCAAGTTCATTATTTAGACCCAGATGGCGTTTCTGATCTTTGAGAGGGAGGCAAGCCAGCATGTGGACAAAAAAAATAATCAGGGGAAAGAATCACAAAGTTGGAGAACTGTAAGGAGCTTCTGACATCATCCACTCCATCCCCCTCCAATTTCAGGTGAAGAAATTGTGGCTCCCAGAGAGGAAGGAGCCTTCCTCAGGTGTTACAGCCAGATTCTGGCTAAAGCTGGATTAAACTCTCCGGAGAGTGAAGAATTTCTCTAAAGCAACCATTGAGATGCATCCCTCCCTCATCCAGAGTTAAATAACTATGATGTATTGCAAAGATTAGTTTTTACTTAGAATTTCAATAGACATTAGAGTTTATTACAAATAGTTTTCTTTTAGGAAAATCCCACTTAAATGTAATGTTTTGTTTTTCCAAGAATATCTCCATCTGTGTTGGGACATTGAAAAGTTTCCTATGATTTAAGGGCTTGACAGTCGATAATCCATATGTCATGGCTATAGAGGGCAAACAAACCTTTGTTGGCACAGGCCATCCATTTGAGGTTGTCAGCAAATGCGGCTTCTCTTCCTATCAGATATGTAAAGATGCGGACCTGTAAGCAGAAAGAATGGGTTAACATTCCCTTGGGGCAGCATGGCATATGCAGGGCCTGGCCCAGACCTGGGTGGTTCAGCTCCCTATTAATGTCTTCATGCTTCACATCTGTAGGGACATATTTCAGAGATCTGGAGTGGGGCTGCTTGGTAACGAAGGGCAAATGGGCTCCTTTGTTCTTCTGGAGCCATATGGCTATGGTTGTCATTGGGAGGAGGGGAGGTACCAATGCCCTGGCTCCGGCAAGAGGAGATGTCAATTCATTTCTCTCCTGTGAAAGTCTAGCCATTTCAACAAGCATTTATGAAGTGCCAGCTTTGGGCCAGGCTCTACGCTAAGTGCTAGGGATACAAGGACTCCAGAAAGACGAGGGAGGCCCAGTTGGGAATGAAGATGTGTGACTGTGTTTATCTCCAGAGTCACTACCTATGGGGAATCCTTCTCAGATTTTCCTAGTCAATAAGGCTCTCTCTCTCTCTCTCTCTCTCTGTCTCTCTCTGTCTCTCTCTCTCTCTCTCTCTCTCTCTCTCTCTCTCTCTGTCTCTCTCTGTCTCTCTCTGTCTCTCTCTCTCTCTCTCTCTGTCTCTCTCTGTCTCTCTCT
>NC_058130.1:10939295-11016008 GCF_016433145.1 Gracilinanus agilis | reverse complement strand
TCTCTCTGTCTCTCTCTGTCTCTCTCTGTCTCTCTCTCTCTCTCTCTGTCTCTCTCTCTCTCTCTCTCTCTCTCTCTCTCTCTCTCTCTCTCTTTCTCTCTGTCTCTCTCTGTCTCTCTTCCTCCTCTCTCTCTCTCTCTCTTTCTCTCTGTCTCTCTCTGTCTCTCTTCCTCCCCTCTCTCTCTCCCTCTCTCTTTCTCTCTTTCTCTTTCTCTCTCTCTTCCCCCCGCCCTCTCTCTCTCCCCATTATCATTTGTAAATGAACTTAACAGTACAAATACTATATCCCTACCAGCAAGGACTGTTTCTTCTGCTTCTTTTTCAATTGTATATGCAATAAGGAACTAATAAATACTGACTGACTTATAGTGAGTTAAACTTGCTATGCATTTGGCTTTGGATTTTTGTCATATATTCTTGCACAGCTGGCACATAATTAATGCTTATTGAATAGCACTGGGTTAAATTTGCTCTGGATTGGTTTTTTAATGCTAGTGATATCCTTGTATACAGGTGGTCCTTACTGTACACTGAATCAGACTGGGTTCCATTTGCTCTGGATTGGTCGTTTTCTGTCTTATTTTTGTACACAGTCTGTGCCTAACCAATGCTTTTGCATTAAGTTGAATCTGTGATGGATTCGAGAGCTTGGTGGATCTTTGCAGTCCAAAGAGACATTAGAACCCCCTTTTTTTTTTAACCCTGACCTGTCTTGGAGTCAATCCTGTGTATTGGCTCCAAGGCAGAAGAGTGGTAAGGGCTAGGCAATGGGGGTCAAGTGACTTGCCCAGGGTCACACAGATGGAAAGTGTCTGAAGCTAGATTTGAACCCAGGACCTCCCGTCTCCAGGCCTGGCTCTCCATCCACTGAGCTACCCAGCTGCCCCCTAGGACCACTTTTTCAAGAAGACAATGGCCACAGACTATCTGATGCTTTAGATAAAAAAGCCTGCTAAAAGCCAAGCGTTTTGCCTATGTAGAAGATGGCATAGGTTGGATAAGCCCTTACAACTACCCCATTACCCCTTACACACACACCATAATTATTTGTGAAGCAGCTGACTTGGGTGAGAGATGGCAGCCATTTGGCGATAATTGAATCCAGCTCTTTTTCCATCATCTTGGAATCCCGAACTCCCTTAAAGGCACAATTCAGCTGACATCTGCTGAGGAGTCCTTTCTGTTTCTGCCTCGATATGAGCACTTCCAAACCCCTGAATTCTCTCGCATTCTTTGTAACGTAGTTACGTTATTCAGTAATTAACATTTACAAATTTATAAATTCGTACCCCGTTATTTGTGAATACTTACTTGTGTACAATGGCTCTTCCCCTTTCCGCCCCACAGCCCGTGCACACTTTTTGAGGTCGGGGGTTGTTTTTGATTCCATCTTCATATCCCCAAGCCCTAGAGTGAAAGCCCTCCTGTATACTAGGCACTTAGCAATATTGAATTAAACCGAACCAAGGAGCTAAAATACTGATCACTCTGGTGCTTCTTAAAAAGCTCAAGAGACGATACAAATCCTAAGTTCTGTTCTTCATTGTTTCCCAAAATCTCTAAAAAGGTGGCTTTCTCAGCGATCAAAGACTCCACCAAAAAGATAAAAAGCCTGGCAGTCCCTCACGCTAAGTTTGAGTACACGGAAGATTTTCTGAGCCCATCCTTCAGCTTTTTGGCAAGCCTACTTTCCTCAGGTATTATCAGAACCAATTAAAACTAGTAGAAACAGTTCTCTGATTATGAATGAGATATACAAGAAATATATACTTTAGTAGCCCTTTTACGGAGAAACATGAAACAATTCAGGGCTGGCTTCCATCACCCAGAAATCTTGATTTCAACTTGAAATGATCAGGGACGCATGTGAATTCCAGCGATTTAAAAACTGCTCATACACACGTGCTTTGATAGGCGGTTGCTGTCAAATTATGTATATAAACTGTTCCTATGTGTAGTTTTCAAAACGTATCAACAGAATGGACATCAATGGGTATAAAGTCTCTACCAGCAAGTCTCAATAGAAACATCATGGAGCTTCCATTCCTCTCCTCGGCCTCTGAAGGTCAGGGTCCAGTTTGCTTCTGTCTTGGGATTCCCAGCTCTGTCTACTCTAGGAAGAGAAAATGCTCCATGATGTTACTTGATGGAATGACTCAAAGGAAATTTTCCCAGAAAAGAGACCACTGACCTCTTCCCTGAGAGAAAGGAGCAGAGTTAGTGGGAAAGATGAAAACACTGTGACTCAGTATCCAAGAGCCTTAGTTCAAATCCTTTCCCTGACTACCAGTATGATCTTGGGAAACTGAGTCAAGCCCTCTGGACCTCAGTTCCTCCTTCATAATATGATTTGGGGCTGAGTTTTGTATGTAGCCTTTAGGGTTCCTGATAGCTCTAAACCTATTGTTCTGTTGGGAATTCAAAGGAAGGAAAGAAGTGAGCTTTCCTTTTTTATATGATTCTCCAAAATGAAGGAGAAATCCTTGTTGTCATTTCATGAACAAATATTTCCAGGAGATGGCAATGTTATCTTCAAACTCTTTATTATGAATTCCCATCTACAGTGAAAAAAAAAAGGTTGAGTACCCATCTGGCAGGGTGTAACCAACTTCAAGGACACTTATGAATCCCTCTGACCCTTTAGGGATGAGCTCTAGCATCATGCTATTTCAAAAGTAAAAAGGATCTCAGTGACCATCCGAGGTGACTCCTTTGTTATCCAAATGATGAAACTGGTGGAGAGAGGTTGAGAGGCTAGGCCATACTCAAACAGGGAATAGATGGTAGAAGAGAGAGATTTGGATCCAGGAACTTTGACTCTTGATCCAAGAAATTTCCCATCTCTGGGGATTTATCTGATCTTGGTGTTTTATAATCCCTAACTTAACAAAGCTGAATTTAAAAATTCCTTGTATGCCTCATTAGCACTCATTTACCTCCCCTCAAATATATAGGTTTATTTTGTATAATCTTTGAATTTATTTATCTGTACACACATTTCCAACCAAGAGAACATAAGCTTGAGGATAGCAACAATGTTCTTTTTCTTCCTTTTTAAATAATTTAAATTCAAAAAATCTTTCCCTAGAATCTAGAAGAGAATCCAGTGTAATGCGAAAGGGTTAATGAGTACTTGCTGGACAGTATTGAGGCTTTTTGTTTTTGATTAAAATTGTAAGATTGCTCATTGACTGAAAGAAGGGAAGAAACCTACCCTATCTAGTCATATTAAAAAAATGTTACAAATTAGAGAAATACAAATGGCAGCAATTCTGTGATTCTACCCCATATAGATTGAGAAAGATGGAAAAAGAAAGGGAAAGAGAAAAGAAAAGGAAGAAAAGGAAATTAAAGGAAAAAATGAAATGAAAGAAAAGTACAAATGTAGGAACTAAACGAAAACACATATTAAATGCACTATTGGTAAAGTTATGAGTTGGTCCAGCCATTTCAGAAATCAATTTGGAATAATGTTCATCAACTTACTAAAAAGTACATGTCCTAACCCAGCCTCAGCCACTTCCCAGCTGTGTGACCCTGGGCAAGTCACTTGACCCCCATTGCCCACCCCTACCAATCTTCCACCTATGAGACAATACACCGAAGTACGAGGGTTTAAAAAAAAAGTACATGTCCTTTGACTTCACTATTCCACTAACATACATACTCCAAAGAGATCTAAGAATGATGGAAAAATTCTTATATGTCAAAAATATTTATAGTAGTTTTACTTTTTTTATAGTGACAAGGGGGGAAAAACTACAAAGTATGGAAGTGTTGATCAAGTGGGAAGTGATTAATTTATTATTGATTAATTTAGAAGTTAAAATTCTTGTATATGAATGTCCTGGGACAGCACAATGCTCAAAGAAATTATGAAAGAAATAGTTTAAGAGAAACTTGTGGAGACCAGAATGAACTGATACAAAGTGAAGTGAGCAGAACCATGTGAATAAATTTGTTCCCTAACATCATGTAGAAACATGTAAAAACAACATGTAAAAACAAACACTCTTGAAATACTTAAAAACTCAGATCAACTAAGTTAGCAACATTCCAGAAAATGAGTAAAGAAAAACTGCCTTGCCAGTTGCAGCCCATGATAGAGATGAGATAAGAGACTGATATGCAGGATCAGGAAGGCATTCATTGAAGGGCATGGTGGCTAAAGTGGGTGTCTGTTTTGCTTGACTGTGCTCAGGTATTCCAAAAGTACTGAATTTTCCTATTGTGTGAGGGAGGTGAGAGGGAAAAAAATGAATGCTAGATATTTATTAGAGGAGGATGTGAGGATAAAGGGGGAGAAGGGGAAGAGGAAGAAAAGAAAGAAGGAAGAAGAGGAAAAGAAGGGAGGAAGGAAGGAAAAAAGGAAGGAAGGAACAAACGAACGAATGAAGGAATGAGGGAAGGAAGGGACAAGGGAGAAGGAAGGAAAGAAGGAAGGAAAGAAGGGCGGAAGGGAGGGAGGGAGGAAGGAAGGATGCAAAAAGGTTGATAGCAGAAAATAGTATAAGATTATAGATCTAGCACTAGAAGGGACCTCAGAGGGCATCTAGTCCAATACCCTTATTTTTTTAGGGAAGAAAATTGGAATTGAGGAATATAGTGACTTGACTAAAGTCTTACAAGTTCTCAGTGCTGTTTGAGTAACACATTCCTTTCCTTTAAAGTTCTGACCTGTCACTTTCTTTTCTTGGCCTTCTCACAAGTAGGGTCAGCATCTCCTTCCCAGGATTTTTTGTGAGGAAAACATGAAATAACAATTATGGAGTACTTCTCAAACTTTAATAAACTATATAAATGCTTGCATTATTATAATTATATTTATTATTGTTAGCTTTTGGTTGCACATCATAGTTTTTTTTTTTTTTTTTGCAAATGAAACAGGTGGCAAACAGTTGATCCTTTCAGGTCTGTGACATGGGAAGAAAGCCAGGCTCACATGGGATTATGAACCTTGATGCCACTTCTGCAGGAGAAAAGAGCAAACAATCATGTGGCCATTTGTTTTGGGGGAAATGCCCTAATGGCCTCCAGGCTCCATAGCTCTTCAAAGGAAAGGAGAAGTATAAAATTATTCCCTATGAAAGGCAAAAGGAAAGCTGGGCTGCACACTGTTTCCTTTGAGGAATCATTAAAGGTTCACATTCTTTCTTGAGGGCATTGCAAAACTTCTGGGATTCAAAATTTTGAAAGATGGCAACCTGCTTGGAAAACCAACTGGTTTGTGCCAAACTCAAGGAAATAAGCTGATTACTCCTGAGAAAAAGCAATCCAAGTCTCACTGGGATTTGTTTATTTGTGTCAGAGCCTGGGTGGCCATTCACTGTACATAAGATGGAAAGGCCCAGAGATGCCTTGGAGAACTTCTTCTGGAAGAGAAGATTGTGTTCACACCTAGGCTCCTCAATAGTCCTTTGGCAAATAACCTCAAAATAATTCCACCAGAGAAAACAGAAAGACAAAAAGGAAACAGAACAAAACCAAATGGAAGGGCCAAAAGCATCTTTTCCAGTCTTGCATTTGTCCAAGCAGTAGGGATAAAAGTATACAAATAAAACATTTCCTGACCTCAAAGAGCTTATAGACTTCTCAGGAACATTTAAACGGGGCTTTGAGGTGGACTTTTTTAAAATATCTTTAAGTGCATTTTAGATATAAGATCTCATTTCATATTTACTGAAATTATGGAAGTTATATGCAGAAGAGGAAAATGAATTAGACTGCTAGAATGTTGGGTTTTCCTCCCTCTTCCTTCTTTGAGTTACATGGTCCTCCAGGCATTCCCCATAGAAGAAGACAGCAGAATAATCTAGAATGGGAATTTATCTTCTCAAGATACCTCTCAGCATTTCAATGAACAAAATCATAAATAGTGGTAAAGGAGTCCCAATTCTGGAATCCATGGCTACTCTTGCAGAGATTGTGAATTTGGAACTAGCTAGCTGATCTTTCTAGGAGTTAGGTAGATGGAATTAATCCATCTATCTTCCTTCCTTAGACATTTTATTAATGTCCCTTGAGGCAATCTATTGAGTTTTCAAGTTTCCTAAGATGTCACTAGTTGTTTTCTGAATCCCAAGATAACTAGGATGAGGGTACTCAGAAAAAGAAGAGAAAGAGAAAGAAAAAGGATAAAAAGGGGGAGAAGAACAAGAATCATTTTTTTTTTATTTCTAGTACAATGAACACACTGGGACTCTAGACCTCAAGAAAAGAAAGAACTGGAGAACTTTCGATGTGATTACCAGTCTTGACTGATACATGTGAATGTAGAGGAAGCAGGCTAGTAGAAATGCTTGAAGAGGAATAATGGGACTCAATTTTCCATAAGAAACATACTATAAATCACTGTCAGAACTGATCCTTCTTATAAACAGTGCATCAGGACAGAGTCTGCAGAGACATAATATCCATTGGAAATATTTCTGATTTGTGGTTTGTTCTAATCTACAAAAAAATTAAGCCAGTTATCTTCTTAACAATAGAGAATCTTCAGGATTGCTGAGGAAAGAAGAATCAACTCATCCTCCCCATGGATGCTGCAGAGACTTTACACTAAACTAGACATAGTATCATCGTTCTAAAGCAGAGAATGGACCTTGGAGGTCATCAAGTCCAACTCCCTCATTTGACATATGGGGAAACTAAGAGAGAAGTAAAGAGTTTTGCACAAGGAAAAAGTGCTCTTAAGCCTCAGAGCATTTGTTACAAAATCATAGGATCATGGATCTATAGAAGAAAGATATCTCCGAGCCCTTCCTATACAAGCCCTTCATCTAACAGATGAAGAAACAGAGGTTCTAAGAGCAGTGGTTTGCTCAAGGATCAATGACCTTAATAGTTAAAACTCGAGTCTCACAATCATAGGTTATGTATCTAGAGTTGGAAGGAACCTGAAAGCCATCTGGTACATAAGAAAACTGGATCCCAAAAAGGGGAAATGACTTGGTCACGAATCCATAGCTCAGAGACTCTCCCAGAGCTCTAACTTGCATCTAAGTTGTAAAAGGATTGAACAGGCCAAAGACAGATTATTCATTTAGTGGCCTTCGAGTCAGCTGAGACCTTGGTTCAAATCTCACTGCTAACAATCACTAATCATGTGATGAAGGAGAATTCTCTTAATCTCTCTCTTTTTTTTAAATTTTAATTTTGAATATTTTCCCGTAGTTACATGTTTCGTGTTCTTTCCCTCTCCCCCAAACCCTCCTAACCCCCCTTAGCCAACACACAATTCCACTGGGTTTTACATGTATCATTGGTTATCTCTTAAATCTCTTGGAATCAAGAAGAAAAGATTTAGATGCAGGTTTCTTCTCTCTTAACTTTAATGCCTTTCCAAGTAATTTCATGTTACCTGTGAAAAATGTAAGACGGTCTCGAATGAACAGGTCAACTATACTAAAGCCAGGAAGGCAACCTGGATTTGGATGTGATTATGTTACTCCCTATTTTAAAGAATAGGATAGGATTTTCATACTGAATAGCCCTTGTTATTATTTATTTGATCCCCAAAGTGTAGTAATTCCATAAACAATTAGTGATTTATTTTATGGATTCAGGATATTCTGGGCCAAATTAAATCCCTGGCAACATAATTGTATTCTAACAAGATTGAAAGACTATGGGCAGCAACACATCCTTGGTCCATTTAGATTCACTCTCCTTTACCCTCAGCCCAGCCTTTATACTATCAGGTAGTTCCCCATTTTCCCTAGCCTCAGAAAGCCATCTCCTGAGCCCCGATTCCTCTAAAATTTGGGACTTGGATGGCCAAGAATCAAAGAGATTCAGATTAGACCAGACTTTTATTCTTGGTGCTCTTGAGGGAATCTTTGTACCTAGTGAATAGGGAGCTCAACTGGGAGTTAGGAGGACTTGGGTTCCAACCTCATCTCAGAGAGTTACCAGCTTTGTGGCTTCAGGCAAGTCACTTAACCCCTCTGAGTCTTAGGAAAGTAAGGATGATAATAATAACAGGGCTGTGGGGATGATCACCTGACATGATTCTTGCATAGCAGTTGGAAAAACATCAAAGTTCTATGTAAATGGAAACTATCATTGCTTGTCCAGACTATGATTTCATTGACATTGGGAACTTCTTAGATATAAATTCTCTCTACCAATAAAAATAATGTCTGCCTTTTCATTTAGAGAGTTGCCTGTAACCCTGAGAAATTAAATGACTTGCCTGGGATCACTTAGCATACATGTGTCCAAGGCAGGACCAGAACCTAGATCTTCTTGACTTTGAGAGTGACCTTCTTTCCACTCTATCAGGATGCCTCTCGTTGATTGTCATGATTATTTATAATTGAATGAATGAATGAATGAATGAATGAATGAAAAATATCTACTAAAAACTTACCATGTACCAAGGTCTGAAGACCTAAGTATAAATGCAAAAATGAAATCCATTCCTTGACATCAATGAGTTTTTGTTTTTTTTTCTAATAAGGAATGATAGCAGAGAAGGCTATGATGACTTCAAAAATGACAGGGTAGTGAATAGAGTGAAACTGATAGGTTTAGGATTATGGGCTTATTGATAAAGTAGAGGGATTGGCATAGCTTTTAGAGTAGCAAGGCAGTAATGATTTTATTAGAGTTACAGAAGTACAAGGGGACAGGATGGGCGGAGGAAGAGGTTGTGTGTACCCTGTCAAGGGGGTCGGCTGACAACATAGCTGGAATGTAAAGGAAGAACTGGAGTTTTCTTTTTTCTTTCCTTAACCCCTTACCTTCCATCTCGGAATCAATACTGTATATTGGTTGCAAGGCAGAAGAGTGGTAAGGGTGGGCAATGGGGGTCAAGTGACTTGCCCAGGGTCACACAGCTAGGAAGTGGCTGAGGTCAGATTTGAACCTAGGACCTCCCATGTCTAGGCCTGGCTCTTAATCCACTGAGCTACCCAGCTGCCCCCCCTAGAACTTTCTAAGTGGGGCAAGTGAGGCCTTTGACTATTGGAATGATGGAAACTCTTTGGATGGCAATTCCCAGGTAAATCCTCCAGGGAACTGATTGATAGTCTCTGGACCAAGAGATAACTGCTCTGTCTTTGTGGATTTTTGCACATGCTTTGATGTGCATGTATACGTTTGCTTGTTTGTTTGTTTTTAACCATAGCTGGACTACACTGCCTCCGCACCTCTGCATCGAAAGCCATTTATTCCTTCAAGATGCAGATCAAGCACCATTTTGTACCTCATTCCTTTCCTGGCTCCTCAGCTACTATTGCCCTCTCTGATGCCTTCTTGCTTACTGTATCTCCCTTTGGATTTGTTTCCCTGTCTTCTAGAATGTAGCATCCTTGTTTCATTCTTTGTATTTGTATTGCCAGCACCTAGAACAGTGTCTTGCCTAGAGTAGTTGCTTAATAAAAGTTTGGTGATTTCCTGCTTGTGTGCACACAGCTGACTTCATTTTTTGGTAGCAATCGAATGGGGAGAATCCATTTTTCTGTTTCTCCAAAGTCCTATTTCCATTCTCCTTATTTCCTCCTCAACGCGAACGTTCACTGATAAAACATTGAGTAATGAAGTTGTAAAATCGATATGGTCCTTGTTATTACTTCTTCTCCTCGAGTCAGAAAAATGCATCACCTTTCCAGGTTTTGGCTGCTGGGCTTTTTATGTTATTATAACTTTCTCTGAGTTGTTTTCTCTGGATTCCAGATTAAACATCCAGAAAGCCCCAAACCAAAGGCATGATGGTATTATTTAGGTTCCTGGAGACCACAAGGGGCTGCCTCAGTCAATGACCTTTTCTTAAGATGATGATGTACCATCTCTTTATAGACCAGGAATCAAAATATGTAATTTTTTCTTAAAAAACAAAACAAAACAAAACAACCCTTACCTTCTGTCTTAGAATCAATACTAGGGATTAATTATAAGGCAGAAGAGCAGTAAGGACTAGGCAATGGGGGTTAAGTGACTTGTCCAGGATCATACATCTAGGAAGTATATGAGGCCACATTTGAACCCTGAACCTTCCTGATTTTGACTTTTAAATTGCTTTTGTGGTTGGGAGAAAATATATCTTCCCTTCCTGAAGACAGAACATTCTGGAGGTGACAGAGGAGAAAACAAAGAATTCAGTAATATTCATTAGCCATAAAAGTGGAGGGAACGGAGATGAAGAAAAGGTCCATGGAAATCAGTAGGCAGATAAGGAGTCAGTTAGCCTCTGAGTGATTGGTGAAAACACACTTTATAATTACAAGATGAAGAATTTACAAGAAGAAAGTGGTTTATCTAAAAAAGTCTTAGGGATCTTAGGGAACTCTAAGCTCAAAATGAGTTAACAATATGATATGACAGCCAAGAAAGGAAGCTAATGAGACTTTGTAAGGAGACAGGGAGCTTTTCTGTAACACAGGACAAATGCCAGTTATTTATGTTTTATTAATTTTGTTTTTGTGATGTAGTGGTTATTGTTAGCACATAGATGCTGTGAGGGCAGGGCTATGAACCAAAACATGAAGGTTAAATGACTTGTCCACAAACACATAGACACTAAATATCAGAAGTAGGACTTCAAGTTATGCTGGCTTGAAAGCAAGCTTTCTATCCACTGCACTACCTACCAGTGGGAAGGATTTAAGATGCAGAGGGCCAGAGATTTAGAGCTAGAAGGGATTTTAAAGACTTTCAAATCCAATCCCCTCATCTTATAAATGAGGAAACTTAGGCTGCTGTCATTCATCCTTCATTTTTGAAAAGGACCAATGGCATCATGGGGTGATGACTGACTTGTTTGTTAGTTGGAGGTAAGTGAGGCTGAGCTGCACGAAGTCCTCAACTTCACTCTCTCATCCATAGTGATCAAAGACCAGTGGCAGGACAAAATCCAGGACCATTGGTGATGACCCAGGATGCAGGGGATAACTTGGTGTCTTCGATGTAAGAATGAGCCCTAAGGACTGCCCAGTACCTGTTGCAGCCACCTTCATGGCCTTTGGTATGAATTGTTTTCATCTGTCCATTCCACCAGGGCTTTAAGTCTTCTCATGTTTGGGATAAATATCCCCCCCCCCAACTCATTGATGGGTTTGAGGTCTGTTGGTTACCCTCAGCCTGGTTTAGCCTGTCTGCTGAGTTAGTTTTACCCGGTGTGGTTGCTGTACATGCTACTGCTTCTTGGAGCCACAGGCAAGAGTTGGATGAAAGATGGATACCAAGGGTGGATGACTAGCTCTGAAAAGGTCTCAGTAAGCCCTCACACTAGAGTTTCCAGGCCTCCTGGAATGCTCCATGAGCTACCTAGAAAACTGAGGAAATAGAGACATAGAAAAATGAAATGAATTGCCCAAGGTCACACTACTAGTAAGTATCTGAAGCTCAATTTGAACTCAGGTCCAGAACTGTATCCACTGTGCTATCTGATGTCTAGTAAAATTAGTTTCATAATCTTAGCTTCCAAATAGTTTCAGTGGATTTTTATTGGGAAAATGGGCTATTAGCGTCTAGCATATCCCTATGGAGTCAGATGGAAGTTACAGGGAATTCTCCAATTCTAAACAGACAGTACTCTGAATCCAGGGACTTGGAATCAGCACCAGGCACACCCAGGCAAAAGAATATACTTAATCTGAGTCTCAGGGCATTTTACTCTGAGCTATCAGTCTGAAAGTGTGTCTAGTCACTGCACCTTAATGGTTGGGGATCCCCAACACAAAAAAAGTAAAGCCCACAAGAAACTCAGTCCTCATGACAAAGCCAGAAATGTCCAGCAGAGACACGAGCCCTGCATTGAGACCTCTTGCCTTGGGGAAAGTAAAGGTTCAGTGACAGAAGAGGGCAGCAGAGAGCTATAGGATGGCATCACCAGGAACGTGGGGCAGTTCTACATCACTGGACACGGGAACTGGTTTGTCCAGGTGTGTGCCGTGACCTCATGTGTCGCCTAAATGTATGCCTGGCATACAGTAGGTGCTTAATAAATGTTTATTTCCCAAGGGATTGGGTATGCCATGTAAATACTCAATTTTCTAGAAAATACTCAAATGGGATCCCAAAGAATTGGACCCAACAGAACAGCAACAACTCTACAACTATAATTCGCAGAGAAAGTACAGTCCTTTCATGATGGAGGAAATTTCCTTCCCTGGGAATTATCTAGAGTCACATGCAGTCACAATCCCAGCCCTTATCCTAATCCCTCTATTTTGTATAAATCATGTATGTTCATGGCGCCTCTGCTAAGAGAATGTTGGCTCTCTGTGGGCAGCTCATGTTTCACTTTTTTCTCTCTTTAGAGCCTCAGGACCTTCTACAGTGCCTGGGTGACTGATTGATTCTGTGTTTGTCTATGTAGGTGCTTGTGTGTGTGTGTGTGTGTGTGTGTGTGTGTGTGTGTGTGTGTGTGTGTGTGTGTAGGTTTGTGTCCTACTTCAATGGTGCTCTCATAACGATGAGAGTGTGCCTCATTCATGTACATACAAATTGGAATGAGAAAAGAATCTGTTCTTAACATTTCATTTGTTACTCTATCTAAAAAAACAATGTGTCTTCCTTTGAAGGCAATAACCTTTCTTCTGATTGGCTGACAAAAACAACCGGTCATTTTACTGAGTCAATGCTGGACCCACTGAGGACCTCAAATTTGGACAGGTTTTGTAGAACCCCCTAGGTGACAGGGGCTTCTCTAGCTCCCCTAAGAGAGCCTCTAATATCCAGGATTAAGAAAGTAAGAGTTCTGAGGAACACATCGCATCCTGGGGAGAACTTCACCTACAGCAATTTGTTCCGTTCTTGTAGTCCCATTCTAGGAAGGAATTGAAGAAATGGAAACCCTCCAGAGAATGGTCACGTAACCTTTACAGGTCAAGTTAGGTGAAGTCTAAATGGAGGAAGTGAGTGTGTGCACCCTAGAGAACTTTTCGGGATGGACGTCCAAGTAGTTGGAAGAGAGATTAGACTTATTTTGCTTTGCTCTCTGGAAGGGGATGAAAAAGAGGGAAAGGAATTATAAGGAGGTTGTTGTAGACTTGACATAAGGAAAAAGAGGATTCCTTCCAATTAGAGCTATCTAGAAATGGAAGAGACTCCTTAGGGAAGCACTGCATTTTCCATCCCTAGCAGCTATCTCACAAATGCTAGATGGCCACTTCTTGGGAGTGCCATGAAGGAGATTCTTGTACAAGTATAGATTGAATAAGATGGCCACCAAGGACTACTCCAGCTCTAGACCAGATTCTCTTCATGTAGTGACTCTATGGTCTTCCAAGGGACTCTTGAACTTTGCATAGAGGCTAGAAGGAAATATAAGACTCTTTTCAAGAGGCCTTGAATGCAATGTCTGTCTCTCAAGACCAATCAACCAGGTAACATGCATTGATCATCTGTGACAGACAAGATATCCCATGTGATCAAAGTTATGAGAGAGCATGTCAGCAGAGGGCCATGCACATGGCCAAAATGAAACCAGAGTGAGTGCTACGAATAATTTGTACAGTACTGTGAGATATTATCAGGAATGGCCTCTGTCCTCAAGGAATCTGCAACTAGCACACTCACTTCCTTCATTTAGATCTCACCTAACTTGACCTATAAAGGTTACATGACCATTCTCTGGAGGGTTTCCATTTCTTCAATTCCTTCCTAGAATGGGACTACAAGAACGGAAACAAATGCTGTAGGTGAAGTTCTCCCCAGTACACACGTATGGGAAAATCCCCAAGCATGGACAGGGAGTTATCTCTGAGAGACACTACCAAGTGCGATGCTAGAACTTTGAAAGATTCTGTGCTTACACTAGCTTTTTTACCTTCTCTTTTGATTCCATGCTCCATCCTCAACTAGCCTCTCTGGTCTGAATTGAAGGAGATCAGAGGAGTCTCCTAGACAGATTGGTGGCCTCACCATTGGCAAAAGAGGAGGTGCATTTGCCTTCTCAGGAAATCACCAGGGCTTTGTGAATGGGATTCTATTTTCAGAATTTGGCCTCTAGGGCAAACGCTAAGATTCTAGCATATAGGATATGACCCATCCTTATTTTTCCTTCCATTTCCATGACGCCATTCCTGCAGA
Source organism: Gracilinanus agilis (assembly GCF_016433145.1). Classification (NCBI taxonomy): domain Eukaryota; kingdom Metazoa; phylum Chordata; class Mammalia; order Didelphimorphia; family Didelphidae; genus Gracilinanus; species Gracilinanus agilis. Next base: position 11,001,971 of record NC_058130.1, on the reverse strand, counting down.
GTAGAGCTCATTGCATCAGCCTGTGGCTCCCAATCCATCTCTTTACATGGGGATTTAGTGCTCTCCCAAGCTGCTCAAAGCCTAGACTTACTCCTACCAATGGAAAGGGAGTAGCTCCTCGCCGCCGGCTTTACTTAGAGAGGAGGCGAGTCAATACAACGAAGGTTTCCATCACATTACCTTTCTCTGAGCTGGTGCAGAGAAGGATTAGTGGGAATGACATAATGGATAAAAACTCAAGCCTTAGACCCCTGGGATTGGGTCCGCTCTGTCAGCCTATCAGATAATGAGTTTGGCAATCGCTGTTTAGTCTTTTCTGGATGTTAATCCCCATCCCCGGTCCTCTCTAATTCATGATATAATTTAATACACCTGGCAGACTTAACATCAGTTCATTCTTGGCTATATAATAGCCCAAAGTGAAGTCAAGGGTGGCTAATGCTCTGACAGGCAGCTATTATCTCCAATAAGAGGCGATTCTGGGAGGATTATTGCCGTCAGAAAACATTTTGTACAAACTGGCAACAGGAAGACCATGTAGCAAAGTAAAGGGAACACTGGGAGCTCCCCCTTCTTTTTCTCCACAGAAGGGTTCCTGGCCCTCCCAAGTGAAGGGCTAGAAGTCTGAGATGAGTGAGCTGGTTTCATGGACAAAAATCAAAGCCTACCCAACTAGAGAAGGCAAGAGGGGGTTTTATTTTTATTTTTTTGGTGATTCTGAAATCATCTTGAATGCTTCCCACTTTTCACAGTTTTCTTCTTTTCCTCCTCACCTTATTTCTCCTTTCATCTCCTTATCTTCTCTCATTTTCTTTTCCCCTCTTTAATCTATTTTCCTCTTTTCTTCTTCCTCTTCTCTTCTGCCATGATCTGCTCTCTTTCTCCCTCCCTCCCATGTGTTTCATTCAACATTCTGAACCACAAGAACTTGGAATTCCTCAGATCCTTCGGAAATAACCCACAAACTCAGTGCCTTCCAAAACCTTCTATTCCTGGATCAATCCTACAGAGATGAAATTGATGGAAGGACTCTGTCCATCCATTGACCTACTACATGGAATTCTGGCAATGACTGTGGCCTAACCAAGTCCCACTTTAGCAAAGTGTTTATGTCTGGTTTTGCCAGGCAGAAGACCAGCTCGTTAGCTCAAAGACAAAAGCAGACTGGCTAAAATCTGTGGAAGGTTGGATTTGATTCTCATGGAAAAAGTTTTCCTCATTATTCAGCTTTTAAGTCTAAGCTCTGTTTTTTTTCCTCCATAATTGAGCCCCCTAAGAGATTTTCACCAGGTCAAGTTTGGGGCTGTATTGAATACTACTAATACCTGGGTGACTTCAGATAAGTCATCTCTCTAGGCCTAAGTTTCTCCATCTATAAATTGAAGGAAGGGCAGAGAATTGGAGACTGACATTCACTCAGGTTCATTCTATCTCCAGATGACCAATATGGTACGATGGGATTCAATGGAAATATAAAGTTTCACATTTGAGTTCAAATAAAAAAAACTTGACAAGGAGAAGGAAATAATTACTTGTTTAGTGCCTGCAATGTTCTGGCACTGTACTAAGCATTAAAAAAATATTACACTTGATATAACAATCTCAGGATGCTGTTATGAGGCCCATTTTACAGTAATGAAGGAAACAGAGGCAGAAATGCACAGTGATTTTTCTAAAGTCATACCGTTGGTAAGTGTCTGAAGTTTGATTTGAACTCGGGTCTTTGTCACTCCATACCCCGTGCTCTCTACTATGGTGCCACCTAAATGCCTCTAAGCAAGTACAAAATGGGCATGACCTAGTTTGACAACAATATGTCTGAAGTACACCTGGAAGTTTTTTTGACTGATGAGTCCAATATAAGTCACTGTTGGGACGTAGATGCCACCCTCCACCCCTGCCAAAAGAGCTAATTGGTTACTAAGCTCCATTCACCCAGACACAACTGCCAAGACTAAGATGCCCTACCCTGGTCAGACTACATTTGTAGATTTTTATTCAGCTCTGAGCTCTTGAGGTTTACCATGATAAACTGAAGAGTGTTGAGAATGGACTACCAGAAGTGTAGAAGGTTTTTAGTCATAAGAGAATTGGCTGAAGGAACCAGGGATGCTCGATGTTTGGCTGAAGGAACCAGGGATGCTCAATGTTTGTCTTGGACAAATGAAGGCCAGAGGGTGGGCCCTGGAAGTTGTCTTTGGTTATCTGATGGGAGGTCACGTGGTAGAGAGATTAGAGTTGGCCCCTTTGGCCCCAGAGGGACCGATCCGGGAGCAATGGTCGAATGTTGCAAAGAAATAAATATAGGCTGGGGAGCTGGGAATGTCTATCTACAGTTGAATATGCTCCCCGAGCCTCAGAGGGAGGGTGAATGCTAAATAGGTCACAGGCACTGACCGCGAGCTACGGATTGGGCCACATCACTTCTTAGGTTCCTTTCAACTCGGAGCCTCTTGGAGTCCGAGAACGCTACGGCATCTGGAGTAATCAGAGATGCTAAAGCGTGATGGGGAGGCCTCGCTGCCCGGTAGCTGTTTGTCTAGGGTCACATTCTGGTTTAACAGAAACCTATAGGCTGAACTCTTCCTGGGATACTCGCCCCTAATTGTGCTCACATCATCAAAGCTCTAGGTCTAAACTCAAAAAATATCAAGGGAAAAAACATTCTAGCCCCACAGCTCGAGAGTTGACTTCAGAGTAGAATGTATATGTTACAGCTGTTTGAACTCTTGGGACGGAGAATGGTGGTGAAATTAAATAGACATCATATTCCTTTATCTCGACACGTCGGATGACTTGAGGCAATCGGTGCCCCGGCCGTCCATCTCTGGCAGCCAGAACTAACGCGATTATTCTGCCTTTAAGTTTATCTTTGATTAAAAATTAAATTTTCTTCTCCTTTATCATTTCCATGGCCCCCTAGCATCCATGTCTTCCTACAGTTAAATCAAGATGGACTGAATATTTAATACACTCTTCTAATTAGCTACAACTGTTACCTGATTTCTGTCGGTAAATGAATGTGAAAGGGCTCTGGAGGCCTCACGTTAACCTCCATCCACTCCGCTTAGAGGAGAGAAATTACAGCTCTCTAATTAGACTCTTCAAATTGCAAAGAAATAGAATTTTCATAACCAGCTTATTAAAAACCGAGGGCCCCCTCGGGACGGGGCAAATTGCTTCTACCCTGATCCCGTTATCCTTATACAACACCATACAGAAGACTCATGTTGTCAGACTTACACAGCTCATGTTTCTCCCAAATTAATGAGCGCTCAAATTATTCCAGCTGCCCCCTTGGCACTGGGAAAAATTGAAAGTCCATGGCTGCCAAGTGACGTATTTAAGCCAGCTGCTAAATAAAATGCGCTTAAGGGGACCCAGCTGTTGAGGTGCCTATTTACATTAAAATAACTGGAGCCATGAAGACAGAAGAAATGCCCCAGAACAGCCCAAGCAGAGGGGCGAACACTTCGCCTAACCCATTTATGAGGGCAGGACCTCAGAGGCTGAAGCAGCAGTTAGAGTTGGATCTAGCGATCCAATCTTTTCACCTTCATGCCTTTTCTTTTCCTCCAAGGAGGAATCCATAAGGAGAGGAGAGAAGAGAGAGTATGGGAAATGGGGGGCTCCCAAGCTACCTTTCCAGAAGAATGAAGGTCTCTGTATTTCTATGCCACCAGCAGAAATCTCACTAGGATCCCATAGAATCTGGTTCTACTCATGCTTCAACCAAGCATGTGTCTACACTCCATGTACTGAATATTGAATCTTCCAGAAGCAACAGAGTTTATTCTCAGCACCGACTCTCTCAAAGGTCCATAGGAAGACCCAACACCGGAAGCACCAAAGATACAGAAAAGGAGACTGAAACTGAATGAGAGGTGGGAGGCGAATGGAAAGGGCCCAGAAGTGTGGAGAGCTCCTCGAGATTGTTTTCAGAAATGCAATAATTTGGATCTGGCCAATACTGAGAATTTAGGGAAGAAGAGCTGGTTTCAGGGCGTCAGACTAAAATAGAGAAGTACTCAACTCCAAGTTGAACTCGAGGGAAATGCCTTCCATATGTGCTTATTATAGTACCACAGGATTTCAGCATTCATTAACCAATAAGCACTTGTATCCATCAATCAATTAATAAATACTTATCAAGTGCCCAAAACTGTTCTAGGCAGAAGAAACTGAAATTAAAGGAAATAGCCCCTGCCCTCAAAGAGCTTATGTTCTATCAGGGGAGACACAATGTAAGTGAATAATTATATACAAAATAGAAACAATGTACTTTTAGGGGAAAGAGCGAATGACTGAGCATTTCAGGAAAGAATTCATGTAGATGATTGCACCTGACTTCCCCTTTGAAGAAATTTGGCATTTTAAGATGTGATGGGAAAGAGGGAGTCCAGAGGGAGGTGGGGTGCCAGTCTGTGCAAAGGTCTAGAGATAGGAGATGGAGAATCATGTATAGCCTACAGTGAAGAGGCTGGTTCTGTACTAGAAAGTGAATAATTAATAATAATAATAATAATAACAGTATTTACATAGCACTTTTAGATTTTCAGGCACTTTATAAGTATGACCTCATTTGATCTTCACAGTTCTCAGAGGTAAATGCTGTCTAAAAGGTTGTGCACTGTTGGCTTTGTGTTGTCTAAGACATAAAATTATATAGTGATGTCATTACCTAGATTTCATTTTACTTATAAAGAAACTGAGGGAGACAAGTGACTTGTCCAAGGTCACACAGCTAGTAAGTATCTGAGAATGGATTACAAATGGGGTCTTCCTCACAGCATGAGTCTGGCAGTCTATTGGCTGCAACCCCCCAGTTTCCTGTGAATTAAGAGGAATTCTGCAGTAGAAGCCTAGAAAAGTTATGTTGGAGTCAGAATTGAAGGGACTTCAGCAGCTGCCTCCTTTGAACTGGACCCCAAAAAGATTCCTTGCACTAACATGTAAAACAAGCCATCATCATCCAGCCTTCTCTTGAATACTTCTAGTGAGAGAAAATTCTTACACCCCAAGAAGTCCCAAGTCTATTCTATTTTGTGATAGCTCTTAGGAACTAAGAATTCGGCTAATAACTCATTGCAGATATTGTGAATTAAGTCGCATGATTTTGGGGTTTCTCAGTGCATGTTAACATTATCCTTTCTCTATACTTTGGTTTCATAAGCAGGTCTTACATCTAAAAAAACAATGTATATATTTTAATTAAAATATATACTTTTAAAATTAATTAACATGAAAATAATGAAAACATTGTGAAAAGATGCCAACCATCATCTGAGCCTTTGATAAGTTGTAAGCTTTTGGCTGGTGGAAGGTTTCCCCTTCATGTTGATGGCTGCTGACTGACCAGGGTGATGTTTGCTAAAGTGGCAATTTCTTAAAATAAGACAATAATGAAATTTGCCACATCGATTGACTCTTCTTTTCCCTTGAACATTAGAAACCATCGTAGGCTTATAAATTGGCCGAATTTCAGTATCGTTGTGTCTCAGGGGATAGAGAGGCCCAAGGAGGGGCAGAGAGACGAGAACAGCTGGTTGGTGGAGCAGTCAGAACACACACAACATTTATCAATTAAGTTCGCCCTGGGTGTGGTCTGTGATGCTCTCAAACAATTACAAGAGTGACATCAAAGATCACTGATCATATATCACCACCACAGATAGAATAATAATGGAAAAGTTTGAAATAGTATGAGAATTACCAAAATGTGGCACGGAGACATGATGTGAGCACATGCTGTTGGAAAAATGGTGCTTGACGCAGGCTTGACACAAACCTTCAATTTGTAAAAAAAATTCAATCTTTGTGAAACACAATAAAGCAGGGCACAATAAAAAGGGATAAGCATGTTCCTAAGATCAAGGCAAAATTCACCTCTTTGCCTCTTCTTCTCATTAATCCTGGTTTTGTCCTCCTGAACAAAGCAGAACAAGTTTATTTCATTCACATAAAATACTCAAGATGGTGCCCCAGGGAGCCAATGGCTATACTGATGTAAATCTCTCTCCCATTAGATGACATCTTCATATTATTATCTTAAAGCCTACAGATACTGAAAGATTTATTCTCCAACCTTCAAAAGCCCTGGTATTCCTTGATGACTTTGACTAGATTAAAATCCCCAACAGTTTCACAGCTCCGTTGCTAACCCTACCAATGCCCCATCTTCGCAGGAGTCATGACCACACACAAAAATCACAATGCAAATAAACAACCAAACAGCATTCAATGCCACCACATAATGCATCAACAGGGATTATCTAGCACTCTTGCACTGCAGAAAAAGGATTTTTTTTTAACAATCACGTTATAGCCTACATTCTGTGGTTAATTACAAAAACATGCTCTGGCTGCCGTCTCGAACGTTCTGCACTGTTGGCTTTGCATTGTCCAAAACATATAAAATTATATAGTGATGTCATTAAATAGATCAGACACAGGGGAAACAGATGAATATTCTATAAACACTTTTCACCCTGAAACATGTAGCCTAAACAGATCACTTCCTTCTTCTTTAGGAGGATGAGGACAATGGATGAGGTTTGGAAAAGGGGATGAGGACATCGGAACCTCCAGTCACCAACATTTGTAGATGATTAAGGGTGTGTAGACATAAAGGAAGATAGCAGTGAAAATGTTGAAACCTCCAAAAGAAAGTAGAAAAAAAAAAACGAGAATGCTACAAAAGAAACCCGGTATCAAGTCAGTTTCAATTATATGGCGCTCTCTTTGACAGACCACATTGCTGGGCATGTTTTTGCTTGTAGCAAGTGCTTTCTTAAATCAAGGCCTTCCAGAGAGGATTTTGCCCAGCTGCTCCCGACTTATTTCAGGTAGAGTCAGCTCTTTGCTTTTTAACAAAGAGGCTGATAAAGCTTTATGAACTTGGATTATATTTCAGGGCTATTCAGGTGATTTCTTAGGCTCTTATCCTACTCGTAAGAGAAGTCAAGAATCTTATTGACATGATCTGTTAAGTCAACTCTTGGTTCAAGCTATGTTCTCATGTATGTAAATATCCCCAGGCATGCCAAAGATCACATCCCTTCTATGGTTTCTCAATTAATGGGACTCGTGTTCATTCCTCAAAGGAATCCCCCCGCCTCCAAGGAGCTGGGAGTATTTCTCGAGATTTCTTGACATTTTGAGAATAATGGTGGAGCATGTACAATGATCACTGATTATCCTTGCTTTTATGACCAACTGATCTAATTTTCCAGTCACATATTATGTCTCCAAAGGCATAACCTCTGGCATTACAAGAATTAGAGGGCTGATGCCTTTTATTTCCTTTAGTGTTATGTTCCTGGACAAGAATTTCACATTTAAGGTAGTAATAGTTAATGTGAACAAATAGCCTAAAAATACGCAATTAACTTCTCTCTTTTCGGTCCCTCTGACTAATCAGAGCAAAAGCCCAAAGGGGTTTCCCATATCTGAAAGCCATTTTGAATTTCCCATTCTTTGACAGGTTGCCACAGCTAAAGCGACCAGCCAACTGGTGACAGAATCTCAGCATGAGGTCTTCAAAAACCGAGATGGATGTGTCCTTAAGCCACACTTCTAGACTTCCTAGTATCTTGGAGCCTGTTTGATCTTATGCTCTAGCTCCAGCCTTTTATAATATCATAGGATCATGCATTTAGAGCTGGAAAGGACAATGAGAGTCATTGAATCTGGACAGGTGGTATGGTGGAGGCAAACACTGGATTTGGAGTCAAAAAGACTCAGTTTTGAATCCTCCCTCAGATGCCTACTAGATGTATGACCCGGGGAAAGTCACTTTTTCTTTTTATACCTTGAATAAGTAACTTTTTTATACCTTGAATAAGTAAAAATAAATTTTTATACCTTGAAATAAGTCTGGAAAATAAGCCAGATCCAAAAGAAATAGATAGAAGCTGAAAACATAGGGAACATTTTGGCCTACTGCCGGAGGTTAAAACAACATCTTTCCTAACATTTCAAACTATCCAAACTCTCCAAAAGAATACGAGTCATTCAAAAAGTCTTCCCTTCCTGGAGGTTTTCCACGAGAGCCTGTGTTGTGTATGGCTTGGATAAGATGGTCACTGAGGATGCTTCCAACTTTGAGATTTGGGGGTTCTTGGGCTCTTTATTACTAGGACAGGGAGAGAAGGAAGAGTTAAAGAACTGACTGAGATTATGGGAGTTCAAAATGATCAATAACGTGGTCCTATCAGTAGTGACCTCATGTGAGCTTGTAAAGCAACTATGAATGTTTATGATCTCAGATCTGGGCAGATAGCTGGCGTTTATATAGCACTTTTAGGTTTGCCAAGCACTTAGCATATGTTATCTCCTTTGATCCTCACAATAACCTTGGAAGGTATGAGCAGTTATTATTCTGATATCATAGATGGTGAAATTTAGGCTAAGAGAGGTTAAGTAACCTGCCCTAGTTCATACAGCTAGAAAGGATCTGAGGTGGGATTCAATTCAAGTTTTCCATTTTCAAAGTCCAGGGCTACATCCCTAGTACTCCTTAGTGGCCCATAGAAGAGGAAGGCAGGAATAAGAAACCAGGATTTCATAAATAATGTAAATCCATAAATAAATATTAAATATTTTAATTTAAATAATTTAAATAATAAATACTTTAAATAAACATTAATTTTAAAATTAAAAAATAAATAAATAAAAATTAAAACCTGAACAGGTTTTAATAAACTTGACTGAACAGAGGGGCTACCTCAATGTGTTATTTTGTAAAAGAGCTGTCTAACCTGGAGATGTTAAGACACTTGTTCAGGGTCACACAGTCAGGATGTTTCAGAGGCGGGGATTGAACCCAGGTCTTCTTAATTCCAAGGTCAACCCTCTATCCATTACCCTCAATTGTTTCCTGAATATTATTTGTTCAATACCCTAAATATCACATGGTCCTTAGAGGCCATCAAGTTCAACTCCCTAAGTTACTCAATGAGAAAATGAGGCACACAGGGTTTAAATAACATGCCTAGGGTTTCATGGTGCTTGGGAGAGGATCTGAACTCGGGTTTCTCTGATACCAAGTTCTGTGTCCTATTCAATGGGACTCCAGGGTGGGAAGAGTAGAGGGCTAGCCTTGGAGTCAGCAAGGCCTCCCTCTGAATCTTACCAGCTAGTCAGTGAAGAGAAAATCTTATCCTTTCTATTTACCACAAGCAGCTCCATCGTTTTTATTTGCCAAGTTGTTAAAAGCCTCCCTAGTACCACCAAGGAGGAAGCTCTCCCATTGGGACCCTTTCCATTGAGGAGGAAATCACACCCCTCCCATATTCACAGATTGTAAACAGAAACACCTTCCCTGTTGTTTATGAATCCAAGCAATGTCCAGAGAGAATGCAACAAGAAAGATACGACACTTTGTCCAAGAGGCGAGTGAAGCAGATTCTTGGCCAATTGTTCTAAGAGAAATATCCATTAGAACATCATCATGGAAGGTGAGTCTGTATACAGAGCACAAATTCATTCTCACCCTATTCCTGTCTAGCTGGGATTGAAGTGGACAAAAGTGATCAACGAACAAGGTTTGGCTTTGATCTCTTTCTTTCTGATATGGAATCAGAAGTCAATGGATGCCCTGCCTGGCCAAGTCCCGTGCAAATGAGAATATAAGCCGCCTTCAAATAATATCATCCTCATTTCCAAGAATCGATGACAGTCCTTTCCCAGCTTTTCCTTCATCATCATAGTCTTCATCTCCATCTCTTCTCCAGCCCCAAACACCCTCTACAGAAGGACTCACCAACACGGTGTCTGATCCTAACTGGGACGTGGTGGCTTTCTCTGTTTTCTGTCACTTGGCCAACTCATCAGATTCCATGGCTACTATTCCATGGTGTTGCTTAAAAAATAGCATGTCTCTCCTTCACTTTCATCCCCCTCCCTGAAGCACTCGACGTAATTATTGGTTATGTATTTACGACAACGGCTACTTTCATCCCAGAGACAATCAATTTGAAGTAATTATTCACGAAAAAAGTGACAGTGAGATAAGAGAAAGGCACCACATAGCATGTATCCTATCAGAAATGGAATGAGAGACAGAGACGATCAGAATCTCTTTTCTGGGAGCATGAGCTGCCCATCCCTTCCTTCTGGAGGGACACCTTGGTTTCCTGAGCATATACTTTCGGAAGCCATTGCAATTGTGAATTTTAACTTATCCGTAGAGCCATTTTCCTTCATGCTAATGCTGAATATTTTAACCAGTCTGTTTCAACATTCAGCCTCAGTGAACTTAAACTACTAAAAGGACACTTTACGCTACCAAGAACTGCCTAACTTGGATTAACCAATGACCCCAAGTTTAACTTCAGAAGATAAAAATGTAGAGCTTAAGACTGAATTTATAAGGGTAGTTGGGTAACAGTAGATGGAGATCCAGGCCTGGAGATGGGAGGTCCTGAGTTCCAATATGACCTCAGATGTACATCTTAGCTGTATGACCCTGGGCAAGTCACTTAACTATAATTGTCTAAAGATTACTGTTTTTCTGCCTTGGAATGTATCCTTTGTATTGGTTCCAAGATAGAAGTACGGACTTAATTAAAAAAAACAGAATGAATCACTTAGGCACATTTACTTAGCCCTTGCCCTTCTGTCTTAGAGTTGTTACTAAGACAGAAAGTAAGAATTAAAGAACAGAGTGAATCTATGTATACTATCCTAGCCCTAAATTCTCCACTAATTTTTATTTCTTTGTTTGTTTTCTTCAATGAGCAGACCATGTTTCACTTTATAGGGCCTAAAGTGGAGCACGTCATCAAAATTCTTACTTATGTGCAGAATGTCCTATGCAATCATTAAAGAAATATGAATTAAAAAAAGAAATATGAAGTAAATATTATTATCTGAGGCAGTTAGGTACAATGGATAGAACACTGGTCCTGGAGTCAGGAAGGTCTGAGTTCAAATCCAGACTCAGACACTTATTAGCTGTGTGACCTTGGGCAAGTCACTTAATGCTATGTCTCAAGTTTCTCATCTATAAAATGAGCTGGAGAAAGAAATGGCAAACCACTCCAATATTTTTGTCAAGAAAAGCCTAAATGGAATCATGAAGAGTCAGATACATCTGAAATGATTGAACAAATACATATTATCTCTACTTCATCAGGAGATGAGGATGGCAGTGGTGATGTTGAGTAAAATGAAGAAAACACTCAATTCTTCTCATGACTCCAATATTTTCCCCTGAAATAATGACATGCTCTGATATGTTTTCACTCCTTCTCTTCCATCCACTTCCTTTTTTTTTTTTGCTTCTTTCTTCCATCTTTCTTTACCTCTTTCTCTATTTCTCTCTTCTTTTTATTCTCTCTCTTTAGTCTGTGCGTTTATGGCTCTGTATCTCTGTTTCTGTCTTTGTTTCTGTCTCTCTATCTCTACATCTCTTTCCGGTCTGTCTGTCTCATTCATGGAGTGTGACAAAAGAAAATTCTCAAAACTTCAAGTAAAAAGCCAACCCAAAAAGTCATGGTGAGATAGAGAGACATTTGGCAGGCAAAAGTTGAAACATTAAAGAGAGCTCTTTTCTGGAGCCTTGATGTTAACAATGCCACCGGAGAAATCGATGGTGAGGTGGAAGAGAGTGGACATGGGACATCTGGTCAACATAGAAACTTTGCAGAAAAGATAAGGGCACGAAGGAGAAATTGCATTTGATCATAACTGTCACCAAACCTGTTTAAAGAATATGCTGTTAACTCTTGGAGGTGGAGAGAAGTCTGGAAAATAGACAAAAGCAAATACCAAAGAATTATTTTACAGAAATAGAAAAAATTACAGAGCTAATTTAAAACAACAGAAGGACTGGGGCTGGGGGAAGCTGGGTAGCTCAGTGGATTGAGAATCAGGCCTAGAGACGGGAAGTGCAAGGTTCAAATCTAACTTCAGACACTTTCTAGCTGGGTGACCCTAAGCAAGTCACTTAACTCTAATTGCCTAGCCTTTTCTGCTCTTCTGCCTTAGAACCAGTACATAATATTGATTCTAAGATGAAAGGTAAAGTTTCCTTTTTTTTTAAGATCTAGAACCTCAAAAGAAATAAGGGGCAAAGATGGGAAAGAAAATATCAGTAGCAGATATCAAACTATACCACAAAGCAGTTAATTAAAAATGTTTACCATTTATTGAAAGACAGAGACAGAGACAGAAACAGAGACAGACAGAGAGACAGAGAAAGAAAGAGAGAGAGATCAGAGTTTAATCAAAGGACCAATTAGGTACATATTATAGAGAATCAAATGAACACAATAATGGTGTTTGATAAGACCAAAGACCCTAATTCCTGAAGTAAAGACTCACTATTTGGCATAGACTGCTGAGAAAACTGGAAAGCTATCTGGCAGATATCAGGCATAGACCAACATTTCACAATGAATACCATAATAAAATCCAAATGAATAGAAGACTCAAACTTTAAATTGATATCATAAGTAAATTATAGGAGCAAGTAAGGAATTACCTTTTTGATGTATGGATAAGGGAAAGAGTTCATACCCAAACAAGGAATAGAGATCACAGAAGACAAAATGAAAGTATTTATGTCAAATTTTAAAAGGCTTTATAAAAACAAATCAGTGAAATTAGATGAGAAATGGGCATCTGGGAAAAAATGTTTGCAGCATTTTTTCTTTTTTTCTTTTTATATATTTTTCTATGTTTCCATGATTCATTTTCTTTTCCTCCCCTCTTCCCTCCCCCTCCCAGAGCCAACAAGCGATTCCACTAGGTTGTACAAATGTTATCATCTATTTTCAGATTATTCATTTTTGCTATAGAGCAGTCTTTTGAAGTGTAAACCCCATCCCCATATATACATGTGATAAGTGATGTCATATGTTTTGCTTTTGCACTTCTACTCCCACAGTTCTTTCTCTCAATGCAGTTAGCACTCTTTCCCAGAAGTCCTTCAGGAGTGTCCCGTCCTGTTGCATCGCTGCTAGTAGTAAGTCCATTACACTGGATTGTTACACAATGTTTTACTTTCTGGGTCAACGTTCTCCTGGTTCTGCTCATTTCACTCTGCATCAGTTCACTGAGGTTCTCCCAGTTCATATAAAAAGCCTCCAGATCATCATTCCTTACAGCACATTCCATCCCCAACAGATACCACAATTTGTTCAGCCATTCCCCAATCAAAGGACATTCCTTCATTTTCCATTTTTTGCCATTACAAAGAGCACAGCTATGAATATTTTTCTACAAGTCTTTTTCCTTATTATCTCTTCTGTAAGAGAGGAAAACTAGATATTTAAGGGATGGTCGCCAGAAGTAGATTAACGTGATTTCAAATTAAAATAGACTCAAGTCAGGATGACTTTTATGGTGGTTTATTTACAATTAGGAAGGTTGACAATAGGGAAGTTGAAAGAGAGAAACTCTGGCCCAGACCTGAGGCCCGAATCAGGTGGAATTTAGAGACCCCAGCAGAGGGGCTCAGAGGTTAATTAAAATGAGGCTTCTAGCCACAAGGCCTCCTCCAATAAGAGAGACCTCCCTGAGGCTGGAGCCTCCAGAAACACCCAGGGAAGAGAAAGAGAGTCAGCCTGACTTACCCACCTGACAATCCAAAGGGAAGCCATCGGAGGTCTCACCAGAGATCCTTCAATACCAAGTTCAAAGCGCCAACTCCTCCACAGGAAGTTACCATCATATTTAAAAGATGGCATCTTTCATCACTTCCTGCATCTACCTCCAATTTCAAGTGGACCAATGGCAGCCTCAACACTCTTTTGGACTGCCCTTTGGCAGTCCCTTGTTTTTGATTTGTTTCTTACTATCACATGTGGGTCACAGACCTCCCCCTCCCCCACTTAATTCTAAGTTGGGTGGGGTGACATTATTTCTGATGGCTAAAGAATGAATGAGGGTGAGCTAATTCCATTTACATACTTCAGGGTACCAACCCAGCAGTGGTATGGCTGGATCAAAGGGTATTCATTCTTTTAAAGCCCTTTGGGCATGATTTCAAATAAGTAATTTTTTTCTGATTAAGGCTTTAAGCAAGATATAAAAGTGACTGCTTCAGACTTATAAGACTAAGCATCATTTCCCAGTTAATAAATGGCCAAACCATATCAGCTGGCAATTTTCAAAGGAAAAAAAAATCCAATGTATCAACTATGTGAAAAAACTAATGAAATAGCTCATAATTACAGAAGTAAAAATGTAAAAAATTCTGATATTATACCTCAACCCTTTAGACCAGCTAATATGACAAAAGAAGAAAATGAAAAATGTCAAAATGGGTATAAGAAAAGAGGTAACTAATGCAATTTTGATGGAGCTATAATCAACTCAACCATTGTGGAAAGCAATATGGAAATATGCACAAAAGTCACTAAACTCTCCATACCCTAGTAATACAACTACTGGATGTATGCTTCAACAAGATCAACAAAAAGAAATGGGATCTCTATGTATAAACAATATTTTTAGTCTCTCTTCTCAAAGGAAATAAGCAAGTGCCTACCTGTCAGTGGGATAGCTAAACAAATTTTCATGTATGTATATATGGAATAGGATATTGTTCTATTAAAAATATCAAAGAGGCATTTGGAGAGGAAATTAGGAAGACCACTAGGAATATAAACTGAATGAAGGAAGCAGAATTAGGAAAACACTTTATACAATGACAACAGTATTATAAAGAAAAAAGGACTTTGAAAGCATTCTGATCAATGAAATGACCAAGCACAATTCCAGAAGGCTTAAGACGAAGCATGCTGGCCATCTCCATCCAGAGAACAGAAAGACTTAAAATATATGATGAGACACATATTTTTGGACACAGTAACTGTCTGGAGGTTATTTTAATTTTACTTGAGTATGTACATTTGATACGGCATTTTTGAAAATTGTTCTAGTGATGGAGAGAAAATAGATTCTTGTTAATTTGGAAGTAGGAAGAAGATGCTATCACTAATTCTAAAATAGGATCAATTGCATAAAGCAATCACCATAAGGAAGTATCTGAAGGCATTGCATAGATCAGTTCCCTTGGCAAATACATCTTCTTTGCCATACAAAGACATGGCTAAGTGAGATGATATAATTTCAAGACTCATTGATAACACATTACAGAGAAGGAGTATAGGAGTATGCATTGCATTATCTTACAAAATATTGAAAAGTAACTAGAAAGGATAGCTAAAAAGAACAGTGACTGACTTGTTTAAATGGAAAGCTTTCTAGTTGTAGAAATTTTCTATGCTGCCCACCCCAAGATTACCCCTCATAACCCTGAGTGTGAGAGGTAGCAGTGTGGTCTCTTTCTGGGTATTTAATATGGCATTTTTGAAAATTCTTCTATCAAAGGAAAGTACCATGGGGAGAAAATCAGCTCAACCTTCTGGAGGAATACAGGTTGGAGGTGAATAACCCAGCCCTAAGCCTACAGGAAAAAAAGAACCTAAAGATCATTGTAACTGCTGCCATGCCCACACTGAGCACCTCCTCTTGGTTCCTCAAGGGTCTGCAATCTTCTATTTGGTATTGAAATTTGATGCATGTTCAAATTCAGGCATTTCCATTGCTTTTCAAAATATAGATCTCAGGAAGTAAGAATTTGGGGATGAAGAGCAGATGTCAAAAAGAGAGTTTAGAATAAAAATGGTACTTGCTCTTTCATACTAGATATGAATTGGGATCTAAAAGAAAGCAAATATAACCATTTGACTAACAGTGTTAACAGAAGAGGATGGAAATATTAAGGCTAAGTCAAATGAAAACCGTAAAGGCTAAAAAAGAATGAACGATTCAAGACCTGTGAAAGTATGCGAGGGTCTGACTACCCACCAAGAACTCTATGGGTGGAGAAAACTCGGGTCCTCTTGGGACTAAGGTTTTGAAGTTATGTCTTAACTTACCAGAATGCCTTTAAACGCACCCTGCCTCAAGAAGATGTAATTGATCTGTCTCTTGTCCAAATAGCATCCCCTCCACCCCCAGCTTCTTGCATACCTTGGCAAAGTTTGGGGGTATTCCAGTGTTAAAATGTTAACTTTCATGCCTCTCTCCTCAATCAACACATACTTATTATAAACAACCTAAAGTCCAGTTTGGCAGTCATCCCAAGTCTTCCAATCAAAAGGATTTTGTTCAGTTCCATCCATTCAATGTTGTGTTTATTTGGGTTATTTTTCTGTCATTTTGTCTTTAGTACCTTTGCCCATCGAGCCAAAGAGCTCGTAATGGAAACCTTAAAAGTGATCTTTCCTTGAGTTGACATTTCCATATTTTATTGGAACATGCATGTAAAACATTTATTATCCATCATCAGAGTAGATATGACCATTAAAATTTATAACAGGAAAGAGACCCTCCGGATATTTCTTATTCTAAGAGATTATGAGTCAATGCCCTGAAATTGACAATTGGGATACAATTCCCGAGCAGGTTAATGTGCTGACTTTATTGACTTTTCATTTGAATCCTGCCAAGAATTCCCAGGCTCCAGGGGCTCTTAGGAAGAATCCAGACTCATATGCCTAAATTATAATAATTCCCTTGTAAAAGCCTTTGTCATTTTTTAAGAGTGGACCATGGTTCATAGCCTTCAAGCATGCACATCCATCATTGTGTATATTGAGTAATCCTAAAGTATAGAATCAACTGAGATTATGATTGCTGGCATCCAATCAGTGAATGAGGAAAGAAAAAAATGATGACAAAATGATTTGGAATAAACTCTCATCTTCATGCATGTGCTCTCTACAAAACATGGAGAATGTCTTCTTACTTCTCTGGTTGGCCCTTCTATAAGCAAACAAACAAATGAAGAACCCCAGCAGGATTCAGACTCAGAGATATGACCCTTCCCTATTTGTGTTGTGGGTCAATATATATTACAAAAGGGGTGGCTAATGAACATTTGGAAAATGAAATAGTGATCACACACACACACAAACTGTATGACCTCAATAAGGTATGCTATGGCTATTTCCACTTTCAGAGTGTTATTTACCTGGTGGATGAAGGCAGTGCTGTAAATATGTCCCACCTATATTTTTGGAGATGAAAAACTCTTTCATGCTACTCTTGTGGAAAAGAGAGAGATGAGGGATAGAAGATAAGAAAGTGGAATGGATTAAAAAGTGGCTGAATGTCACACCCAGTGAGCAGTCAGATGGCTCATTGTCGGCTCAAAAAGAACTCCCATTTAATATTTTTATCACTGGTGTGGATAAAAAAAAATTATACATTATCCTTGCTAAATTGGCAGATGATGAAACTTAAAAGAACAGCTAATACATCGGATATCAAAGCTACGATTCCCAGATGAGCTCTTGGCCAGATAGAACATTGGATCAAATTTTCTAAGATGGAATTTAACAGGCAGAAATGAAAAGTTTCCTACTTTGATTTGAAAATATTAATGTAACAATCACAACATGGATAGGGAAGGATATATACCTAAAGAAAGATTTGTGTATCTTAGGGGATTGAACTAAATATATCAACAGTGTGAGATGGCATCTAAGAAAGCCAACACAATCTTCGGTTACAAAGTGGTGCAGTGTTAGAACCAGGGAAATGGGAGTACTGAAATACTCTAAATTATTATGGTCAGTTCAGGGCACTAGGCAGTGTCCAAGGGTGGGGGGCAACCAAGAAGATGGAGAGTTTTGCGTTCACACTGGTTGGAAAAAATGAAGTTTAATCAGTAACAGAGAAGACAGCAGTGTGAGTACATAGTATCTGCCTATACATCTCAGAAAGCCTACCAGGTAGATGTAGGGTAAAACTTGTTCTTTTTGCCTCTAGAGGAGGGAAGGATCAGGGCCAGGGGGGTAAAAAGAAACAAAAAATGCAAATTTAGATTTGAAGCAAGGGCAATCTTCCCATCCACTAGAGCTGCCCAGTACTAAAATAGGCAAAGGCTAACCTTCGCTGGAGGTCTTCAAGCAAAGGTTGGCTGACCACTCTTTGGGAGGTTATACGAGAGAGAGTAGTGCCCATCTGAGTTAGACTAGACAGCTTCTTCTCATTCCAAGATTCCATGATTTTCAAAAGAGGCTTCAGGATTTCTGGAACACTGAAACCAAAAATGATCAGCCAGGACCCAGTGAAGAGAAAACCTTTCTGTTTTAATTGGGCGGACCAAACCAAAGACATGAGTCTTTTTCATACAAAGCATGTTTCGGGTAAATTCTGGAAGGCCGAAAGGCTCAGTCCAAAGTCAGGTTGGGGAGAAGGCTTCGGAGAGGGCCACTGCTCACCCTCTTCTGGGCCCTGGGGGCTGCCTTTTCATTCAGACAGCTGGGCCTCCCTGTGAATGCTTTTAACACTTGGGTGCATGTGTGTATTTCTTTTGCCATTGACGTCTGCATTAGATTGAAAAGCATAATGGTTCCGATTGTGCTTCCCCCCCTGGGGTACTTGTAAAAGTTGGCCAGAGGTTAATATGCAATGGGTACATCCAACAAGCATAATTAATAAACTCCAGTATAAAGTGCAGTAAACATATGTCAAGTCCTATACCAAGTTTCTCATCCTGCCTCCAAAAAGGCCAAGAAATGTCCCTTAGAACTGGAGCATAACATAGCCAATTAGGAGGACTGAACTGATACATGTGGTTTGGGGTCTCTGCCTTTTCCTGCTCTGACCAAAAGTGCTTGTGTGATTTCTGGGGATTCTGAGTGAAGCCCTGATGCCTTTGCCTTTTATTTCCTCTTAAGGCCTCCCTGCGCTGTACCCTATATGTATTACTGCCATCAGAGACATTGGGAAGGTGGCACGGCGAGGGCTTGGGGCAGGGTAGAAAGTGTGACCCTCTGACGAATGCAGAAATCCCAGAAAAAAAAGATAAAACGAGACGTATACATTAAAGAACGTTAAAGAAGCCCGTGGAATATTTCCAGCCCATACCATGACATCTGACTCGAGGAGGCAGCCTAATGAAATCCATTAGGATGCTAACAGAATGCAGGAGTCCACCCTGGCCTAGAAGGAGTGTTTTCCTTTGTTCCAAAAGGCTAGTAGACAGAGTATTGGATTAGGGGTCATAAAGACTTTAAGTCTTTATCGATTTGACTTCAGAACAACTCTCTAGATGTGTGGCCTTGCTCAGATCACTTTACTTCACTTGGACCCCATTTTCTTCACTTATGAAATGGGGATAATAGCAACTCCCAAGGTTGTTGTGGCGATCACAAATGAGGCAGCCCAGGTAAAGGCCATTTCCCTAAATTTTAGCATCTAAATCTAAATCTATACCTGCTAATTATGAGTAAGGATTGAATAAAACCATTGGCCAATCTACTGCCGCCTCTACTTCAGGTGCCAAGATTCTATACTGTCATACCTTTGTCAGGTGAGATCAGTCGAGCAATGAGACAAAGGTGAGAACTAGGCATGAACAATGCCTCAGCACCTCTGCTGAATGACCCTAATCAATCAAGGCTTTTTCCTGGATGCCAACATGCATTGATTCATTTGGAAGACCTTTAAAGCTTTTGGATGAACCAACATTATGCAGGATGTATGTTCAAGTGGTTGAAGGAACTTCACCATGCCTGGTGTGAAGTCTATACAATGATAAACCAGTTAAGAAGTTGAGAACTGAGCATCTGGCAGCTGGAGGAGAGGAAGCCTTCCAGAAAAGCCCCGCTAGGACACTATTGCTTGGTGGAGAATGGGGTATGATGGGTGGGGGAGAAGAGCACTGAGCACTGAGCATGGGCTCTACTTTCATTTCTATCAAACCCAGCTTGGCTGGAGGAGGATTTTGTAACTTTTACTGGGTGCAGCAGATCTTGGACTTCCTATCGGGGTCCTAGCGGGGTCCCCATAATAGTGGGAGAGCAGTGTCTGTACCTGGAGGTCAGGACAGACTTGATAGGATGAGGGAGAACCGTCAAAACTCTATAAGAGTCAGTGGAAAATCTCTACTATACTTAAAAGGAACACACTGGAGACTTCATCAATGAACTTTGCTGTTTCTTGGCTGCATGGACTCTAATCTCAGTCCTCCTTCCCCCCAGATTCATGTGGGATTGTATCACAGACTTAGGTGGGATTGCTTTTTAGCAACTAAATGCAATAATGAGTACTTGTTTCTAAAAGCTAATTCAGTCTGGCTGACTCTCTGAAAGATAAACATAGAGGGGCACACAAAGGTAGCAGCTTATGTGCAATATAACAATATTTAATGTTGATGTCAAGTTTACTATGTGACTGGCACTGTGCTTCACAATTGCTTTGCAATCATTATCTTATTTGATACTCCCAACAACCATGGGAGGTAGATGTTATTATTAATCCTATTTACATATGAAGAAACTGAGGCAGAGTGGTAAAGTGTCACATAGGGTCACACAGCTAGTTAGTGTCTGAGGCCAGGTCTTTTTTCCTGATTCCAGGCCCAACTTTCTACCTGCTGTGCCACGTAGCAATAACATTGTAAGTCCAACCTGAACATCTCAGGGTTATTGATGAGTCCTGAGTAGACTTTCTTTCCACTCTCTGGGAACCCAGCCCACCAGAGCAAGTGAGAGCTGGGGGAGTCCTCTCCAGCATCTGCTCTAAAATGAGTCTATTAGCCTCTTCCTGTTTTTTATCCAAAGAAGGAAGTACTAAATTGTTGTTCAGATATTCAGTGACATCTAATTCTTCATGACCCTCAGTGGATACACACAGGCCTAGCAGTCCCCCTCTTATCATCCATCATCTCCTGAAGTCTGTCAAAATTCACATTCATTGCTTCCATGCCACCATCTATCCATCTTGCCCTTTGAGACTCTCTTATCCTTTTTCCTTCAATCTTTTCCAATAATTCCTGTCAACTCATTATGTGGTCAAAGTATTTAAGCTTCAGTATTGTAAGAGATTAAATTTAAGTTTTTATGCTAATATGAAAGTTCTAAAGTAATACTGTGGTTGCTGATTTAGAAATACT
Organism: Gracilinanus agilis; assembly: GCF_016433145.1. Classification (NCBI taxonomy): domain Eukaryota; kingdom Metazoa; phylum Chordata; class Mammalia; order Didelphimorphia; family Didelphidae; genus Gracilinanus; species Gracilinanus agilis. The sequence goes on along the minus strand of NC_058130.1, from coordinate 10,981,048 downwards.
TTAGCTTAAGTCAAAATGACTTTTAGCAGCTTTATTTACAAAGAAGTGGAAAGAGTGAAAGTAGAAAAATGTGAGAAGGTAGAGAATTGTCTAACCTACCACCCTAAGTGCTGCTCCAGTATTTGGCTCAGCCCCTGCAGGGCTCGATAACCATCAGCCAGGTGGTGTCTTCAGCAAGAGTTCCACCAATGCAGACTCCTCCAGGAAAGGAAGGCATTTCTGGAACCAGTCTCTCCAGAAGCCAGGAAAGGAAGGCCACCTACTCACCCAGCAAGCCCACACAGGATCAAGGGAAACAATCTCTTCCTTCAGTCAAGCTCACTGACACAGAGTCTCCAAAAACCAAACTCCAAAAGAGAAGAAGTTAAAAGGAGAAGTCTGAAGGAGAAGTCCCTTGGACAGGAAGTTTAGGACTTTTTATAGTCCCTTTTCTACGTCCCTTCCCCACTTTATGGGAACCAATTGCAGTCTTTCAATTTGCCTAATACTGCCCAAGAAAGATGGCAGTAGCCTTTGGAGGTGTGAACTTACTCTAGTAAGTGACTTGTGAACTCTCTTGCTTAGTGTTAAGTAGGGGTGCTTTGACTTCTTGATTTCTTTAGCTGAAAATAGACAAGGGGAGAATTAATCCTATCTTCACAGTATTTGTTCTTCCAATGAATAGTTCTAATGAATTTTTAATTTAACTAAGTTGGTTGACATTAAAATGTTGGTCAGTAGATTGTGAGGTGTCAAATCTCTCTCTGTTTCTGGAGCACCATGCACTTAGTAGGGACTTGCACACAGTTTGGTCTTAATGAATGTTGGCAAGTTTGAAACACTTGACCTTAAATAAAAAGGAAATGGAAAATATGACATTTGAAAAAGGCAGAGTGGGACAGGTGGATTAGCCTGGGAAATCCAACACAAAGATGTTAGGGAGCTGGTAATTCCAGAAATAAGAGTAATAAGAAAAGCAATAAGAGATGACATATATGTATGTATGTATATATAGTAACATATTACAAATGAACACCTGTCTAGAAGTGGTATAAAAAAATAAGAATGATGTATAAATGGAAAGGGAAACTGGTTGTCCATGTAGCAAGTACAAGCAATAGGCAATGCACAACCCATGTTCATGAATAGCACCTAGGAAATGCCAAGGTCATTAGAAGACCCTAAGCATGGCATTGTAAAAGATACAGAAAATAACACAGATAAAAGCTTCCCTGAATGTGAAGACCTGGATGGGTTGGGATGGGATGGACATCAATATGACCACCTATCCTTCTTAGTATTGAAGAATCACTGTTCATCTGGAAGCTCAGTTTTTTGCACAAACTAGGCACTTAACGAAAGAAAGATTCAATTGAATTGTAGGAGAAGGACCCCAAGAGTCACTGTAATAATTATCTCATGTGATGAAATGGGTTCCAATATTGTTGACATTATTTGTCTGGGAAATTGGCCTGGAGACAAGCTTAAGAGGATGGACTTCAGACACATGAACTCACACTAGGGAACCCCCAAACTCATTAAGTTGTCAGTTTACTCAAAGTCACACATAATTTCAAACAATTCCCATCCTCTTGCCAGATAGATGCCCTATTGTTTTATAAACATCTCCGATAATCCCGACCTGGTTAATTCAAATTCTGGAGCTTTTCCAATCCTTGCATTTCCAATTAATGAGGTTTTGCTTGTAGAAACAGAGTTTGAGAGGCATACAGACACTCAAATTAGGTAGATCCACATTCCTGTCCTAAACCATTCATTGAAACGGAGCTTTTCAGGGAGGAGAGAGTGCCTTCAGAGAGGCTTCCAGTTGCCTGATTTCTTTTTCCCACCCACAGGAGTTCTAACTCTGAAGTCTTAAATTTCAATTAACAGTCTGTGCCTTTATACTTAAACACCTTCAAGGAATCCTGATTTCATCAGAATGGGCACACCCTCCAACTAGGCACATTCTGAATCAGGCTGCAGACAGTAGAGTGTCACCGGGGGGAATCAGTGCAATACTATCACCACCACGCTCCACCAAGGAGGGCTGAGAAATAGAAAATATTTCTATCTTCAGAAGGAGAATAGAATCAACTGGTGAATGGAGGGGTTATGTTCCCCTCCAATATTAAATGGGGTTAATGCTTGGACAACAGGCGAGCAGTGTTTTATGGAGCCCCAAGTAAAAGAATCTCTGGTTTGACTGGACTTTGGAAGACTTTATATCTTCCTCCTACCTATAGCCTTTGAGAACACCATATCACCTCCAGGCACAAAGAAACATCCAACCATTATACAAATTATGGAATCATGAAATCACAAACTCTCTTAAAAGATTTCTGAAAGCTCTTTGCAGGGAGAAATGCATGCATCTCTACCCCAGAATCCCAAGAGAAGGATGCAAGAGTTTATTTAAGGACCTTATCCAGACTGAGATGATTTGATTATTTATTGGAAAATCCTGAAAAATGACCATCACTTGAATCAAAGGTAAACCTTCAGCTCCAATGAGAGACCCTCAAATTATCTAGGATTTATCTTATAAATATTTTAGATAGATGGATGGATATGTAGTCATTTATTAAGGTCCCATTATGTGCTAGGAAATATCTCAAGTACAGGAAATACAGATACAAGCCAGCAAGACAGTCCCTGACCTAGTGGGAGCAGATAATATACAAAACAGAACTGGGAAGAGAGGGGTAGCCTGTGGTTTAAAGATGATAAGGAGAGGGACAAGCTAAGGTGAAGCCTCTCTTCTCAGAGCCCAACTTCCCAGGTCCTGTACTGAGTACGCCATATACAGAAGAAAGCAAAAACCGTTTCTGCCTGTAAAAAGAATTTACACTTTAATGCAGGAGACCAAATGTATATAAATAGCTGTTACTGTTCAATCAGGTCAGTTGTGTCTGATTCTTTGTGGCCTCTTTTGGGGTTTTCTTGGCAAAAATACAGGAATATTAAAAAGATATTAAAATATTATAAAATTCAAATATAGGAATATAAGAATATTATACAAATACTGCAGTGTGATTTCCTAACGGGCTAAGTGACTTACCCAGAGTCACACAGCTAGTAAGTGTCTGAGGCCAGATTTGAACTCAGTAACATAAGGCTTCCTGATTCCAGGCACCACCTAGTTGCCATAAAATAGGTCCGACATAGTAAATGAAAAGATGTCTTTACATAGCATAAGCTATTGGAATGCAGAGACTGGTTTTGACTATTTTGTTTTTTCCACATCCCCAGCATATAGGGGGATTATTAATTTATTTAATTTAATTAATTTAATTAAAAATAGGGACATTAATAAATAGCCATCTGATTGATTGAACTAACTTTAATCTAGTTGAAATGGATATCAAAAACTTCTTAGGTTGAAAATTAGTTTTGAACCTTTTAGTCAAATTTAAGAATAAGTTAAACTTTTCTGCCAAAGCAACTTAAAGATCACCACCCCTCCCCAACCCAGGATCACCCTAGAAGAAGTCCATGCAGGGCATTTGGTAGTTATGTTTAACCACAGATTGACTACCCAGAATTCGCCTAGATTAGAGTACATTTGCCTAACTATAGCAGGTCCTCACAAACCTCTGGGTCTCCTAGAATTTTACCCATCAGCAACAAATCAAACAACAGAAATCCAGGGAAGATGGCATAGCGAGAGAGTATCCCAGTAATGGTTTCCTCCTATTTATACCAAATAATATTAAATAAGGATCTCCAAATGCAGAAAAGTCAGCTCATCAATGAAAGGAAGAAGGAGAGTCTAAGAACTTACTCCAAGGTAATTCTTGCCAATAAATTAATAAATAAACTGGCAATCAGTTCAGCAGCCCTTTTATTCCTTCTAGATTTTGTCAGCTCTGAAACTCTCAAAAGGTTGGTGGTACCTCCTGAATCTTAAGCCAGATCTGCCATTTGAGGAAGGGATACGGGGCCTTCATCTCCTAATTTCATCCTATCTGTAGGACTACATTATGCCAGGCTAAGGCCTCTTCCTTCATTTTCATACCCACCCCTCCTTTGGGCTATATTTTCCCTTTCTTTGTATTCCCAGAGCTTAGCACCAGCCTGATACATAGTAGGTATTTTTTAAATATTAATTGACTTCATTCCTGCTATCCCTCACTTTCCCCTCTTTCATATGGGTCTTTAACCTTTAACCTTTATAGCTATGCCAACACTTGGTGTTTAATTGTTCAGTCGTGTCAGACTCTTTGAGATCCCAGGGACCAAAGCATGCCAGCCCTTTCTATCTTCTACTATGCCCCAAAGTCTATCCAAGCTCATGTTCATGCTCCCATGACATTACCTATTTATCTCAGCCTTTCCTGTCCCCTTTTCCTTTTGCCTTCAATCTTTCCCAACATCAGGGTCTTTTTCGATGAGTTCCATTCACTCATCATATGGCCAAAGGACTTAAGTTTTAGTATTAAACCTTCCAGTAAATAATCTAAATTAATTTCTTTAAGTATTGACTGATTTGATTGCCTTGTTGTCCAAGGGACTCTCAAAAGTCTTCTCCAGGACTACCATTTAAAGCCTTAATTCTGGAGCACTCAGCTTCAAAAAAATCATAGCTTTGATTCTATGGACTTTTGTCCAAACTCTAGTCTAGGCAACAATTTTCTGACTTGATCCTTTGGTAGTCTTCCAAGAAAGCTCCTTCTTCTAGAGTGAACGCAGTAGAGTTGCTCTGGGCAAATCACCACCCCACTGCCACCCACAACCCATGTACAGACCCACATAATTGGGGTTGGGTGGTCCTGCCAAGGAATTAACTCCTTGGCAATACCCTAAGAGGGGCTCACTAGTAGGGCAAGCAGAGGCTTGCAAATCATCACTCAGGCCCCAAAATAAGAAATGTGGTTGGTTTTGGGAAAGGGTGTAGGTAGGGGATGAGAAACTGGAAGAAAGAGAAGTCTGGAAATGCAGCAGGCACTGCGCATGAGATGGAAAGACCTTTGATTTCATGAGTTTAGGGCTGTGATGTCAAACTCACCAATAAATGGAACATAAGGCAGGTCACATAGTGTCTTGGAAAACCATACGGTAACATTATCTATGATCTATTTTATTTATTGGTTTATTTTGTTAACTATTTCCCAATTCCATTTTAATCTGTTTTGGGCTCCAAGCTGGAGGGTTGCATTTCTTTGTTGCCCGGGTTATGTGTTTGACACCTCTGCCTTAGGAAATGTGGAAATGAAACCTCCTTCACCCTCCAGTACAGACTAGCCCTTTCTCAAAAAAATTTACATTCTTAAGTTATTGCGTGAGGCATAGAAGGGTTAAGTGTTTTCACTAGAATCAGAGTCAGTATGAATCTGGAGCAAGACTTGAACTCAAGTCTTTCTGGCTTTTAGGCACATACCCCCTTTATCCATTTCATCATCCTGTCTCTCCAAGACTGACCACAACTATGTAATAAAGATTAGGACAAAACAATTAGCCAGTAGAAGGAGAGGAAGGAAGGTTCAAAGAGGCTTGCTTGGGTGCAAAGACTTCTGGGAATACATCTCTTAGTCAAGTTTTGTTATTCCAAATTCTCTGCCTAGTCTCTGGGGCCAATCTAGAGACTGAAGAAATTCAGCAGGAGAGAGGACTGAAGAGCCAGCCAGGATAATGGGCCTGACAACTAGAAAGGATAGTCCTAATCAAGATGCCGCTTGGAATGCCCAAGATGCAGTGTCCTCTCTGGTCATCCCTTCTCTCTGAAGCAAATGGACCTCATCTCATCCCAAGGGTCTGAGAGAACAGAGCCTCAATCAACAAATATTTATTAAGCTCCTACTGGATGCCAGGCTCTGTGCTGGTTGTTGGGGATAAGAAGAGAAAAAGAAAATAAAAACAGGAAATGGGGGAGGGAGAAGGCAGCCCTGGGCCTCCAAGAAGGAAAGACTTGTTGAAAGAAGCATGTTTTCCCCCAGAACACCATGGTAAGATGAACAGAGTCACTGATAAGGCAAACAAAAGGGAATGAGGAGAAGAAATAAGAGATGAATGAACATCCAAAGAAAAGAGCAATCTCTGTAGACAGCTTCTTTGCAAAAAAGCAATTGACTCAAAATCCCCTAAGGAAGTCGATAACATCACAACAAATTCTCCAAAGCTCTCTGCTACAACAACACAGTCATTCCAGAAGTCTCAAGCATAGTTCAGAGGAGCAAAGAATTAGGGAGAAGTATCCGAGAAACAATGATGGAAAAAAGTGCCTGAAGAAGAATAAATTGGCCCACATGAGCAGAAGTGAGCACATTTAAAACAAAAGAAAGAATCAGTCTATATAACAGTGGATTCTCTGCAGTGAATAAAATAAATGAAAAAGGAAAAAAACCTGGGAGAAATGATAGAACAATATAAACAAACTGGGTTGGAAGAACACATGAACTCTACAAAACAAGAAAATTAGCCTTGCAAATGGGAAGGGAAGAAATAAGCTGATCTTCCAGAAAAGAGGCAAAAATCATGAAAAGGAAAAGCTTGCTGATGAATTTTTAAAAATCATGAAAAAATATTACTCCCAAATATTGAAATCATATGGCAAAGTATATAACAAAGTATGTATTTATCTGCATTTATACTATATATGTAATTTGTTCCTCACAACAGTGCTACAAGTTGGATGTTATTATTATCGTTCTATTGTATATTACCATTGCCATTGTGTAATTTCCATTGTACCATTACATTTCATTCATTCATTCATTCATTCATTTGTTATTTGTTCATTCATTCATTCATTCATCTATTTACTTGTTTGTTTGTTTGTTTAAAACCCTTACCTTCCATCTTGGAATCAATACTGTGTGTTGGTTCCAAGGCAGAAGAGTGGTCAGGGCTAGGCAGTGGGGGTTAAGTGACTTGCCCAGGATCACACAGCTGGGAAGTGTTTGAGGTCAGATTTGAACTTAGGACCTCCCATCTCTAGGTCTGGCTCTCAATCCAGTGAGCCACCCAGCTGTCCCCACCATTACATTTAGGTGATTCAGTGGATAGATGCTGGGTCTAGAGTTGGGGAGCCTCATCTTCCCAAGTTCAAAACTAACCTCAAAAACTTACTAGCTGTGTAACTCTGGACTAATCACTTAATCCTGTCTGCTTTAGTTTCCTCACTGATAAAATGAACTAGAGAAGGATATGGCAAACTTCTTCAGTACCTTTGCCAAGAATACATACAATGGGTTCGCAAAGAGTTAGAAGTGACTGGAAAATGATGGAACAAAAATAACTTTTTGACGCCCAGTCCTGTACTCTATCCACTGAACCTCTAGTTGCTTACAACATCACAGAACAAGTCTTACAGGTAAGTAAAGTCACCTTCAAATTCCAAGGAAAGCAATTCAACTTGGGCAAGATTGTTCTGCATTTTCAAGCAATCACAAGAAAATTGAAATAGGCTATTCTAAAAAGCAAAGGAAATTAGTGGGAAACCAAAAATAATAATTCTTGCAAAGCTGGATTTCAACTTTAAGGAAAAGAAGTGAAAATTAACCCAAAGACTAAAATTTAAGTAATTACTTTTAAAGAAACAGAAGGGAGCAAAATATTCAAAATATAAATTGATCAATCAGCATAAAAGTACAATATAAAATAATGAAAGACTAAGTAATGGAATGTTTGTTTTCATTTTTTTGTGAGAGCTAGAAATAGACATATACATGTGTGTGTTCATAGCGAATATTTTCTTTCTTTTTTTAAAGTTTTTTTGAGGCGTAGCAAGGAGGTAAAGAGAGTATTAGCAGGTTTGGAATATAATTTGTTAGTAAAAATGCAGAGGACTAGGTGTAATAAATGAATTGAAATGTCAGGAAATCACCCATCTCTTATCAACAAATCAATATTAGAAGTAATGAGAAAATGCCGAGGAATGCCTCTTAATTGCGGAGAGACAGAAGTGTGATAGGACAGCTCAGGTAAGGAAAGATCAGCTGGTGAGAAGTGGCTGATTTGCTTTCAGTTTTTGACTCAGGGTTGGTGAGAGAATTTAGGATAGAAAATCATTTGTATGTCAATTTGTGTCTGTAGAGGAGGGACTCTAAAGAGGGAGAAAGCAATGGGTACCACTTGAATAAAAGGGACACTGATTTGTTGTTTTTAAGCAACTCTTTATGTCCTTATTGAGGATTTTCATGGTGAAGATACTAGACTGGTTTGCCATTTTCTACTCCAGATCATTTTACTGATGAGGAAACTGAGGCCAACTGGTTAAATGACTTGCCAAGAGTCCCACAGCTAATAATCATCTGAGGCCAAACTGCAGGCCCAGCGCCTATCCAATGTACCACCTAGCTGCCCAAACAACCTGATAGCATCATGAAATGATGCCGCAAAGACAAGAAGGGGTGCAAAGGAACGACAGAAAGTGAGAGTTTGCACTTTGCAGGAGATCCAGTTCTCTAAAATGGGGTCCTACATCTCAGTACCAAATCTCACTGAGAAAGGATAGGCTGATGACTCCAGGGAAGCAGATCTCTTAGAGGGTTTAACCAGGAATTCAAAGGGAAGACATCCTAGTGTCAGAGGATTAGCCCACTTGGGCCAGAGCTCTAGAATAGCTCGAACCTTTTTTATCTCCTGAGAGGAGTTTCTTCCTTGATTCTAAAGAATACTAGAAGGTTTATGGAGTAAACTGGGAAGGAGGGTGCAGAATGAGAAATCACATTTTGAGGGAGGAAAACGAAAAATTATTATCTCTGAAAAAGACAAATAAATGAGGTGTGTAGAGGACAGCTGGGTGGCACAGTAGATAAGAGTGATGGGCCTAAAGTTAAGAACTCATCTCTGTGAGTTCAAATCTCATCTCTGACATTTACTAACTCTGTGACCCTGGGCACGTCATTTAATCCTGTTTGCTTCTGTTCTTCATCAGTAAAATGAGCTAGAGAAGAAAATGGTAAACGACTCCAGTATCTTGCCAAGAAAACTCCAAAAGGGTCAAGAAGAGTCAGATATGACTGAAAAGGACAACACAATATGGTAGAAAAGATTAAGTACTAATCAAACATAACGGACTTCTCTACTAGCAGCAATGCAAGGATCCAGAGCAAGGCTGAGGGACTTATAAGAAAGGAAACTAGCCACATCCAGAGGAAGAACTGTGGGAGGAGAAACACAGAAGAAAAATAACTGCTTGAACACATGGGCTGATGGGGATATTATTGGGGATGTAGACACTAAATGATAACTCCAGTCCAACCATCAATAATATGGAATTAGGTATTAATCAATGATACATGTAAAACCCAGCGGAATTGTGCATCAGCTAAGGGGGGTGGGTAGCGGGGTTGGGGGGAGAGGGAAAGAACATGAAACATGTAACTAGGGGAAAATATTCAAAATTAAAATGAAAAAAAGAAAAGATTAAGTACTACAGGCTTTTTCCAAACTCAGAAAAGTACAGTTAAAATAAAGGAGGAGGAACCATGGAAAATTTTTCTAAAAAAATAAAATATTAAAAAAATAAATAAATAAAGGAGGAGGAGGAGGAGGAGGAGGAGGAGGAGAGAATGAATAACAATTAGAGTAAAATCAAGATGATCTGGAGGAGGAGAACAAATTCAGATGAGCTTAAACAAAGCAAACTGCAGATAAATAAGTTCAAAGAATATGGAATCATATATGCAAACATATCTTAAGTATACATGTATATGGACAAGCATAGATACAGATATGCATGTATATGTATTTATTTGAAGAAAGCATGAATTTGACCATGAAAATGGAAAATCTAAATGGATTAAATTCCCGAGTGAAAAATGCAAAGAACAAAGGACTGGATAAGAAAAGAAAATTCAACAATCTATTGCACACACCCCTTTAAAGCCCTCTCTGGACATGTAGAAAGAGTGTGAAAATGAGGCAATGGAAAAAAAATCTATTAGGCTTCAGGCAACTAAAAAAAATCAGGATTTGCAGTCTTGATCTATGATAGTTCTACAATAAAAATGAAGAAAGTCAAGGGAGATGCAGGGAAAATATATTGTGCTTACAGGTACCATAGGCAATGAAAAAAAGCCAATTTAAAATAAACTCACAAATTTAAATACCTTCATCATTGTTTAAGCCCTTGTCGTCTTTAGAGTGTCTACTGTAATAGTCTCCTAGTCTCTTTGCCTTGAAATACTCTTCACTGTAATCTAGAGGAGTTGTTTCCTAAAGCCCAAGTCTGATTTTGTCACTTTCCCATTCAGACAACTCCAGGGGCTCTTCATTATTTCAAGGCTGAAGTATATAACCACCTCTGGAGGATATTTCAAGTCCTTCCAAAACTGGCTTCAATTGACCTTTGAAACTTTGTGGCATATGACTTACAAGACCAAAGGATATTCCTAATTAATATAATAATAGCAATACAGTATGGATGATGATGAGCACAGAAGGGATCGTCCAGGCAAGAGGAAAAACCTCTGCCAAGAAGAGTGCCCTACCCTCCTGCTTCCACTTCTCATTGACTCCCCCCAAGTTATTCTGGGCCATCCCAGAACCCATCTAATCTAGTCAGGTGACAGAAAGAACTACCTTACTCTCTTGTGTTACAGTCCCAACTGTTCAACTGTTCACAAAGAATGGATGGGATGAGAATCAACAATGACCTTCTTTCTAATGAAATGGAGGAACCTCAGATCTTAACAACTGACCTGCCAACCCCTCCACCTTCCTCCAGGCTATACTCTCTTCCCTATCTCTCCTGTTCTACACTATCATCTTAACTGCTTATATCACCTAATAACCTCTGAGGACATCCACTTCACTACTCACCCTTAAGATTTTGGATTATTTCCATCTGCCCTGCGGTTGGGATTGCTTTCGTGTGTTGTTTCCCCCAAGTAGAGCTGAAGTTGCTAAAGAGGGGAGCTTTCTCACTTTTCCTAGTTGTATCCTGAATAATTACATGTAACAAATATTTAACAAATGTTTCTACATCCATCCATTAATTCCTTGAAAGTAATGCATTTATGCCCACCCAGCCCTTTAAACCTATTTCTTGTGATGAACTTTCAGAGGCCTTTGATGAGCCATAAGGTAGAGGTGTCAAACATGGGCCAACCACCAGAATGAGATCAAAATTCAAATGCAAATTATTTAACAAAACAAATAACATACCATAAAACGCAGATAATGCGGATATATAGTTTTCTAAGTCAATATGTATCCTGCAGGGCTCCTTATGTCTCGTTGGATGGCCCCTGGTTCTGAGTTTGGCACATCGCTCTTAAAAGAGGGGCAGCCATATATAGGTTATAAGTAACACTATTTTAGAGAGTACATCCAAGCTGATACTATTGGCATACGGAATATTGGTACACTGAGTAAACTCTTATGGAGATTCCAAAAATGTTACCATAAGTCTACGGCCTCGGCTTGCAAAGGGGGAAAGTGTTCTCTTCTGATCTCTCCATAATTTTCTTTAAAGGTTCATCTCACAGTTTCTTTATCTCTTGTGGTACAAGATTTCTGGGCAATATGGCAACATGGAAATAACACAGAATGATAGTCGTACGAGTCAGAAAGATATTAGTAGTTAGCAACACACTCCATTCTCAAAAACAGAATCTCTGTTACAATATAGTTAACAAATGGTAATCCATTCTCAAGTGGGGGGTGGAGAGACCCACTTCCTCCCAAAGCAGCCTTCTACACTTTGGGACATTTCTAATTATTTGGATATTTTCCTGCTATCAAGTCTAAATTTGTCCCTTTTCATTATCTATCCCCACTTCTGTTTCTGGCCTCTGGGGCCAAAGGGAACAAGTTCATTCTCAGCCAAACATGACATCCCAACATCTACTCAAGAAGACTATCATGTCCCCACCCAATCGTCTTTTCTTGAGGAATGACAGAATGGTCTAGTCTTAGTATCATGGTCATTTTGGCCCAAATGGCTGAGCTGATGCTACATTTATAAATTTCCAACTCAGTCTTTGTTTTTCTAACAAGAAACAAAAGAAATCACTTCATGACTTCAGAGATGAAAAATTGTTACGCAAGCCAAGGAGAATCTAAAGGTGGAAACCAACAATCACAATGGAAGAGACAATAATGCACCTATGCACAGAAACAAAGGGCATGGTTGTGGACAGGAAGAGGAATCGTTTCTTTTTTCCAGAGTAGTAATATCACAGCTCACATGTAAGTGAACAGTTGAGGACATTCCTGTCCATTACCCATACTGGAAGTCTCAAGACACAGAAACATTACACAGGAAATGAATCCGGAGTCACTCAATGCAGATGTTTCCGCTGTATTGATGGAGCGGGAATCTATCAACTGTCCCCCAATCCTTCCAGGCATATATGTCTAATGCTCCTATAAAGAATAACAGGAAGTCAGATACATCTTTATTGACTAGGACTAGAGAGGGTCCCCCCTCCTCCTTATTCTGTATTTGATTGAATTTGCTTCTGTATCCTGACGTGCCCTCACTAATTCCCCAGAATATTAAGGAAATGATTAAAATGAACTCTAATTTACTCAATGACAACATTTAGCATTGAATGTGTTCTCTCTAAAGGATAAATGCTAGTCATCAAAATCTGTGTTTTCTTCACAGAATATTTGAGGCTAAGAGAGTTTATCTTTAGCTTCATGCATCAAATAGGAAGATGAAAGAGACCATGAAATTGTTGGTACAATTTTATTGGAGTCCCAATTCAAAGAGAAAAAAATAAAAACACCTTTTTCTCCCTAGCAAAAGAAGTTGTTTAAGTATACAATTGCCCTTGTTTTCCAGATGCTTTCCTGACCCTTCATTATCTATGGAGAGAAGTGTCTTCAATAATTTTTTTTTGAGGGAGAGTGGAAGTAGAAAGAGCAAAATCTGCTCTAAACTTCTGGAGAACTCCCAGTGTGTAAATTCCATTCCATAATGTAAATAGGCTTCTCCATCTTGCATTCTCAGAGAATTGTCTGGAGTCACCGAGGGCTTGTGTCTTGATCATCTGTAGTCATATAACTGGGATGTGTCAGTGGCTAAACTTGAACCCAGTTCTTCTCATTTCCAAAGCATACTTTCTATCCCCTGAGGTGTACTGCTATGGAAGGGTAAAAATGCATACCCACTGCTGCCTGCCCTCCACAGACAAGGGAGTTGACATGGTATAAAGATTCATCAGAGATCCAGAAGACAGGTGGGTCACATTTCATTGTCTTTCTACATCATCATCTCAGGACTGAATCAGCTGCAGTCAAGGATACGGAACATCCTTTATTAAATTCCAATTTGATGTGTGATTTACATGTTTTCTTTGACTTTTAGTTGTCCCAGAAATAACAAATACCACCTCATCATCAAGTTAGAAAAAATTCCCTGTTAAATGTTAGTCAAAAAGAAGTTGAGGCAGTTTCCTTCTCAAGTCTCTGAAATCATCTCTTGAGGTCCGAGAGTCGAAAATGGAGAATAAAAAGAAAAGTATATTGCCAACCAGCATGCTTTCCTATATATATATATATTATTTATATATAAAAATCCCTCCAGAGGTCTTGAAAAGCAAGACTGCAAAAAGTAGTTAAGGTTTGACCCTGCTTGATTCCATCACGTCATTTCATTAGTGCTATAATTATCTTATCTATGATTCTAGATATTCCTGGGACATATTTCTGGGAATGGGGCAGCACAGTAACTCAGTGGATTGAGAGTCAGGCCTAGAGATGTGAGGTCCTGAGTTCAAATCCTGCCTCAGACACTTCCCAGCTGTGTGACCCTGGGCATGTCACTTGACCCCCATTGCCCACCCTTACCACTCTTCCACCAATGAGCCAATACACATAAGTTAAGGATTTTTGTTTGCTAAAGAACTTAATTACATTATGAGCATGTCTATTGAACTACAAGACACTTGCAAGACCAGGTAGTCTAACTTCCTCATCTCAGATGAAAAAAATAGATATGCCATATTTACTTCTACTTGATCAAAGACATAAGTAGTAAATGGAAGATCTGGGATTGACACCAAATCCAGTGGTCCTTCCAATGTTTTCCTGCTATTCCTGAAATAAAATGCAAATGTCTGAGACTGGTATTTGACACTATCTACAGTCAGTCATTCTACTGGGCTTCACATATTGTCCCTTTGAGATAAACTGGACAGTTAACTCTACCACAACAAGATAATGCATTTGCTAACTCTGTGCTTTGCTTGACACAGATATTCTGTTATTTCTGGAAGGCCTTTCCTCCCCTTCTATGCCTGGTCCAGTAGAATCCCAAGTGTCTTCTCTCAAACCTCATACTAGGTGCTATCTTCTTCTTCAGATCTTCTTGATTCCTCTCATTGCAAACAATGCTTCTTTCTTGATATTGCAATTCATTCCCATTAGTCTTGGTAGTTATGGTCTATACAGTTGCTGTGAACACTAAATTAGCAAATGCCAACTAATTTTTCCTAGGGAAATATAGGAGCAATCCTCTACTTGTGACATTTCTTCTAGCCCTTTCTAGACAGCTTCAAACAGATCCAGAATTCCCTCTTCCATTTTTCTAAATCTACCATATTGTTCGCTTATTACCAATGAACTCTTGGCCAACAGCACTATAACTCATGTCTGAACAAAGCTTACTTTATATCCACGATTTCTCCATAAATACATCACCTCCTTCCTATACATAGGAACACTAGCCAGCACGTCAGCATATGCTTAGGGTCAATTTTTAAGAACTCTTGCCTTCTGTCTTAGAAGCAATACTAACTATCAGTTCCAAGGCAGAAGAGTGGTAAGGGCTGGGCAATGAGGGTTAAGTGGCTTGCTCAGGGTCGCACACTCAGGAAATATTTGAGTCCAGATTTGAACCCAAGACTTCCTGTCTCCAGATCTGGTTTTCTATAAAGTGAGTAACCTAAGTGACACCCCCCCCCCCACTCTAGTATATTCTGAATTCCTTTTTCACTTTTTCCTCCAACAATCATCTTCAATATTTCATTTTCCCTCAAATGGTTGCTTTTCAGCTTAGTGATACTTTTCTAAAATAATGTTGACCAGAACATCAACTACATACTCCAGATGGATCCAGCCAGGGCTGAGGATGGTGGGATAATCACTTCCCTCTTGCTGAAAGCTCTCAAGAGTGGTGAAATGAAGCTCATGATCACCTTGGCTTTCCTGGCCATCATATCATACTGCTCACTCAAATGGAACTTGAGGTTGATGAAAATCCCTCAAGGAAAGGCTTTACTCCAGCCTAGCTAGCAGATCTCCTGTGGAGTGTCAGTAGCAAAACCCTGATCTGGATCTCAGAGTGGGTAACTAATAGATGGGCCACAATCAGCAGCAATGGAGATATTCCCCATTGGAGCGATCATGGGTACCTTGAAGTAGTTTCAGGGACAGTATTTTTC
Organism: Gracilinanus agilis; assembly: GCF_016433145.1. Taxonomy (NCBI): domain Eukaryota; kingdom Metazoa; phylum Chordata; class Mammalia; order Didelphimorphia; family Didelphidae; genus Gracilinanus; species Gracilinanus agilis. The sequence continues at coordinate 10,965,728 of NC_058130.1, read as the reverse complement.
TCTAGAGAAAGTGTTCACACACAGACACTACCAGAGGATCAAGCTACTCACTTTTGCCTGTCCAAATTTCCACCAGTAGAAAAAACTCATTGGAAACCACGAGCAAACTAGACTCATCCTTGGCTTTGGAGAAAAGAACAGCAAGAGGACGCGGATGCCCATCTTTCAGCTGCTACCAAACAGAAATCAAGAAATAGCAGCTCCTTTGGATTCTGGGGTCAAACCCTTCCCTCCTAGAAGATGTGAGCTATCCTTACAAGTGAGTTATAAATGTTTAAGGAACATTCTTAGACTGCAGCATTTCTAATGTGGCTGTCACAGTACATTTAATGGAGAAAAGATGTATTTTTAAATGATCCGGTTACTCCAAGGGCTTTGGCTTATAAAAGCCTTTTTTATTGAGATTCTAAATTCCAGTCTGAATAACCTTTCAATTTGTTCCAGTCATTTTCCCCCTCCTGCATTTGCATTGGCAATAGCATTGGAACAGTTTCAAAGCTCAGGCCCAAAGCCCTGAGTCTTTTGTACCAAGTTTTCCCCCTCAGCATAGAGTGGAGGTGCCAGATTCGACATTTCTCTAAAGCTGTTTGCACAAGAAGAAACCACTTGCCTTCTTAAAGATGAAGATTAAAGTAAGCTCAGGGAAAGAGAGTGAGTGCGTTGTGTGTTTCCCCACTCTGGAGATTACCTGCGAGCTCAAGAAAAGTGTTTTAACTATGAATCAAACGACTCCAAAGGTAGACTGAATACTCCAAACAAGTCACAAGACTCCAAGGATATTGTTTTCCCCATCCCAAAGCTCCTGTCTGATGAGTTAACGATGGCTTTAGCAGGTGCCTCCCCATCCGACAGCTCCTTACCGAGAGCTTGAATGACATCCGTGGCAAGATGCCAAGATGAGAATATAAAGAGTGAGCAACCTCGGTGGGATTTGATATGCCATCTTCTTTCCAGATATTGACAGTAAAAAGACATCTGGGAGGATGTAAGAAGATGCAAGAGGAAGATGACTTCTGGGAAGCACTTCAACATCTATTTCAACGAAATCTCCGACATTGGAAATCTCTGGATGACACCTCCCCATCCTTACAGGCAACGATGACTGAAGCTAAATAGGTGGTGGGTGCCCTTTTGTTCTAAGAGTTCATGGATGTTTGCTGAAAGTTTATCATGACGGGAGGTGACTTTTTTGAAGCTTGGAGAGACATAAACTACAATAAGCAAGAACCAGTCGATGCTATGGTTCCTGCCTTCAAGGAGCATGCATTCTATTCTATGTAACAACATATACCCATATGCTTATACAAACTCTATGAGAAATAAGTACAAGGGAAAGGGGGAGGTTTTAGCAGCTGGAGGAAACTTGAGAAATGCCTCATGTAGGTGGTGGTACTTGATCTGAGTTTTGAAGGAAGGAAGCTTGGTTGCCTGAGAATCAGAAGGAGGGAAGCAGGACTTTATCCTCAGAAGCAGGAGTTATTTAAACCATCACACCGCATTGATTAAGCACCTACTATATGCAGGCACTGAGGATACAAATTAAGGAACTCCCATTTTTCTTAGGCTTGAATGGGTCAGTAAGATTTAGATAAATCTAGGTTGCCAAATCTCCTAGCCTCTTCAAAATCTTTATCCTCCTGGAGGGAACAGAATGAAATAAGCATTTTTAAGTGTCTACTGTGTACCGGACATGGTGTTAAGCATTTCACAAATATTATCTCATTTGATCCTTACAGCAACCTGTGAGGGAGAAAAACCTAGCATTTTCCTCTTTTTTTTACAGCTGAAGAAATCGAGGCAGGCAAAGGATGGCCTGCTGAAGGCGGTCACAAAGTTGGTAAGTATCTAAGGCCAGATTTGAATTCAGGTCTTCCTCTTGGTTTCCTCTTACTTGTCTGCACTCTACTTCTCGGGTTCCTTTAATTGATCTTGAGTCACATTTTACCCCTACCTGGGTTTGTTTGGTGCTCCCTTCTCTCTGTAAGCTCTCTCTTGGTTTTCTGATCAATTATCACCTCTAAAACAGATGATTTCCAGATGCATATGAGTGAAAGAAAATTATTCTTTTCAATGGTTTTTATGGGGCAGGCATAGCGCAAAAGTGCTTGGGATGAAATTAATAGAAAAGCAAATGAAATGCCTTTCGTCAAGGAAAACAAATGAATTGTCTGACAAATATTGATCAGCACATGTACCTCTTTGCAGCCGGGGAGACACACCTGTGGAGTGGTGGTCATAAAAGGACATGGGGTTAGTGAAATGAGCTCTAGACTTTCTCCTGAGTTACTGGAGTATCCTATCGCTTCCTACCAATTGGACATCATCATCTGTACAACCTGCTGGTGTTCTTGCAGTCCTGGGTATTGTTTGCCAGAGAACTGATGCATTTCGAAGTCAACATATTCAAACAGGCATGCCTTCTCTTCCTCCTGAAATCCAGCCCTCGTCCTAACTTTTCTGTTACTGTTTTTGGATAATATTTTTCTCAATTACATGTAAAAATATTTCAACGCTTGTTTTTTTATTGTTTGAACCAATAACAGCAATGTTATATGAGGAACATTTATGAATGACTTGGTTATTGTTAGCTATGCAATGATCCATCACTGCTCAGGGTACCACTAACCTTCTAGGTGGGACAGGAGATGGGATGCCAGACCTGAAGTCAGGAAGATTCTTCTTCCTGAGTTCAAATCCAATCTCAAACATTCACTAGCTGTGTGACCCTGAGCAAGTCACTTAACCCTGTTTGTCTCAGTTTCCTCCTCTGTAAAATCCTCCTCTGGAAAAGGAAATGGTGAAACACAAGTATCTTTACCAAGAATACCCCAAAAGGAGTCACAGAGTTGGACACGACTGAAATGACTCAACAATCCGACACTTGAGGATGCAATGCAAGAAATATTCTCGACCTGACTCCTCCTCACACCCACCCATGCCTGTGTCCAAAATGTCTTCATCTTCTCCATAATTTCTAATCATAGAGATTAAGTGACTTGCTCAGGGTCATATAATCAGGAGTCAGTCCATAAAGCCAGTCTTCTAGGCCCTCAGGTCCTCTATCTACTTCACCATACCTCTATTATTGCTTAGATGAAACAGCAACTCTACTGTTTGGTATTTAAAGATGTTTGCAGACAAGCTTCGGCCTCCCTTTCCAGGATTATTAGATAGTACTCTGGGTCAGAGACTCTATGTTCCATTCAGAATGGACATCCTTCACATCAGCGACTGTATCTCTCCATCCCTGACCTGGACTATATTGCTTCCTTCCCTGTAACTCTGAGATAGCCCAGCCTCCTTCTGAGCTCAGATCCAATGTCACCACCTTCATGAGGTCTTTCCAGTTTCTCTTTCAGAACTAAAGCCTCCCCCCACCACTTCTTTGTATTTAGTTCTGATTTATTTTGTATAAAATTTTATGTATACATGTCGTTCCTACCAATAGAAAGGATGTTCTTTGAAAGCAGAAACTAGCCACGATTGTTTGTTTCTTGTGTGTTGAAGTTTTAATGTCAGTGACACATAGTAAGTGCTCAAAGAATACTGGCTCAGTGATCTGTTCATATATTGACTCTTTATTAAGCACTGCAGTTTGGGCTGTCTCATACCTGTTTTACAAGGACAGACAGTGTTGCATAATGGATAGAGAGTTTTTCTTGGGGGCAGAAAGAACTGGGCTTGAATCCTGTCTTACACACTCGATGTATGACCCAAAGGGAAGTCATGGAATCTCTCTAGTCCTCAGCTTCCTCATCTGTAAGGTGGGCTGGGAGAGGGACACAATCATTATGCACACACATACCCTCATGTGACTCTTTGAAGGAATAAATGAATGAATATAAAATGTTTTATAGAACTTACTGAACTATAGAAGTATGAGCTAATAGTGAAACTCTTACTATCCCAATGTAAGGTTAACCTTTTAGGAAAGCTCCAAGATGAAAGAGACAGACACAGACACAGATATAGAGAGTCAGAAAAAGACAGAGAGCGAGGATTCTGATGAAGAGAGTCTTGAAGAAGTCAGGTCTCAGTTCCTTTTTGAAATATTTTCCCATGTTCCTTTGATGGGCTTATTGACTTTCATCTAACTTATTCTTATCCAATAATCATTTATTAAGCCCCAGGAATCCAAAGATAAAGTAGTACTTGCCTTAGAGGCTCTGACATTCTACTTAGGAAAGGGAAGAAGTATGCTTAAAGGGGAGTTTCTAGATGAAGAAATAGCTAAAGAGTTTAGGTGGTGAAGATAAATAAATTTTTAAAGCACCACATTTAAATGAGTTGGATTAAATATTTGATGAGTATTGATTAAAAGAACTATCATGAATTAATAAATGCATCTACTCATTCAATTCATTCAATTATTAAGAATCTTTTTTGTGCCAGGCCCTATTTTATAAGGAAGCTGGGTGTCCCAAAACGGTACTTGATGTGGTTTCCATCCTCAAGCACTTTAAAGTCCAATTAGTCTCTAAGTTCAGTGTCTATCAAAAAACAATTATGCTAATCATGTCTATAAGAGACACAGAAATTACACATACACACACACACATACACACACATGCATGCAAATATAAAACATTGTTGGCCTGAGGTACCACCTCACACCTATCAGATTGACTAATATGAGAGAAAAGGAAAATGATAAGTGTTGAAGAAGATGCAGAAAAATTGGGACACCAATACATTGTTGGCGGAGTTGCTATATGACCTAACCATTATGGAGAGCAATTTGGAACTATGGTCAAAAAAACTCTAAAACTTGCATTCCTTTTGATCCATCAATACCATTACCAGTTTTATATCTCAAAAATACCCCCCGCCAAAAGGAAAAAGTACCTATTTGCACAAAAATATTTATTAAAGGCCTTTTTGTAGTAGCAAAAATATTAGAAATTGAAGGTTTGTCCATCAATTCGGGAATGGCTGAACAAGTTGTGGTATAATTAGTTATGGAATACTATTGAGCTTTAAGAAATTATAACTAGTATGAGTCTGAAAAATCTGGGAAGACCTGAATTGATGGAAAGTGGGGCAAGCAGAATGAGAAGATCATTGTACACAAAGACAGCAATATTTCTTGATGGACAATTGTTAACAGTTTGCTTCTCCTCAACTATACAGAGATCTAAGACAATCCCAGGGACTTGTGATGAAAAATGCCATCTGACCTCTGAGAAAGACCTGGAATCTGAATGCAAACAGAAATCCACTGAGCCAACTAGTTGCCCCATGACAATTATTTAGAAGACATTAACTAGAAGACCCTAACAAGTCAGCCCATCACTATGAAAGCAACCTGCTAAAGTCAGCTTTGCCTATTCCCCAGAGGTGCTAATACTTAATCCCTCTTTAATTTATTATACCAATCTTCTGACATGTCTCCCTTAGTTAGACTGTAAACTCCTTGAGGGCAAGGAAAATTGCCATTTTATTTCTGAATCCTCGGGACCTAACTTAATGCCTGACAAGGAGTATGTGTTGATAGGTTCATTTGTTTCCCTACTCAGTAGAATGCAGCACCTCATACAGTACATAGTATGCAGTTGTTGTTCATGAAATGATTTGAATTTAATGACTCTTAGTTGATAGTTGGCCAAGAGCAAGACCCAGGTAAAATGAAATAAGAGGTAGGAACCTTGAGACAGAAGCAGGGGACCCAAGATACTAGCAAGAGATTCAGATATGAAAGGAAGAAAAAGAAATGGCAAAAGAGAACATGGGCTTTCTTTCCATTTTTTTCCCTAGAGAATTTCCCAGAAATGTGTCTTGGTACAAAGCAGGTACAAAGCTGTGAATGTTAATCTAAGGACACATGGAGACTAGAATTAAGTTATGGTGTGTGTTGCAAGGAGGAGTGATATGTTTTTGTTTTTGTTTTAAATTCAAGTTCACTCATATCCTTTGTTTCTACATCACCTTTGGTTCTTATGCCTCTCCTCTCCCAAGATTTTTAGAAAGACACAAAACAAAAAGACAGTTCAGCAAAAAAGAAAAAAAATCTGCTAACTTCACTCTGCATCAACTTGTATGAATCTTTCTATGATTCACTGAATTCTTCATATTTTCCATTTGCATGGCGCAGTAATATGTATTCATAACTCTCAATTGATTTCACTTGCTTCCAATTGATTCCAATTCAGGAATATCTCCCCTGATTATAGTTATTTAAGACCTCATCAAAAAAGAAAGAAAGAAAGAAAGAAAGTGTGACCATGACTAATTTGGCTACATGAGACCTTTCTTTCTGTCATTTCCTCCTTCTTGGGAAATATAATTGGAGTTGGGATCTCCGGAACAAAGGAGGGAAGAATTTTTATAACAATACACAATTCAATCCTCCTAAGTATAAAGTCATAATATGAGGGGTTTTTTGCCTTATTCAATTTCTAACAATAGACTAGATCAGCTTTATCTTAGAAACTCAAGCATCATATTGCTTGTGTTCTCCAAACTCCCATAGCTTAGTCTACTCCTTGTCTTCTCCCTCTGACTAGTCTGGTATATTTTTACTCTACTCACACTGGCAGACTGGATTCCTAGAGTGTGGCCACTGAATTCTCCTTCAGGGCTCTAGAGAAAAGCAAGAAAGTAAACCTGAGGAGCTGGGGAATGTTTTTCTAGAACTTATAGCTCAGTTTCATATGCCCTTTGCCAAAGATCTACAAAATCTTGAAGCCCAGCATAACTGTGGAAGGTTCATTGCTGTCTGCCATCCACAGATGTGGAAGCTAAGACCCCAAACCTTATCAAGAGCCTGGGAGGAATATCAGAGGCAGTCATATTCCAGTGTCCCTTCATCATCCTAGACCCCACACTTGCCTTCAATAAATTACAATATTACTTGATATGGAAAAAACCCAAAACTATAGCTCATGAGCCCCCACTGGTGTGCTTCCCCCAGAGAGCATCAGTTGAGGTTATAGACATAATGACCCTTTAGAAATAGATCCCTTTTTGTATGGTAGAGCTTTTTTCTGGGCTTCTTGCAGAGCCCTAAAGCTGTCTTTACTCTTTGGGTCTATTTTTTTTCAGTCTCCAATACAGACGACAGTTCAATTTCCTGTTGTTCCTGGGCACTGCTAGAATGTTGGTGAGAAGTCCAAATCCTATGATCCTCCAAAATTCACATGCTCATCCTCTGAAAAGGAGAAATGTTCTCCTTCTTCCCCCAACCAAGAAATGTTCTTTAAGGAGCCAAACTAGAATAATTCTCTTCTCTAAACTCTATGTTTGAGTTGGGTTTGACTTTCTCTTGTTTTTTTTTAATATTCATTTTAAAATATTTTTCCATGTTTACATGATTCATTTTCTTTTCTTCCCCTCTTCCTTTGCCCCTCCTGGAGATACTTGTACAAATGCCATCACTTGATACCTATTTCCATATTTTTTATTTTTGCTTTATAGTGGTCTTTTAGGTCTAACACCCAAATTGCATCCCCATACATATATGTGATAAATTATGTCATATGTTTTGCTTTTGCATTTCTACTCCCATAGTTCTTTCTCTCAATGTGGTTAGCATTCTTTTACATAAGTCCTTCAGGAGTGTCCTGGCTTGTTGTATTGCTACTAGTAGCAAAGTCCATTATATTTGCTTGTCCCACAATGTTTCAATTACTGTGTACAATGTTCTCCTGGTTCTGCTCTTTTCACTCTGCATCAGTTCACTGAGGTTCTCCAAGTTCACATAGAAATCCTCCTGATCATAATTCCTCATAGCATAATAGTATATTCCATCACCATCAGATACCACAATTTGTTCAGCCATTCCCCAGTCGAGAGAAAACCCTCCATTTTCCAATTCTTTGCCACCACAAAGAGTGTGGCCATGACAATTTTTATATACCTATTTTTCCTTATTATATCTTAGGGGTACAAACCTAGTAGTAGTATTGCTGGATCAAAGCATATGCATTCTTTTAAGGCCCTTTGCACTTAATTTCAAATTGCCTACAAGAATGGTTGGATTAATTCATAATTCCACCAGAAGTGTATTAATGCCCTGATTTTGCCACAATCCGTCCAAAATTTATTCTTTTCCTTTACTGTCATATTAGAAAATCTTCTAGGTGTGAGGTGGTAACTCAGCATCATTTTGGTTTGCATTTCTCTGATTATGAGAGATTTAGAAAACTTTTTCATGTGCTTATTGGTAGTTTTGATTTCTTTATCTGAAAACTGCCTATTCATGTCTCTTGACCATTTGTCAGTTGGGGAATGGACTTAGTTCTTTACAAATTTGAGCCTTTGTCAGAGGTCTTTGTTATAAAGATTTTTCCCCAATTTGTTGTTTCCCTTCTAATTTTGGTTGCATTGGTTTTGTTTGTACAGAAACTTTTAAATTTAATATAATCAAAATTATTCATTTTATAATTTTGTAGTGTTCTCTTTCTACTGCTTGATCTTAAATTCCTTCCTTTATATAGATTTGACAGGTATACCATTCACTGTTCATGTAATTTGTATATGACTTCCCTCTTTATATTTAAATCATTTAACCAATTTGAATTAATCTTGGTATAGTGTTTAAGATGTTGATATAAACCTAATTTCTCCCATACTGTTTTCCAATTTTCCCAGTATTTTTTTTTTTACCAAATAGTGGGTTCTTGTCCCAAAAGCTGGGATCTTTGTGTTTATCACACAATAACTTACTACTATCATTTACACTAAATCTATTCCATTGAACCACCCTTCTATCCTTAAACTAGTACCATATTATTTTGATGATTACTGCTTTATAGCATAGTTTGAGATCTGGTAACAGTAGGCCTCCATCCTTCACATTTTCTTTTCATTAGTTCCCTCAATATGCTTCATCTTTTGTCCTTCCATATGAATTCTATAAAAAAAATTATTCTATTTCTATAAAAATGTTTCTTGGTAGTTTGATAGATATGGCACTGAATAATTAAATTAATTTAGGTTCTATAAGAGTTAAATTAAAATTCAATACTTGAAGTATTATATTTATAAAGTTTATAAAGTTTATTACCTGACAAAATAGAACCACGTGACTAAGTTTTTCTACCTGCTCAAAATCCCCATTCCACCAAAGCCACTAACAGGAAAGAATCCAAACTGGGTGACAACTCAGAAACATGTGAATCCTAGGAGGAGAGTTAACACCTCTAGAGGTGACAAGTCACATACACTGCCCCTGGGCAGGGCTGGGCAATTTGGAAACTGTGATTGGCCCCTGTGAAGAGGTGAAGGAACAGGAAACCACCATAAAAGCCATGAAATCCTTGGGCTGGGGCAGTCTTGTGAAGTTAAGTCTGGTGGAGAGTGTCTCTTGGCTTCAACTTAGATTCTGCCTCCTGGACTACTTTGCTTGGTGAGTGAAAAGGGCTGACTCCTTTCCTAGTTTCCTAAGAGACTAGCTTCAATCTTGGAGGAGGCCTTATAGTTATTCACTACCAACCCTCCTGGCTGAGGATTAGTATAGGTATTTTCTCTAAACTCTTTCACATTTCTCTACTTTATTGTTTCCCCTCTAATTTGATAAATAAACTTCTGACTTGAGATAGAATAATTTTGGCAACCATGTTATTTCATATAATTTAAGTCCAACCACTAAATTTAACCTTTACATTTCAAATGCCATTTTTATTATATTAGTTCATCCTACCCATGAGCAATTGATGTTTTTCTAATTGTTTAGATCTAGTTTTATTTGTGTGAAAAGTGTTTTGTAGTTTTGTTCATATAATTCCTGAATTTGTCTTGGCAAGTAGATTCCTAAATATTTAATATTGTCTAGAGTGATTTTAAATGAAGTTTCTATTTCTAACTCTTGCTGCTAGGTTTTGTTAGAAACATAGAAATGCTGATGATTTGTGTGGGTTTATTTTGTATCCTACAACTTTGCTAAAGTTATTATTTCTACTAGGTTTTTAGTTGCTTTTTCTCAGATTCACTAGGTATACCATCATGTCATCTGCAAAGACTGATAGTTTAATTTCTTCATTGCCTTTGATCCCTTCAAGACTTTCTGTTTTAAAAAAAGAAGGCAACTACTGGATTTATAGAATCAGGAAGACATGATCTCAGATCTTGCCTCTGATATTTACAAATTGTCAACCTGGGAAAGTCATTTAACCTCTATTTGCCGTAACCCACTGGAGAAGGAAATGGCAAACAATTCCAGTATCTGACAAAAAGAAAAGGACAATATGGTCTGTTGGGTCATGAAGAGTTGGAGACAACTGAACAATAACATTTTATAAAAGCTTTATAAGGACTGATTGAGTCAGTCTGCCTATACAGAGACATTTCATTACATTCACCACACTTTCTCTAAATGATTGACTGGGTTGTTAAAACTTGGTTGAGTCTCTTCAATTGATTGATTCAATAGCATTATCCTCACGGGGTTAGTGTATCAGAGCTTAAGTATTTTGTTAGTATAAGTAGGACTGGGAGTGGTGCTTTATTGATTAATTCAGGCAACCTCTATCCTTATACAATTATTTCCCCTGAATATTCTCTCTTATAAAATCTTTCCCAGACATCCTACCAATACATATCCCTCAAGAGAAGTTCAAGAATAAATACAAAAAATAAATACATAAAAAAGAGAACAAACTTTGCAAGAAATGAAGAACAGATACTAACAGCTGCCTTTGACTGGGGTCATTTCTTGGTTCACTCCCAATGGATTCACAGGTCCTCATTTATTTTTTTTTTACAAAAGATATTCAGTCCTTTCAGGAAAGACTTTTTTCTTCCATTTTTAAATGATAAATATCATAGGTTCAAAGGATCATAGATCTCTAGCCAGAAGGCACATCAGAATTAATCTATACCAACCCCCTCATTTTAAAAATTAATCAATTCATAAACATTTATTTGGTGCCTACTATGTACTAAGCACTGTGTAAAGTGTTAGGGATACAAACAAAAAAAAATAAAAACACTGTTCCTGCCTTCAATAAGCTTATAATCTAATGGGGAAGATAACTTGCAAATAAATATGTCTGAAGCAAGCTATATCATGGATAAACAAGAAATAATTAAAAGAAGGAAGGCAATGAAATTAAGAGGGGTTCAAGAAGGCTTCCTGTAGAAAGTGGAATTTGATTTGGAAATGAGAGGAAGCCAGGAGGTCAAAAGTTGCAGAAAAGAAGGAAGGCAGACCTCTGGCAACAGCTTAGACATTAGGGACTGAGGGTGGGGGCAAGAGATAGATGCATAAACTGAGGCACAGAGATGTTCCAAGGTGAAATCCCTTTATGTTTCAAATTTGGGATTTGAATGCAAACTCCTGAACTTCAAATTTAATGGGTTATTCTGGATACCCTGCTGTTTTCTGCAAGTGTTCAGTGATCATAATAATTATATTCTTCCTTTCCATATGCCTTCTACTACTTCATTATTCTTCAATTCTAGTCTTCAGTTTTCACTGGAGATGGGGCATGTGATCAAGGATAACTTTCTCAATTACACTGATAATCCCATGATAAGGGGATGCAGCACAGGAAAGATAAGGAAAAAAAATTTAAAAACATTAGATGCCTGTGGATTGGAGAAATGGGTCACTGATCAGAAAAGTTATTTTCCAAATACATTTGCAATTAACATGTCCCCAAGTTGCTTCTCATCCTCTTCCTAAATTGTTTAATCATGAACCTACATTCATTTGAGGACATTCTGTGTCTTCAAAAAAGACACCAAGCAGGAGGCCCCTGGCCTTTGGTAATCCATGCTTTTCTACTGAAGGTCAAGTCTGTGTGTTCATCATTTTTTTTTTCCCAAAATCTATGGGGAGTAACACATATCAAAATTCACATCAGACTATCCAGATTGAATATTCAGCATCCCTAATGTTTTCTTAAGCCCATTTCTCTAAACAAAGGAAGCACCAAAGCAAGTGGAAAGTTTATGAAAACAGACAAGAAGCCAGTGTGATATTCTCTTTTCCCTTTGTCTTTTCACCAGGTCTTTTGAATGAGTTCAAAGGAAAATGGGGCAGAGTGTGATTCATCCTAGAAACAAACAAAAGGAGCCTTGGATGGTTAGAGTTTGCCCTCCCTTAAGTGATTCCCCACCCTCAAAAGTTTACTGTACTTGTCTGGTCGGGCTTCCAAAAGTGACTTTGTATTTTATTCCTTATGAGCTGCAATGAAACTTTGATGGAGTCCTGTGACTTACCATCCTGAAGTGATGAAGGAATAAATCTGTGGGAGCATGAATTGTGCAAGCTTTCTTTAAATATTATTGAGTTCTATTGTTTATGCATCACTTTCATTTACCATTAGAACCCTCTCCCTCTTCTCCCCAGAGAAATCATAACAAAAGAATGCAAACATATTTTTATTATTTATATGTTCTATGGGATAAAGAATAAAAAATGATAGACGGATAAAAAAGCTGTTTGGCAAAACTAATCACATTAATGGAATTTGACAGTCTCCATGTTGTTTCACATTTGTATTTATCCCTCTTTGTAAAGAATGAAGGAAAAGTTATGGGCAGGCACTCTCCACTGTTTCTAATGAAGGATGAATGGGACAATGAAGAAGAAGCAGGAGTGATGGGAGAGAAGGAGGGAGCTGCACATTTCTCTGACACAGCATTATCACATCAATGTATGCCCTGTGATAATAAGAAAGGAGGATAGATAGCATGACAGCTCTCCTTGGCTGAAAGGGACACTTAATAGCATGAACCAGTTTGATTTGGGGAAAAAAAGGAGAATTTAATCTTAAGGAGAATCTGACAAATCTTCTTCAACCTCTTATTGCCAGATCTGGCAACAACTTGGATTAAAAAGAGGCCACCTGAACTCATGGAAAAATAGAGAAATATCTTATCCTTACATAGTGGCTTATTCTTTCACCTCACCACTTTCTTCCTCTCCCTTTTGTCTCCTCCTTTCTCTTTCTCTTCTCTTTTGTTTCTTTGTGCTCTCCTCTTCCTTTTCTTTTTTCTTTTTTCCTTACTCCCTTCTTTCTTTTTCCTTTCCTTCCTTCCTTTCTTTCTCTCATTTTCTTTCTTCCTTCCTTCCTTTCTCTCTCTCATCTCTCTTCTTTCCTTTTCTCTCTTATTTTTTCTCTCCTCTTTCTGATCTTACCTCATCTTCTCACTTTTCTTTCTTTTCTCAAATCTTCTCTTTCATTCTCTCAATAATCGAATATAGAGAGATCTGTTCCTATTCATATATGCAGAATGGACAAAGCAAATGGATAAGTGGCCAGCATTTTAAAAAGCTTACATCTTTCTCTTTGTACATGATATTTAATTGTGAGAGAGAAGAATATTCTTATGTGAAGGACATATCTTTCTCATCCATATTTGTGGTCTCCAGAAGTTATATGCTACTATGATTTTCTACATTACATCTATTAATTTGGAAATGAATACAGGAAGAAGAAACTTCAATAAAATAAACAAAAATCCTTATTGTCTAATAATTTAGATTTTTAGAATTTGGTTTTAAGGCTTTTTTTCCTTTTAGCTGGATTATAATCAGTTTAAAGCTGGTGTATGGATTTTAGCTTTTTGGGTTTCATTTGTAAATAAAGTAACTTTTCAGAGACTGGGACTGTATTATCTAATATCAAAGCTGCATTTCTCCAATTGCTTTTATTTCCATATGAAAGTAGGCCTATATAGGCATAAGTTCAAATTGGAAAAAGTCCATTTCTAATGCAAGTGTAGATGGGGAGAACTAAGAAAAATAACCTAGACATTTCAGGTCAATTTTTGAATAGGTTGAGGTCTATCTATATAATTTGGACCTTTGAGTTGATGGGGGCGGGAATTCAAAACTTAAATATCCCCTACCCTCCTTATCTTGAAAACACTAAATCAAGTAAATGAAAGTAGAGAACTATCAATGAGTAAATCAATCACTAACCATCTGTCATCTGCAATTTGATAGATAAAAACACAATGAATGAAACAATCCCTACACACAAGGAATTTACAAAAGACACTCAACTATGTATGTGTAGATACACAACCATGAGTGTGTGTGTATATGTGTGTGTGGAGTATAAATACCAAACTATAAAAGATAGGTAAATACAAGATCCTTTGGGAGGAAGGGTACTAGGGACTAGTCAAAGCTTCACCCAGGAGGCGATTTCTGAGCTCTATTTCATAGGAAGATAAAGATTCCAGGAGGCAGAGTTGAGGAAGGAGAACATTCCAGGCATGGGGAACAGCCAATACAAATGAAAGGACATGGGAGTTAGAGCAATATTTGAAGGTCATAGAGAAGGTCGGTTTGGTTGGATCATAGTAAGCAGGAAATTAGGCAATATCCAAGAGGGCTAGAAAGAAGGGGTGTAGCCAGATTGTAGAATCTTTAAATACTAAACAAAAGAGTCTGTATTTGATTCTAGAGGCATTAGGAAGTTAGTGGAGCTCAATGAGTAGGGAGGGCCATGACAGGATCACATTTGTATTTAAGGAAATTTACTTTGGAAGCTGTGTGGGATGATCTAGAGTGGAAAGAGATTTTAATTGAGGAGTCCAGTTAGGGGAACACTGCAATAATCGAGGCAGGAGGCAGTGGAAGCCTCCATGATGATTGCATGAGTAGAGACAAATTGGACTGGCAATTGGTTGGATGTGGAGAGTAAGAGAAAATGAAGAGTTGAGGATAATAGGCAGTTTATCAGCTGGGGAGACTGAAAGAATGATGGTATCTTCAAAACAAATAGGGAAATGAGAGAGTTTGGGTGCCTTAGAAATCATCAGAGGAGAAGTTTGGTGAAAGGAGAAGCAAAGGCAACAAAATGGAGAGACATGGGAAAAAGTTGCAGTGATTACATCATGTTAGGACTAATGGTATAGCAGAAGCAGTGGTAACCATGAAGCATTTGACTGGGTGATGAGAGGAGGAGATGTTCACTAGAGTAGATGATCCAAGATTTGTAGAAGGTGGAATGGATATGTCTTAACCAAATATGACACTTAAGCTGTGAATGTGGACTGGGTCTGTTCTTGCTAAGTTGAGATGTAAAGATGAGGATCTGGGCAAGGAGTTTGGGGAGTGGTGTTAATTGGAGAGAAGACCAAACAATTCTAGGAAGACATTTTAGGAAATTTATTTATTCATGCTTTTACCCTCACATCATTATAATTTCCTAAGTACTTCCTCACTAAAAAATCACCATGGAATAAAGTGGATTTAAGCAAAAAACAAACACAAAATCCTAAAAAATACATGAAGTCTAATACCACATGTCTCATTCTGCCCATAAAGCCCTCTACCTATATAAAGAGAAGAGAGTTATGTTTTTTCATCAATCTTCTGGAATCAAATTAGGTCATAATTGTAACTTAAGATCCCTTTTTAGTGTTATTACCTTCTATATTTATGCAGTCAATATGAATATTATTTTCTAGCTTCTATTTACTTCCTATCACGTCAATTTAAATAGGCCTTCCTCAATTCTTTGATATTCCCAAAGAGCTGAGATTTCCTTAATCAGAAAAGTACACACAATTATAAAAACCCCAATTCATCATTGTCTACCAATCCCACACCATTCTTGTTCATGCCCTTCCAAAAGTAAGCATAGGAGGTGCCCTCTCAGTATGCTAGAGGTCTTCTTTACTTTCTCTTGAAGTCATGAAGTCACCAATGATATGTCCATTAGTCATGGTTAATCCTCACTTCATAACCAACTCATCTTCTTTTCCTAATATTGGTCTGCAATTTATAATCCTTGAAAGTATCCTAGGGCCAAACAGTATACACTCAATTGCCAGAGTCTCTCATCTAGTACATTTTAGACACAGGACAGGAACCGGAGAATTCATGATTGTTGATGAAGTTTTATCTACTACATAACATTGATCCCCTATACCACCAGAAATAGCCCCCATAAATCTAAAAATTATGTTGAAATATCCTTTGAAAGAAACTTTTAAACATAAGGCAAAACCACCATTTTGGATAATCACATGACTATCACGACAATGACACCCTTTCAAGACACTAGAGAAAACATCAAGATAATTTTTTAAAAATAAGCAGATGATAGGAAGAGAATTCTTTTATTCTCATAGATTAGGTCATAGTGTCTGTGCTGGTGATGGAAGGATTTTCATGTGGAAGAAACTTGCTTTGCTTGTTTTAGTAGGGGAAAGGGGATGGATTGAAACAATGAGTAGAAGTTAAGAAAGGAGGCCTTGGCTTGATCCAGTGTGAATACCCATTCTGGACCAAATCTCCAACTCCTCCCTTCATTGGCAGGTCATGGCCCCCAGGAGGTAGCTAACTACTTTCCCCCTCAGTGTTATATCATTGAGTAACTCTCTGAAAGATTGGGGTTTATGAACCTCTTTCTAATATGATCCCCATTTTCATTCCATCAGAAGATGGCAATTATCTTTTCTTAAGGAGATACTGCATGGGTAGTGTTTTACAAATATTTTCCCAAACTGAGGCAACACCCTTGCTCATGTAAGATGAGAGTGCACTCAGATTTTGAAAGCTCATATGGCCGAAGGGTAAACTCAAAGTCCCTGATATTGGGAGTCCTTCTCTCCTTTTGTGAAGTTCTCATTAAGTTTCTCAAAGATATAGATAGCTAGATAGGTCTGTTGTAAAGTTCTTTACAAATGTTACAGTGCTATGTAAATGCCAACTATCACCAACATCACCATCCTCAACACCACCACCACCAGCACCACTGCAACTGCCGTTGCCACCGCCATCACCATCATCATCATCACCATCATCATCATCATCAACATCACCTGTGGAAAAGGCTTGCTAAATGTAGAGATTAGCATCCAGGGTCAAAGGATGATAGAATTTGGGGCCCCAAAAACTATAGGAGACCATTTTCTAGGCCAGGGGTTCTCTACCTTTTCTTGTTTCAAAGGGTCTTTTGGTGATCAGTCAGGTAAAGCCCAATACTTCTTTGCATTTTTTAAACTATTCATAATTTTTAAAAATGTTGAATTTCAGTTAAAGATTTGCAAAATAAAGACATAATTTTCCCATCCAAGTTCACAGATTATCCCACCCCTAATCTATGCACAGACTTTTTAGGGCCCTCAGGTTGAGAAATCCTTTTCTATATTTTAGAGGGATTGCCATCTCCACAAGCGAAAAGAACACCAGTGCTGAGAGAATCATATGGGTTAAAGTAAATATGGCACCACAACACATTGAACCCTATTCTTTTCTCTATCTCCCTAAAATAACTACAGCAGTCCTATTTCTCATGATATCTCTTTTGACCTTAAGGA
This sequence comes from Gracilinanus agilis, assembly GCF_016433145.1. Lineage (NCBI taxonomy): Eukaryota > Metazoa > Chordata > Mammalia > Didelphimorphia > Didelphidae > Gracilinanus > Gracilinanus agilis. The sequence continues at coordinate 10,948,502 of NC_058130.1, read as the reverse complement.
GTGAGATGGGTTAGATATTGCTACTATTAAATGGATTTAGAAAAAAATTCCATGAAAGGAATAGCTTGATGAGAATTCAGAGAGATCCTAATGGAGAACCAAAGGGCTTTGTGTTTGAACCTGAGATTTTTAAGCCTTTTATTTGAGACTGAGCCACAGTCATAGACAATGACATGCTCATCATCTTTGTCAATGGCACAAAGCTGGGAAAGATGGCTAAGAAACATTTAGAATCTTAAAAGATTTTAATGGGTTAGTCTGGGCTAAATTCAACTAAAGGAAATTTGACAAAGATAAATAGTCTTATGCTTGGGTTATAAAATAATGTTACAAGTACAAGGTAAGGGAAGCTATGGATAGAGAAATTTGTCTGACAAAGATCTGTGGCTCTTAGTAGACTGCAGGTTTGAAAAGAGACAGTAATGTAAAAGAAATGCAAAATAATAATGATGTCCAGATAAAGGATAGGGGTAGGGATTAGACCTATGAGTTCATTGGTTAGGGAACTCCCAGAGAAGGAAACTCTCCTAATACAAGTTAGCACCTTCTCTTTAATATATTCAATGCAATGATCCAGAACAATGCTGAGGGACTTATGAGAAAGAAAACTATCCACATCCAGAGGGAGAACTGTGGGAGTAGAAACAAAGAATAAAAACAACTGTTTGAATACATGGGCTGATGGGGATATCATTGGGGATGTAGATGCTAAATGATAACTCTAGTCTAACTATGAATAATATGGAAATAGGTCTCAATCAATGATACATGTAAAATCTAGTAGAATTGCGTGTCAGCTATGGGAGGGGCAGGGGAGTTGAGGAGAGGGAAAGAACATGAATTATGTAACCATAGAAAAATATTCTAAATAAAATAAATTAATTAAAATATATATAAAAGAGTTCCCAAACCAGTGAGAGATTAAGACTTATCCAGAGTTACAAAGCCAGTATAGGGACAAATTGGGATTTGAATCTAGGTCTTTCTGGCTCCAAGATTGACTATCATTCTACCACACTATGCTGCTACTTTAGAAGAGGCATAACTTCCAGAAATAAATAAGTTAAAAACCCTCTCTCTATCCTCTGTCCTGATGAGATGATATCTGAACTATTGTGCTCAGTCCTCAGCATCACGTTTTACTGAAGTCAATGATAAACCAGAGACCCAGACAAGGAGTACCAAGAGAGTGGAGGGTCTTGAGGTCATGTCATAAGTTGAAGGAACTATTGAGGATAATGATCTGGTGGATTTAGATGACTTTTCTATAATGGTCAAAGATTTTCTTTTTTTAACTTAGAATATTTTTCCATGGTTACATGATTCATGGTTCCCTACCCCCACCCCAACTCTTCACTCCCCACTCCTGGAGTCAACAAGCAATTCCATTGGGTTATCCATGTATCATTGTGCAAAACTCATTTCCATGTTGTTCATATTTGCAGTAGAGTGAACTTTTAAAGCCAAAACTCCAATCATGTACGCATCCAACCATGTGATCAATCATATTCTGCCCTTCTGTTTCCACAGTTCTTTCTCTGGATGTGGAGAGCTTCTTTCTCATAAGTTCCTCTGGATTGTCCTGGGTCATTGCATTGCTGCTAGTAGAAAAGTCCATTACATTTTATTGTACCACAGTGTATCAGTCTCTGTGTACAATGTTCTCCTGGCTCTGCTCCTTTCACTCTGCATCACTTCCTGGAGGTCTTTCCAGTTCACATGGAATTCCTCCAGTTCAACATTCCTTTGAGCACAATAGTATTCCATCACCAACAGATACCACAATTTGTTCAGCCATTCCCCAATCGACGGACACTGCATTTTCCAATTGTTTTTGCCAACACAAAGAACAAGGCTATAAATATTTTTATAGAAGTCTTTTACCTTATTATCTCTTTGGGGTACAAATCAAGCAGTGCTTTGGTTGGATCAAAGGGCAGGCATTCATTTAAAGCCCTTTGCACATAGTTCCAAATCACCCTCCAGAATGGTTGGACCAATTCACAACTCCAACAGCAGTGTATTAGTGTCCCAATTTTGCCTCACTCCTTCCAACATTTCTCACTTTCCTTTGCTCCCTTATTGGCCAGTCTGATAGGTGTAAGGTGGTAATTGTTCAAAGATTTTCAAAGCATTTTACAAAAATTATCTCCTTTAACCCAAGAGGCAATTCCCCCAAATATGCCATTATTTTTCTGATTTATAAATGAAGAAACTGAATGTTCTGAACTGAAAGTGAACCTAGCATTCCCACATCACCCAGCTCAGAAAGGAGCATCTGGGGGAGGATTTCTTCCACAGTTTTTTCTGATGCCAAGGCCATGACATTTTCCACTCTCCCACAGCTGCAAAAAGAGGGCATTCAGTTACTTCGAAGCATTTGAGTGGTTATATAGGAGAGAAACTAGCCTTGTTCTGTCCTGTAGAATGGCAAATTTGGGCTTGCTGTCCTATACATGGAGCTGTCTAAAAGTAGAAAGGGCTGCCTCTGGAGGAGTCAGCCCCCGCCCCTTCCCACAGGCCTCTGAACAAAGGCTTTCTTTTTGACCATGTCAACAAAAGGGATTTTTGAGCAGGTGCAGGTTGGACTAGGGGCTCTCTGAGGCCATTGGCAGCCCTGAGATTGCCAACCCACCACAAGGAAGCTAATCAAGCAGATCTCTCAGTGTGTTCCTTTCCTGATTAGACAAATTAGACAATTCAGATTGTTTTTGAGGCCCATCAATAAGCCAGCAGCAGGGAACACAGCTGCTGTGGAAGCAAGACCAAGAACAGCTTACTGGGAGTGGGGAGTTTGACACTGGGAGCCTGGTCTGGGCAAGTCATCAAAGTCCAAGAAACTCGGAGAGTCCATCTGCAATCTAGCCACCCCCAGGTATCTCAGAGCCATGTTCATACATACTACACGCCACTTTCTCCTTTTTTCTTGGCCCTTCAATTATCGCAGGGTATTAAAGTAAGGGCTGCCTAGTTATGAGTGTGTAGGTTCTGCTTGAGGACTATGACACCAAAACCATGCCCTCCTTCTATCTAGCACACACCCAGAAGAGTGAAGGGATGGAACATTATATCATAGGAAGATGTGCCCAACAGATATCTCCATCTGTCCCCAAACAGGACTAGATTCATTGGTTTCAACCTTAACCCTCAAAGAATTGAACAGAAAGAGGAGACAGACACAGGAGTGCCACATTGGGCAGGCAGTTAATTGAGAGGGCCTGAGTGTGAATCTCACCTCAAACGTAAGCTGGTCCAGAAGAGTCATTTAATACCTCAATGTTCTCAGTAGCTTTCTCATGGAATAAGCAGCAGAGCAGCCATTCTGTACTTGGAGAGGGAGTTCTTGATACCAAAGAAACAATATCAGAGAGTGTTTATAGAACTTTAAAGTTTGTATAGACTCTCTTTTGAGCTCCACAATTGAACTGGGAAGTGGATGTTGCTATTATCCTTATTTGCCAGGTGAGGAACTTGAGGTTGAGAGAGATGAAGTGACTTATCCAGGAACCTACAGTTAGTAGGTAGATAAGACAGGACTCCCTATTTTTTATCTCTCTATTTTAGATGACAATTATTATCAACTGACTGATTGATGTTGAGGAACAAACTGGATGGGGCTCATAAAGTCTTTCACTATCGATACGGTTGTTATGCCTGGCTCACAGTGCTTAGTAATTGCATAATTGGCCTGAAACCGCCCTGGGTTCACATATACATGAGCCCATGTCCACTGGGGAATTGCTGATTGTGAAAGCTGCTTCAGGAGTTGAGTGGTAAGTCTAATTTCTGTGTCTCCACAAATATAGCCTGTATGTTTGCCCACATTCTTAAGAAGTCTCTGAAAAGCCAGCTTCCCGTGTCTTGGAGAGAATACACAAAGGCCTGGGAAGCTGCAATGTTGGGGAGAAAATAGCTCTGACTTTTGTGATCCATAACTGCTCTTTCTTCTTTGTTGAGGTCAATTGTTCCCCAAACACTGTTGGAGCAATTTAGTAAGCAATTTCAAGATGATTTCATTTCAAATCTGCCCGTAGTCTGCAGTGGTGTTCACGTTCATTCTCTTTTCTTAAAATTCAGGGGTTCTTTGTGCCCAGAAAATTGTCATCAATCTCCAAATCAAAACACATGTGATTATTCCTCAACTTCTACCTACGCCTTTCAGAGCTGCTAAGCTGATAATTGTAATAGCATCTTGGATTATAAACGGGCCAATGGGAATCAAGTAGATATTGTAACATACACAGGGATAATCTGTAGCCTTTCTTTATCATGATTAGTGTTAAGATTTGCCCTGAATGCTTGAAAATGCATCTATCTATGGCGTAGCCTTGTCACATATTGAGAGTGGCTTTCAAGCATTCTGGCTCTCGATAAAACGAAAAGATGAGAATGGGAATAATTAAAATTGTGAATTAGCATTGAGTCAAATGGACATGCTAACATTCCTGTATTAGATAAGAGGCTTAGGCTGCTACTCTGTGAGGATCCACAGGCCAGAGCCGGAAAGGAAAAAAAAAGTAGATGGGGGTTCCATGTCAAGAAAAGCAGAAGGAATTAGCATTATACTGGGTTCCAATAATAGAGGGTTGTTTAATGTCACAAATCATTTTGTCTACATTACATTATTCGAGCCATATAGTTAACCTGTGAACCAGGTAGGGAGAAGGTCTCCTATCATTTAAGGTCTTTAAATGAAGGCTGCCTAATTCTTTGAAATCCAATTTAATCCAATAAACAATTATTAAGTGATGACGAGTGGTGTAGAGTTTAGAGAGCTGCTTTGGAATCAGGAAGACTCATCTTTCTGAGTTCAAATCTGGCCTCAGATACTTACTAGTTGTACAATGCTGGGCAAGACATTTCGTCCTGTTTGCCTCAGTTCCTCCATCTTTTGAGCTAGAGAAGGAAATAGCAAATTGCTCCAGTCTCTTTGGGAAGAACATCCCAAATGGGTCACAAAGAGGCAGACATGATTAAAAAATGATTGAACAACAAAAAAACTCTTTGTGCCAAGTGCTGAGGATACAAAGAAAGAGCAACAGTCCCTGCCTTCATGGAATTTTTTCAGATATAAATTATACTTGAAGGTCTCTGAGATCTCTTTTGACATAGATTTTAATTTAGTGAATGAACAATCTTATTAAAAGTTTTGAGTTCTCCATTTCTGGAAGTATTCAAAATGTTGTCAAAGATGTTGAAGAGAGGATTCATGCTTGGAGTGCTGGATTCAACTAGATCACCTCTTTAGGCCAAGGATGTACTGATAAACGTTTAAAAACTCCCTCAGGAAAAAAAAAAAGTATGTTACACCCATTATAGTTTAAACTGCATTATTAACATTTCCTTTATCACTTTCATAAAGTCCAGTCAAAAACAAAACAGTTAACCAAACCTCCACATCATTTGCCATTTTCCAAGGCCTAATGACCCCATTGACCATTTAACAATTCACTCTTGTGAGCCAGTTGAAGCTGCTTCCAGCTCAGCCTTGCTTTAGACCAGTGATTCCCAAACTTTTTTGGCCAACCGCCCCCTTTTCAGAAAAAAATATTACTTAGCCCCCTGGAAATTATTATTTTTTAAATTTTAATAGCAATTGATAGGAAAGATAAATGCACCTGTGGCCATCGCCACCCCCCCCCTCCAGATTGCTGCAGCACCCACCAGGGGGTGGTAGCGCCCACTTTGGGAATCACCACTTTAGACCCTTTCAAAACAAAGGTAAGATGAAATTTTTAAGTACAATCTATGGGAGCTAGAGTGGTGGGGTGGAAGGAATATTGGGGCTGAATTTAGATTACCTGGGTTCAAATTTTACCTTGGCCACATAGTTCCTATGTTACCTTAGGTAATTCATAACATCTCTGCACCTCAGTTTCCTCATCTGAAAAATAAACAAGTAAAACTAACTGGTCTCTGGTGTTCCATCCAGGGCTAGATCTAGGATCCTCTCATTCAGCAAATATTTACTATACTATTAGGGTTAGTGAATTAGCCTTGAAGTCTGGAAGATCTGCTCATATATTGGCAAATATGTTGGTGCTACTGAGCAAATCTCAGGACCTCTCAGTGTTGTAGGCAGCTTTTGAACCCTTAGATTTGTAGGGAAGGTGTCAACCAGCATTGGTAGAAGGACTCCTCATTGAGGAGTTCCCTATATTAATGACAAATCCAGATCCTATTCCTATAAGTTATTTTATTCCAAGCAAACAACACATGGTCTGGTGGCAATAGTAATGATACTTAGCATTTCGATAGAGTTTGAAAGTCAACAGATTGCTTTACTTAATTAATCTTCATAACAACCTTGGAAAAGAGGTGCTATTATTATCCCCATTTTATAGTTGAAGGAACTGAAGCAAACAGAGTTTTAGTGACTTGCTGAGGATACAAAGAGAAAACAAAGCCAGCTCCTGTCCTGGACTAGTTTCCATTCTAATGGGAAAACCATTTGTAGAGAAAATGGTACTTTCAAAGGACTCTGTACTCAATGCTAGGGTTGGACATTGAACGATAGCATTTGTGAGCCTGGGAGAGTGGGAATTGCTAGATGAAAGTGGGCTCCCAGCTCTTCCTTTGCTCAGTCTGGTCAGTCTTTGTGTCCCACTCTCCTAGAGTGCTCCTGCTACTTCCTTTCAAATGAGAGAGTTTGCCGATTCACTTTTCATTTTCCATGTTATCTGGGTGGCAACTATGTGGGCATGAGGTTCTCCCGAGCTGGGGCCAGGCTTTGAGAAAGTAACGCCCAGCAGCAAAACCTCAGGTGGTCTGATGTTAGCTGCTGTATAGGGTGGGCTTCTGTCTACCTCACTTGTTTAACCAGTAACTAAGAATCACACCTTGTGAAGGTCACTCTCCATGAAGTTAACACAAAATGAAGACCTTTGCGCAAGTTCCCTGAGAGCTCCGAGCATCCAGAGGAGTGCAAGTGGCCATCTAAGTCCTTGGTTCCTCTAGTTTGGACAGAGGTTCCCAGCCACCCAAGAGTGACAAAGAGCCACACCATCAGGTGAGCAGCTTCTTTCCTGCTGATGTTTGCAGAGCACCAGAATAGTTCTTGGATCATTAGCTATTCTCTCATCTTGTCTTGCTCTCCCCTAGCCTTCATCATGCATTCGGGCACCATCTCTGTGGTGAGGGCCATCTGAAAGACCATGGAGAAGAGAAGGGTATCATAGGACCCTGGAGAAAGGCAAATATCTCCATTCTTTTAAAGGGACAAGAACAAAGTCTGCAGATAATCAGTGATGTGGACTTTGATTCCTGGCAAAATTCTAGAAAATATAATTAAAGAAATGGTTCATGGACATCTCGAAAAGGAAGCGATGATCACAAAGGATTCTTCCCAAAGAGCACATCGTGCCAGAAACAGCCTGAAAAGCCATTATGGTGGTGGCTTGGGGTCCTCCAGTATGGATAACATGGAGTGAACTGGAGCTCTCATTTTTCATTTTGGTGCATCTGAAATTCTACAGGAGGCACTTCTTTACTAGATCAGACCTAGAGATACATGGTGCTTTTTTAATTCTTTCCTCATCGTGTCCAACCAGCAAGATGTGTGGCATGTATAGTGGCTGTGGCCACGTTCTTTTCCCTGCCATCTAGACTGGCCTCTGATGCACATGGACCTATCTTTGTCTATGACTAGAATGATATCTCTAGTGCTGAAATATCTCTTGCTATTCAATGTTTTTCCGGGCTCTCTTGATGGATGTTGGTGGGAAAACTTACCCCAGGGAGCACACCTGAAGGTGGAAATGGAGACAATGTGCTATTGTGGACTAGCTCAGAACTCTTCTCCAACTGAATTGGAAGGGAACCTGGTTTCCATTTTTCTTTCTATGTTGTTAGTCCATTGTTCGAGATGTAAAATTAATAGCCTAGCTTAAAAGATCTCATCAGCTGGGACATATGAACCTGTGGAAATGAAGTCACGGCATCCTGGGATCGCATGAACAAGTGGACCCGCAGGTTTTCATCCCCGACTAATGAACAACATTCTCTCCTGTGTTATCTTTGGCCCTCAAATCTCCCTTTTTAGATCCGCTCTGATTTTCCTCCGAGCTGTGCAGTGCAAACTACATTTTCAGTTTTCCTAAACTTTCCATGAAAGAAAATACCTCATTACCATATTGAAGCACTTAATAACATTCCCTTGAAAAGCATACTTTCCAGAAGAGACATTTTCCCTTAAGTCATGAGAGGGAATGGCCAAGTGGACTTGCCTCTCCTCCCCAAGAAGGAAGAACTTGGAATCAAGAATTAGAATGGAATCACGTAAGCCTAGCTGGAAGGGATGAAGGGAGGGAACCAAGGGAATGGCTCACCTTAGAACCAGGGGCAGAGGACAGCAACAATGGCAGCAGGAGGGTGGGAGCTCTGGATTTGGGAAGGACAGATTTCATAGGTTTCATAGAAAGCTTATTTAGGATCCAATGAAATGCAGTTCCATGAAGAATGTCAACAAAGAAGAGATGTATATATTAACACACATAGTCATGAACACACATGAACATACATGTAAATGCCTAGAGAGCAATACATACACTTGTACAAATTTATATACACATACATGCATGCACATACATATGCATGCATGAATAGAAACACAAATACATGCATATATATGCACATATAAAGATATATATGATACCTAAATAGGCATTTACATTATTTAGATTTAGGTCCTTTAAAGATGCTGAATTTAATACTAATAGGACAAGACCATTGATATATACAAGTAAAATATGAAAATCATGATATTTGAGACTTCAAACTACTATTAAAGTCTCTCTCTCTCTCTCTCTCTCTCTCTCTATATATATATATATATATATATAGTCAGAAAGTAAGAGACAAAGCTATAGAGAGACCAACACACACAGAGTCAGAGTCAGAGAGGAAGAGAGACAAAGATACACACACACACACACACACACACACACACACACACACACACACGAGAATTCTAAAAAGGGCTTTATTTCAAGAGCCCAGAACATCACTCAGTCGTGTCCCCCATCCATTAGCACTACTGTCTCAGGCTACTTCTTCCTGCCCACTCCAGCTGGCCATAAGTCTACAAGCATGTATGGATTTCTCATAAATTCATCGTGTACATTTCCGAGTGGTCCTGTCTGTATTTCCTTCTGTCCATTAAAAGATGCTCCGCTGACCCCCTGTTCTTTCTCTTCTTTTGTAGGGAGC
>NC_058130.1:10910323-10939141 GCF_016433145.1 Gracilinanus agilis | reverse complement strand
TATATAGAGAGAGAGAGAGAGAGAGAGAGAGAGAGAGAGAGAGACAGAGACAGAGACAGAGACAGAGACAGAGACAGAGAGACAGAGACAGAGACAGTCAGAAACAGTCAGCAAAAAAGAGAGGTAAAGATACGGAAGATATATACACACAGAGATAGAGAGAGACAGAGGCAGAGACAGAGAGTCAGAGAGTAAAAGAGACAAAGATACAGAGAGACACACAGTCAGAGACAGAGATATAGACAGAGACAGAGAGAGTCAGCAAAAAAGGGAGACAGATACAGAGACATATACATACACAGAGATAGAGAGAGACAGAGACAGAGAGTCAGAGAGTAAAAGAGACAAAGATACGGAGACACACAGTCAGAGACAGAGACATAGACAGAGACAGTCAGTGAAAAAGAGAGACAAAGATACAGAGAGACATACACACAGAGAGACAGACAGAGAGTCAGAAAGTAAGAGACAAAGCTATAGAGAGACCAACACACACAGAGTCAGAGTCAGAGAGGAAGAGAGACAAAGATACACACACACACACACACACACACACACACACACACACACACACACGAGAATTCTAAAAAGGGCTTTATTTCAAGAGCCCAGAACATCACTCAGTCGTGTCCCCCATCCATTAGCACTACTGTCTCAGGCTACTTCTTCCTGCCCACTCCAGCTGGCCATAAGTCTACAAGCATGTATGGATTTCTCATAAATTCATCGTGTACATTTCCGAGTGGTCCTGTCTGTATTTCCTTCTGTCCATTAAAAGATGCTCCGCTGACCCCCTGTTCTTTCTCTTCTTTTGTAGGGAGCGACACTTCTGGCCCTCCTTTGCCACCTCCACCCAATGGGGGAAATAAAGAGAAAAGCTCAGACCTTGGAAAGGCATCCGCTCATTGGCCAGGTGTGGCACCTACTCTTTAAAAGTTGGTGCCCATTTAGGCAAAGGCGTGGTGGTGGCAAAGAGGCAGCCTGGCTGAAGCTGAGAATGGGTTAAGGCAGAGGGCATTCATTCCCTTCCATGACAGTATTAACAGACCAGGTCAGTGCTGGACATATGTCTAGCTGTCACCATGGGACAAAAGAGGTAGAAAAGGGGACAGGACTATAAGAAAGCTGGAAAGATCTGGAACTAGATGGAGGGGTCAGTTCCAAAGAGCAGTTAGTACCACTTCTGCATCTACGTGGAAGAGGGTCTCTAGCAGAGGGCCCCAGTGATCGGTGCTCGAGCTCATCCTTTAAAAACATTTTTTATCCGTGCCTGGGATAAAAACAGAGGTGGTAAACATGACATTCCCAAATGATTTAGAACTGCCATTTTGGTGACCTATAAATGCTCCCCAAAAGAACACGACCGTCTAGAACCCTGTGACAAGGTAGAATAAGGCAGGATAGAAATAAATAAAAATCTTTACATTTAGAATCAACAAATTGCTCTCATAAGCCCAAGATAGGAGAGGTGGGCCTGCAGCTCTTGATTAAAATCACATCTGAGAAATCCTTTGTGGTTATTGCTGTTGTTTTTAGTCTTTTCTTGTCTGACTCTACATGACCTCGTGTGGGGGTTTTTGTGACAAAGATACTGGACTGGCTTGTCATTTCCTTCTCCAGCTCATTTTACAGACAAGGAAACTAAGGCAAACAGTTAGGTGATATGCTCAGGGTCACACAGCTAAGAAGTATCTGGTTTGAATTCAGTTCTTCCTGGTGCCAGACCAGGGTCTAACCATTGCACACCTCGCTGCCTCCAAGGGAATTTTAGAGCCCTGTGAGTTCAATTTTACTCAGCCACTGTTGGGCTGGGACTGGAGCTGTGATTTCATTGGTACGAGGTATTTCTGGGTAAGGAAATCCTCTCTCCTTCAGGCTGATACCTCTTCTACAGGCTTACACAGCTGCCGGGACATTAAGATGCTAAGTGACTTGCCCAGGATGACACAACAGAGGGTGACATTGGAGAAAAACCAATCATGGAGAAGTTTCACTGCATTAAGCCAAAATGTAGGTTCTAAATTTTAAAATGTGTTTTCTTAGATGTTACACCAGCACGGACAGGGCAAGTCCTGGCTGAATCCTTTAGAGGTTCTGAGTTCAGTTCTGAAATCACGTGACAAGAACATTCACAATGAAATGACCGGTCTGAAGAGAGCAGCAGCCAGAATGGCACAAAGCCTGGAGAGTGAAGGAACCCGGAGGCTCTGGGGCAGGAGGGAAGGGAATCGTTCGATGTGGCTCGGAAGGATGCTTCCAAGTATTCTAGGGGCTGCCAAGGTGGAAAAGGGCAGGGAGTTGTTCTACGAGCCTAAAGAGGGAAGAACCAAGAGCAAAGGGTGGACACTGTGAAGAGGTTTTGATGTCAGTCCCTATGATGAAAACTACCCCAAAGTAGAATAGGCTGCTATATGAGGTAGTGAGTTCCCCCTCCCTCTGGTGTTCGAGCAAAGGGTCGAAATGACTTATCGCTTACAACAGAAAGGAAATCCTGGTGTAGAATACATTGGATTAGTTGGTTCTAAGATTCCTTGTCTCAGATTCTGCCTCTGATTTGTCATTGTTGGCCTCATAAAATTTTAATGATAACTCACCACCTACGTCAACGTTAGGGAACACTTGGGTCCCATAATGCTCTCTGGCTTCTTCCTGTTTATTTCTTGAGACCATCTTTATCTTCTTTTGTATTCGATTTTCAAGAAGAAACCCAGCAGGCTCCCCTGGATGCCCCTTGTTTTCTTTGGTGCTGGACCGTGACTTCAGTTCCCTCTTTTCCTCTCGTCACTTGCTGAATTCCTGGCCATTCTTTTGAGCCCGCTGCATAGGCTACCTTTTTCTGTGAACCTTCTATTCATTCCCTCTTGATTGATGCCAGATTTCCTCTTTGAGTTTCACAGAGAACTTTGTTCTGTGCTTTAAACGTGTGCCCATTGTCTACTTGCATGGCATCTCCAAGGGGATGATTTTTCTCGCTCCATGAAGTATCCAGGAGTATCGTCTACACAAGTGTACATGGTTAGCACAATTGTTGAATTAATGAACAATAGCCAAGATGAAACACCTTAGGGTTAAAGAATATTTCTAATGCTTATTAGTTATCATTATTATTTTATTATATATAACTACATAATTTATATAGCACTTTAAGGTCTGCAAACTAATTTATGAATTTATCTGCACAACAAGGTAGAAAATTTTAATATTCCCATTTTACAGATGCAGAAACTGAGCCAGGCAGAAGCAGAGTGACTTCTCCAGGGTCCCAAAGCTAGTATTTGAGGTAGACATTGAACTCGTTGCTGACTCCAGTTATATAATTCTTCTATTATATGGTGCATGGTGGAGGTAGTGAAGAGAAGGGGACATGACCAGGAGTCAGTCTTTGTAGACTACAAGGACTAAAAGATGAAGCTGAAGGTAGGGACTTTGATGATCATTTCCTATGTGTGGAATGCAGTCACAACTTCAATCCTGCCTCTTACTTTTTGGATGATCTTGGCTCTAACCTCTCTGAGACTCCATTGACCCATTTGTAGAATTGAAGGATTAGACAAGATGAACTCTGTGGTTCCTTTTGGCTGAACTTCTTACAATCTCAGGTGTAAATCTTACCTTTGATGCTTACAAGGAGTACAGAGTAGAGAGTCAGGACGACTTGAGCTCAAATCCTGGCTCAGATACTTCCTGGTTGTAGGACCCTGGGCAAATCGTTTGCCTCAGTTTCCTCATCTGCAAAATGGAACTATTAGTAGCTGTTCCTTTCCAGAGTTGTTGTGAGGTTCAAATGACATTATAAGGAGCTTAGCACACTGTCTGACATGCTATATGTTAGTGATTATTGTTATTATTCTTTATTAACCTATAGTACTTTAGGGAAGCCATCAGTCTCCCTGGAACTGAGTTGCTTAATCTATCCTATAAAAAGAACATTGGATTGGACCAGATGAACTCTGTGGTGCTGTCCAGCAACTAATCCATCATCGTGTTATTCCATTAACAGTTTGATGAGATGATCCAGAACATTTCCTCCGAGGGGCTTGCAGGATACATATTGTTTCTGTCATTAAACTGTGAGTTTGTTGAGAACAAACATATATAGATTCACCGACTGATGCTTGTCACCTCAATGAAGACCTAATGGTGATGTCGCATGGACATCTTCCAAATGAAGATGTAATCAAGGCTCTCAAGAAAGGTCTCAACTTTTAACCAAATGATGTCGCTCACATTTGTTCTTGGTTAAACCCATTATACAGATAGAGTTACTCTTTCTTATAAGAAAGCAACAGAAATTCACAAAACATAAATGATTTGCCAAAACCCACATAGATAAGAAACATCAGAGCTGTGATTGGACTAAGACACATCTTTTGACTCTAAGTCCTATATTTGACTCACCGAGGCAAACGTTGCATATTTGAAAAGACTTTTTTTTAAAAAAATTGTATGTAAAATATAAAGGAAGAATAAACTCACTTATTCTCCTTGTAATTCTTCCTTTAACTCTCCAGCAATAGGTTAGTTTTTGTTTTGTTTTGTTTTGTTTTTAAGCCAGATACTCTTTGCTGACTCAAGGCCAAGGCAGGGGAAAACATATACTCTGCATTTTACAGGATTCGCTTTACATTAATTTGCAATTTTGATAAAGCATAATTTCTTTCGGTGTTTAGTGAAAATGTATTCAGATTGGTTTCCTGTTCAGGCAAGATTCCTTTTCAGTTGAAGCACAAAACAAGCATCAATGTGGACTACATGCCTGTGCCATCTGACTAGGGACTTTGCCTCTGTGCACATTATCCTAGGATGCTTCATCACGGTGTGAAGTGGTCCCTGGGTTCTGGACAGCTCTATGCCCAGGAAGCCCAATATGTGTTGAGTCCTGGCAAACATGAAAGGATTCCAGGAAGGATCCAGGGATATTCCTACACATCTGGAGTCCTAGAACCAGGTTGGTTAGGCTCAGTGAGGCTCTGAACCAAGTTGGCAGTAGGATGGCAAATATATCAGAGCAACTCTTGGAGACCCTCTACAACATTATGGAGAGAATGAATGGATGGCTTCCAAAATTATTTTTCTAATTTCATACTTTTTATTTTATTTTTTGTTAATTAGTTTACTATATTATAATTCCCAGGAATCTCACTCTACGTCTCCCCTTTCTCCATTAGAAAAGGCTTCATCTGAGAAAAAGATATATGTATATAGGAAGCTATGTCTTACTCATCTCTATTCACCCACGAGTCATTCTTCCAACAATATTTCTGTTGTTATATATAATATTCTCTCGGTTCTGCTCATTCTTTTCTTCATAATTTCCGCAGGGAGGTCTTTCCATGGTCTTCCAAAGTTAACCTACTGTTATTGCTCATCTTGAAGCATTTGTATGCTTTAACATTACAACAGAGGCAACTCAGTGCTCCGGACGACTTCTCTGAGATTATAATTTTCAGAGAATGGACTAACCCGTGTTATTAGAGAGAATCTCCTTATTTGGGAGCACCTCATAGCAAGAGAATCACAGACCAAGACCCACTCTCTCCAGTGGAACCTTTGCCCTTATAAGCACATGTTTTATGCCCCGGAGAAACAATGGGGCCAACGAGGTAGCCCTCGCCCTCAGGGAGCTTACATTACCACCGTGAATTCACTCTGTAGTCTATTAATGTGTCTTTTGGCCAGACTCTAACAGGGGATGCAAGGGACATCGGGTGGGAAAATAGAGTTGTCCTACATAAAATCGACCAGAGAGGGGAGACATGTCCTCAGTATCGCAGCCTTCTCTTAGCACCCCATTGTGATTCTAATACAGCGGCCCCTTGACACACGAGTTTAATTCGTTCCATGGCCAAGCTCGTCACTCAATTGGCTTTTGTGTCAAATCAAATTCCCCCATTTAAATGAATGGAAATGCAATTAATCCATTCTTGCCCCCCAAAAATCACACAAGTTTTTTTTTGTTTTACATGCTTTTAAATACAAAAATGTACTTCATAAATAATGACTAAATATATTTATAGATTATAAGAAAGAATGTAAAGAAATAAACTTGCTTATGAAATGTTATTTACCTTCAAGGTCAGGCGAAGATACCGGCGGGGAAGGTTTTTATTTCGTGCACTATCGCTTACCGTAACTTACTCGCTACACACGTAACGCTACATTTCAATGCAAAATTGACCTTACACATTACTTATGTTATGTCACTTTATTGCTAAACTTAATTGCTATTTTTTAACTTTACTTTATTATCATTTTTCATTGAATTTTGGGTGTTTGGCCACACTTTTCTCGATTTCACTTAGAGGCTGTTTTTTTTTTTTTTAAACCCTTAACTTCTGTGTCTTGGCTCCTTGGTGGAAGAGCGGTAAGGGTGGGCCATGGGGGTCAAGGGACTTGCCCAGGGTCACCTAGCTGGGAAGTGTCTGAGGCCAGATTTGAACCCAGGACCTCCCATCTCTAGGCCTGGCTCTCCATCCACTGAGCTACCCAGCTGCCCCTTTAGAGGCTATTTTAACAAAAACCTTTCCATGGAAGTTTGTTTCTTCTTTCCTTTCAGAACATTTTGATAATGTTTGAAACAAGTGTCGTTACGCAGCTCCAATGCACGGCCTGTTGCAACTTTTGCTGGGTGTGTCTTTTCAATAAACTTCTTAATTTTTCCCCAAATCCTCAACATTTCCTTCAACTCGCTTGTACTGGTTACCTCATTCACCTCGGGCTCCTTCCCACTAATTTCCTGCAAAACCTCCGTCTGCTGCTGCTGCTCTAACTCCTTAAGTTCCTCCATCATCAGGACTCATGATTAAAAGTTAAGAAATCTGCCCCAAAAAATCTGATAATGAAGACAAAAATAAAGAAGCAAAAGCGATTCAATACAGATGCTCACACTGAACTCACCGAGGCAGCCTCATGTAACTTGTGAACGCGAACGTTCGTCAGGCTACCCAGTGGAGGTGCCAGAAGCTTCAGAGCATGAAGCATCCACTCATGACTTAAAGCACAAAGTCCGGATTGCTCATATCTCAAAGTGCTCATGACTTAAGGTGCTCGTGTGTCAAGGCGCCACTGTATATCCACGAATGTCTAAGTGCCTCCAATGGGCTTACCCAGATTCAGACAGCTCAGAAATCATAAAGCTCAGATTTGAACCCAAATATCCTGCTTACGACCCAATGTCTTGTTTTGTTTCCCTATTATTCTATGCTGACTCCTGATAAAGGGAAATCATGTTCGGTAAGAAAGGGTCAGCATTTAGATTATAAAAGCTTAAAATCCATCTTCAGAGAAGTAACATGGTCATAAGACAAGGGTAGGGAGCATCGGGCTGGGCTGACCAGGCTAGACACTAGCAAGATTTCTGAGTTGGGTGATTTGATGCACTGAGTCCTCTGAGGTTTATGGCCTTGGACAAAGAATGAGAGTAGACAGCTTGGGGACAACAAGTCAAGAATACCTCCAGACTCTTGAAAAATGCAAGAACAAAGGGACACCCTCCCCCCCCACCACCAATCTCACAACTTAAGATTTAAGACCTAATGAGAAAATGCAAATCAAAACAACTCTGAGGTATCACCTCACACCTAGCAGATTGGCTAAAATGAAAGAAGGGGAGAGTAATGAATGTTGGAGGGGATGTGGCAAAATTGGGACATTGATGCATTGCTGGTGGAGTTGTGAAATAATCCGGCCATTCTGGCTGGCAATTTGGAACTATGCCCAAAGGGCTATAAAAGATTGCCTGCCCTTTGATCCAGCCATACCATCGCTGGGTTTGTACCCCAAAGAGATCATAGATAAACAGACTTGTACGAAAATATTTATAGCTGCGCTTTTTGTGGTGGCAAAGAACTGGAAAATGAGGGGATGCCCTTCAATTGGGGAATGGCTGAACAAACTGTGGTATATGCGGGTGATGGAATACTATTGTGCTAAAAGGAATAATAAACTGGAGGAATTCCATGCAAATTGGAGAGACCTCCAGGAAGTGATGCAGAGTGAAAGGAGCAGAGCCAGAAGAACATTGTACACAGAGACTGATATACTGTGGTAAAATCGAATGTAATGGGCTCCTGTACTAGCAGCAATGCAATGACCCAGGACAGCTCTGAGGGATTTATGGTAAAGATGCTACCCACATTCAGAGGAAAGACTGCAGGGGAGGAAACATATAAGATAAACAATTGCTTGAATGCATGGACTGAGGCGGACATGAATGGGAAATAGACCCTGAACAAGGACACTTGTTACAACCAGTGGAAATGTGCATTGGCCATGGGTGGGGGGAGAGCGGGGGGTGAAGGGGAAAGTAGGGGCATAAAGTATGTAAACAGATTAAAAACAAATATTAATAAATGTCTAATAAAAAAAAGACCTAATGAGAGATGAGAGCTTTCAGATCTATTTGGCCAATGTGAAATGTGCAGGAATTATAAGGGCAGAGCCAGAACTCTTGAACCCAAGTCTTTTGAATCTCAACCCTGTTATTAGGTGGTGGGGGGCAAGGAAAGAGAAGAACATTGGATTTGAACTTCTTTGCCTACTACTCCCCACTCAGGAAGTCTAAGGGTTCCACGATTAAATCCCTGAATACTAATGTCAGCTTGGTCTTTTTCTCCCGAACACCTTCTCTGGGATTCTCTCCTATGGTCATAAGCCATGATGTTAGTTTTCAGGCACAGTGATAATTTGTAGCAAAAAGCAACTTTTTTTTCACAGTTTCATTCTTGACTCTTTCTGTTATTTTTTTCTTTTATCTAGGAAGGCACTTTTCAAGAAAGAGACTTTGATGTACTTGAGTTACTAGCTGACTCCCTACCTCTGATGGCCAAAGAAACTACTTTTAGTGACCTTGGAATGTCATGCAAGGAATCTTGTATTCTCGTTTTTGATACATCTATAGTAGTTTTCTTTTCCTGTGAGTCTTTTACATACTATATGGCCATTTCCATATTGTGTCATTGGATAATCTCATTTCCCCACCAAAACAGGTTTCCTTTTTCCCATTCTTTTTGCCCTTCAGTCATGAAGGGAAATCATTGTTGGATCAGTGAATTCCTTTCCTAGATATTCAATGTAATATTTCCAAAGGATCTTTCATTTTCTTATATTGTCTTAATGGCCAAGGAGTCACAACATCCCAGAATGGGAAAAGAACATCCAGTTCAACCTCCTACTTTGTAGAAATCCTTTCTACAGCTTCCTCAGCAGATGTGCAAGCCTTTTGAGGGAAAGAAGGGGAGGTCTGGTTTTTGTATTTATCTTCTCAGGTTTACCACAATACCTAGGACATGTCAAGCACTGAATATTTTTCCCCATTATTTGAGGTCTATCTGTCCCGATCAAAGTAGACTAAGTACAGTCAAGCTTGGGAAGGTATTCAGCTGTTGGACTCATTTTATTGGATCATTTATTAATTTGATCATTTACTTCCTTATTTCCCACTTTCCCAAGTGCCTTGTGTGAACCAAGTCCCACTACATGTTATTCCTTCCCTATAATTCATTGGAATGATTGTTCTTCAAGGACCCTTTCAACTCTCCTTTGATAGCATTAGAGGGCTCCATTGCTTGAGTTACCTTGTTTTTTCCTTATGCCAACCCTTCCTTCCACCAAGCCAATATGAATTAAAGTTTATTATTATTATTTTTATTTTTATTTTACAAGACATAATATATCTTTAAGGAAAAGAATAATATCTTTAAGGAATAAGGAACATCTTTAAGGAGCATCCAATCATATCCCCTCACACCTCATCTCTGCTCAGATATGAGCTAGATTGCTAAATAGATCTACTCCTTTCCAGTTTCATTTCCCCTTCTTGTCATTTATTTATCACTCAAGACTCTGAAAGTAACTGTATCTTTCCCATTGGAGGTCTTGTCCCTCATCCCCATTTTTTCATGAGTACATTTGTTATTCCTCAGACTGAAGTCCCTCTTTGGTCCACCCTTATTCTCCAAACTTAATTAATATAGCTTTGTTTTTGGCGGATTCTACAGCTTCCCCATCTTCTCTTCGGTTCAGAGACTTGATTTTTTCCCACCAAAATAATGAACCCATGGGGTAAAAAAATAATCCATAATAATAATGTATGATTTATAGCCCTCTCCTTAGGGGGTCTCACATACAAATCACGAGGCGCCCAAGAGCACTCAGGACCTCAAACACTGTTCCTTGTCATTTCAAATGCTGAACTTCATTCGAATCTAGTCCCCAGACAGGAGGCATAATGAATGGACCGCATGGAGCAAGGTGGTAGACATGCTCATTTGTAATAGGATGCACACTGGACTCCAGCCAACGCTGTCCTTTGCTGGATGGCCCCACCAAGACTGAGGGGAGGAGAGACTTTTTCTTTGTTCTGAATCAAATTCATCTCGTCATCTTCTATCCTTAGTCTCAGAAAAATATTTCTCTCTCTCTCTCTCTCTCTCTCTCTCTCTCTCTCTCTCTCTCACATACACACACACACACACACGCGTGCATGCGCACACACACACCCTCAGAACAACTCAAAGAAACTACATTATCTCAGATTCAGTTGATTATTATTTTTTCTGTCAAAATACAAGAAAAAAAATGGTTTTCTAGAGATGAAATAATCCAGCAGACTCTACCTTACTTCTATGTGGGAGAGAATAAATGATGATTATAATCTCACACTGCTGATTCACATTGCAAAGTGTGTGACATTGTTTCTGTCAGGAACTCTAGTGTCAGATCATTTATCTTGTTCTCCTGGGCAGCAGAAGAAGGAAAAGTCCCCAGGTATTGTTGTTGTTGTTGTTGTTGTTGTTGTTGTTGTTATGACTTGAGAGAAGGGACTTAGTAACCTGAGACTTCTCATATGCATGTCTGTTATAGCTACAATATTTGACTTGGTATCCCCAGTACCTAATACAGGTTTTGGCAATGAATTAGTTAACCACCAAGTCTCTATTATGTACAAGAGATCATGCTGGGGAAACAAAGACAAAACAGAAGCAAGTATTGCCTTCAAGGAGTTTACATTCTAATTGGGGAGATAACCCGTACACATAGAGGTATAAGCACACAAGCAAAGTAGATAGAATAACCTGAAGGGAGGTGCTATCAACTGGAGGGATTAAGAATTATTTCCTGAAGAAGGGAGTTCTTGAACCTGGTCTTAGAAAGAATCAGGTAATCTAGGAAGTGGAGATGAGGAAGGAGAACATTCCAGGCTTGGAAAAAAGCCAGTGCAAAAGGGCAGAGGTGAGAGATGGAAGAGAAACAAGAAGTCAGTATTGATGGATCATAGACTTCAAGGAAGGGAATGAACGTGAAAAAGACAGTGAGGCTCTTGGAGAGCTTTCAGTGCCTAACAGAGGAGGTTTGGTTGGATGCTAGAGCTGATAGGGAGATTCAGAAGTTTATAGAATTGGGGGGTGAGAATAAAATAATTAGACAGATGCTTTTGGGGGTGGAATGTTGAATGCATGTGCACACATCACATAATATAATGGGTAGTTATAGAGATTGATGAACTTGTGTCTCAGAGAGTTCAAAAGTTGAACATAATGCTTAAATCAAGAGGATAGAGTATGAAGGAAGCCTGATGTCCAAGGGACCAAAGTCATTGGGAAAGGTGGGAGAAGGACTGAAGGCTGACCAATGGCAACGACAAAGATCTATCCAGTGTAATAAGGAGGGATAGAATGTGCTTTACACAGGAGAAGGTGCTGGGGAGTAAGACGAAGACTGGCTTCTCCTGCATCAGGGTTTTGAAGAGTGGCTATAATTTGAAAGGATGGACAAGGGGGAGCCGTCTTCAGGAAAAGCCCAGTTTTTTGTGAGTACCAGAGGATGGAGAGAGCAGGAACAAAAGAGGTCTCTGATGAGCTTGTGAGTGATGGAATTAGGATTTGCAGTGGGCCAAATGGAAGGGAAGCCCTCAGGATGATAGTCTCTAGAGAGAAAGGGGTCTGAGTTGTCTTGGAATGAGAGCAAAGGCTAAAGCATTTGAGCTTAAAAACAAGGATGACTGAGTCATAGGGTTTAGGGGACCAGGAAGAAAAAAAGCTTGGGGCCACAGAACAGGGAAAATGTTGACTATAGGCAATCTTGCTTAAGATATAGCCAAGTTTGGACTTGAATCCTAGTGAGATTAGCCCCATCTTTTGGTGGCACCTCCTCAGGAAATGGGAGCAGAAGGCAGAGGGTTGATGATAATGGCAGCTGACTCTTCTCCCCCACAATCCATATAAAAGTGCAAGACCAGGGCCAGAGCCAAGAAGAGGCAGGAAGCATACCATGATCCCATTTTAAAATCTCCTAGGTCTCCTGCCACATGAGAGAAATCAAATTAGGCATGAGTAGAGATACCAAGGTGCATAAGACATAGTCATCACCTACCAAAGCATTCCCATCATGTTTTTCTTTTCTTATTCACATGGCTAGGAATGATCTGGAGGTTCATGGCATTATGGAGATGGAAGGAAGTTTGGAGACCGTAACCCTCCCCAGCATGCTCAAGGCTCTTATTTAAGTACTTTAAATCCATTGTTCCATGGGACTCCCAAAACAACTCTATGGGGGATGGGCTTTATTATTTCTCTTTTAGGAATTGGATAGGAAAACCAAGGAATGAGAGAAGTGACCTGCCCAGGGTCACCTAGCTAGGAAGAGTTTGAGGCAGATTCCCATCTACACATTCTTCACACTAAGTTCTACGTTCTCTCTATACACCACTCAAAGGGCCCCCAATATATGTTCTCTGCTTGTGCTAGGTGTAAACCAATGCCCTCCTTTCAGAGGTAAGGCAGATGTCCAAGAAAACAAAACTGAGCTCCAGAATGGTTAAGGGAGTTGCCCAAGATGACACAACTAGTTAGGGATAAAACTTGGACCAGTCGGTAAGGGGGCTCCAGCCTCAGGTCTAATACTGGGGACCCTCTTCCATGAAGGCCCTGACTCTCCTTAGGATACTCCTTTGTAATATAGGGATTGCATCTCCCTGAAAGAGTTTTTTTAGACACTCAAAAGATATAATGTATGTGAAATACTCCATAAATTCAAAAGCCAATATAGACGTGAGCTATTTATTATAAGTATCATTATTAATATTCATAACCAGCATTTAGATAGTGCTTTAAAATTTTACAAAGTTATTTACAAATATGATCTCATTTAATTACTTTTAATTTTTACACTTACATTTAATCCTTACATTTTTAGCCTACATTTAATCCTTACAATCATGGGAGGTAGGTGTTATGGGTATCCCCATTTTACAAAAAAAGGAAACTGAGGCAGAGATTAAGTGACTCTTCCAGGGTCATAGGCCTGCAAGAGTTGGAACAAGATTTTAACTTGGGTCTTTTTGACTTCAGATCAGGCAGCACTTGGTAAAAGGCCACTATTAATTATTAGCATCATGTCCGTTTCCATCATGACAATCATTGTCATTATCCCTATCATTATTTTCATTATCGGCGTCTCTTAGAACACGTGTAACTCTCACATCTAGTTGTTTGTAACTCAAGTCAGTAAATAGAGAAATAAATCACCAGGAGGGGCTTCTGCCCACCATAAGCTTCTCAGCACTGGCCAGTTCCCCTGAGATATCTGTGGCCATCCAGATGAGGCCTCTTGATCCCTCCCTACTCCAACCCCTAGTAACATACAACACGGGTCCATCAAGGCCAAGGCAGCCAGCTCGATATCCCATTAAGCCAATGTGATGTCTGAATGTTCAGAGTTTACCTGAAGTCCTTTTCTCTTGGAAAAAAATCCATTGAAAAGATGAAACTGCCTTATTATCTTTGCCTCGACCGGCCAAGCAAATTCCCCGCTCCCACTCACTTTGACCCTCTCCTAAGCCTGAGATTCCTTCCTGACTTTTCCATGAAGGCTTTAAATAGGACTGGCCACGTGTGGTCAGTGAGTAAATCTCCAGCCTCTGAGGTGGCTTGAGGGCCCTGGTGGCGCCTCCCTTAGTAAAGGGACTTTGCTCTCTGTCCGCCTCATCAGAGGTCTTTCAGCGAGCGGACTTGTTCTTCCCAGCCCTTTGGCGCACTGTTGTTTGGCACTAGTGGCTGGGAGAGTGCTGGGGTCTGGCTGCCTCTCCATGACATGGTGGCTGCGTGTTGGGACTTGGGGGCAGCCATTGGGAGGGAGCGTCTGTCTCTGTCCTCATGCAGTCACAGCATGCACCTGTTCTTTGGCCCTCCTGAGAGGGTCTCAGCCAAGATGGCGGGTGTAGATTTGAAAAAGGCTGGAGGGGAGAGAACTGAGCCCCACCCTCCCTAGGGGGATGCCTCTCCTGGCTCCCAGAATCCCTACAAACAAGCCAGACAGGCCTGCTCCCCTTCTGCCCCAAAGCTCTGGAGAAGACCAGGATCAATCTGCCAGAGGGGAGGGCAAAAGAAAGAAGACAGCCATGACTTCAAGGCACAAAAGAAGGGATGGATGTACCTCCCACTTCTTCATGGGACTTGGCAGGAAAAATGAAATTGAAATATCAAATTGTCCCCCCCTTCTGAGAGCCCCGACTTCCCCATATTTTGAATTTATTTTGAGAAATGGGGTACAATATATTAAAGACTTGCAAACAAGTAACGATACTATTACCCAACACAATTTTTGTGTCTACCCATCTAGGAATGTGTGTATGTATGTTTGTGTGCATGTGTGCACGTGTGCATGTGAGAGTATATGAGGAGAAATAGGTGTCTACATGTATGTTTGTATGTGTATAGGTGTGAGTATGTGTCAGAATGAATAGGGCAGCCAGGTGGTGCCATAGCTAGAGGGCTGGTTTAGGAAGACTTGAATTCAAATCAGACCTCAGACATGAGCTGTATGAACCTGGCAACTCACTTCATCCTTTTTGCCTTGGTTTCTTTATCTGTAAAATGAGCCACCAGAGAAGGATAGCAAACTACTCCAATATCTTTTCCAAGAAAACCCCAGGAAGTCACAAAGAAATGACTGAAATGACTGAACAATAACAAATCTAAATTGAATGGAAAAAGGCAATACATGTGTGGACACACAGAGAGAGCTGGCTTCAGAGACAAGAACATTGGAGTTCCTATCTTTCCTGTGATATACATGGACTGTGTGACTATTGGGCAGAATACCACTCTCCATGGGGGCTCCAAGACAAGATTTTAAGGACAGCTCCAGGAGATCCAGACAGAACCAGACTCTCCAGCACCAGAGAAAGAGCCCTTTCTGCCTGAATGCAGATGGAAGTCTGCCATCCTCCACTCGATTTCCTCCATGAATTTTTTTCTCTAGTGTAAGTGAGATGTGTCTTCTTTCACAAGATGATGAACACGGGACTATATATTGTAGGATAAAGCATTATACCTAGACTATTTTACCTGACATCTTGTAGAATAAGGAGGGGTGAGAGGAGGGAGAGAACATAGATTGCAAAATGTCAGAAAAGGATTACTGAAAGTTGTATTGTTATGTAGTCTGGGAAAATTAAAAACTTTTAAAAAGCCTATGTCATCAGAAACATCCCAACTGGATTGGTAGAAGGGATTTCTTACTGAGGATTTCCTTCATTTTTGAAATCCAAAGACCAGTAAAATCAAATTCTGCTGCTGCTGCTACTCCTGCTCTCCCTCTGTCTTTGTCTCTTTCTCTGTCTCTGTCTCTCTATCACTCTGTTTTTCTTTCCATTTCTATCTCTCTCCTTTTTATAACATTATAGTATTTCTCTGTCTCTGTCTCTCCCTTCCGCCCTCTCTGTCTCTGTCTCTCTGTCTCTCTGTCTCTCTGTCTGTCTCTCTCTCTCCTCCTCCTCCTCCCTCTCTCTGTCTTTCTGTCTCTGTCTCTCTGTCTCTCCCTCCCTCCCTCTCTCTCTGTGTCTCTCATTCTCTCTCTGTATATATATATATACACATATATAAATAAAAATATAGAGAGAGTTGAGTAACTTTGCCTCTTACTTCTAAATAATTGTTTAAACAATAATAATAAATTAACTACATTAAAAAACTGTCTGATCTGTGCTCTCTCCATGCCTCCCTCTCACTGTCACTGGGCCAGGCTGAGGAAGAATGAAAAGCTGAGAGAGTCTGGCTAATGCATGTAATTACAATGATAAAGGCCCATAAAGGGCTGCGTTCCCCACTGTCACTCAAGGTCCTGCCTGCCATCACTCACTCTGGCTACAGAGAGTGGTCTGGGCCATGCTTGAGTAAATAGCTTCCCAGTGTGATTTGCCTCTCCCAGAGTGGCCAGATGGGGCAGTTTTGCTTCATTATTTGGGCCTATGAAGTGGAAATGCCAACAGAAAGATTCATTACTGTCAGGACCGTCTCTGTACAGTCTCCTGATTTATTAGGGCATAAATGGCTGTGTAGGCAGTGAAGGGACATGAATGTTCTCTGAGGCCTGTGAACTCTGCAAGGAAATACAGGGCCGCTGAGAGTCTGGGGCCCTAATTCACGAGCAGCTCGTGCCAGCGCCATCCTAGAGGACAAAGCCAACCGCGTGCCTCCTGGTGGCCATCCTTAGGCACAAAGAAGCCAGGGGAGGGAGCACAGGCAGAGAATGGGCCACTTTTCTGGCTCAGTCTGTGAACAAGGCAACATCTCTGGGCACTATCTCGAGAGGGCTACCAAGGACTCCACAGAGGGTTGGCTCTAAAACTCCCTCTGACCTGAATTAACCCAAAGAAAGGCTGGCATTGAAGATGGCTTTGGCCCCACACATATGGGCAGAGTGCTTGATCCTCTTGGTACAGATGAACAAATAGGTTCTCCTTACGTAGCACAGTGGCCTAAAAGTAAAGCATCGACATAGATCAATTTTTAGGGCAATAATTTAATTTGGGGAAGCGGGGGGGGGGCACTTGTCATACTACAGATGGATCCTAGTACAAGGGTGGGGTCCAAACTACGTTACTGCATTTTAGGCCTGATGTGAAGCAACATTTCACCCAGTTAAACCCTAGAAAGACGCTTGCCTAATTGTCAAAAGGCCGACAAGCTAAAACGCTGTGTAAGAATTCAACTAGTACATTCTGAGGAAACACAACCATTCCCGAGGGATCATTCATAAATGATCAATCGAGTTAAGAAAGGAGACATTCCAGAAAGGGATGAACGCAGAATTCTTCCTGAATTCCCTGAGAAGAACCTTTCGGGATAGACGGGAGGAAGAGAGCCCTTCTTCACAAAGAAGCTATTTGAGAACAGGGGCCTTTGCCTTTTGGGCTTCCCATTTTTAGTCCTAAGTACAGTGTTCACTTAATGAATGTTTATGGGATTATGATTCATTTAAATTAATCTAAAAATCATATAACGAAAACATTTTGGCTTTAATGTCGATGCGGAAAATTTCCCCTGCGCGCTGCAGCTCACAGCTCCTGCTCGAGGACCACAGGCTCCTTTCATTTTGCCTTCCATCCGTCCTGCCAGATGGCTAGCTTACAGATACATTTGGCAGACTCATTTATGGCCCAGGGATTTGGGGGGAAGCACTGGCTCCCCGCAGGGTTTAGGATCCGAAGCAACCGTAGCTTCTTTATCTTGAAAATGCCCCCGAGTGTCCATTCAGGGCCACAAGAACATTGGGAAGAAGGCAGTTCAGACCCGCTTGGCAGAGCACTGGGGTCCAAGCAATTCTATCAATGAACTTGGGGTCTGGATTTCTGGGGAGCCTCTCCCTAGACTGGTCAAGCCTGCAGATAATGGCCCCAAAGCCTCTAATGCCTCCCAGGGAATATTCCTGTGGCACCCCCCACGGGCATTTCAGAGTTCCTGAGACTCTACAGCAATGTTGGCAATTGATTCAATATTAAAGGGAGAATAAGCATCAGCATCTTTTGTCATTTGGCGATCCAATGATGGGACAATGCCATACGGTTTAGTGACCCGTGTTTCTCTTGGATTTTAAAACCACTGATAGGGTTGGGTCCTCTTTTTATTGGTATCCCTAGCATTTATCAAGGGAAGCAGCCAGATACAGTTTGTGGGGCTTGGAGTCAGACAAAGTTTGGGTTCAGATTTTGCCTCAATCACTTATTGGCTGTGTAACTTGAAGAAAGCTACTTACCTTCTATTTGGCGTCCATTTTCTCATCTGCAAAATGGGGATAATTTGTAATAGCACCTCCTTCACAAAGTTGTTGAGGGATCAAATGAAATTATATGTAAAATACTTTCTAGAATTTAAATATAATATCAATCTAAATTATGAAAATCATTTTATATTAGATATAATAAATTTAATATTAATTTAAGTATGATATGAAACAAATTTATAGAATTATATAGAATATGAATGACTACTGCATTACTGGTACATAGAAAGTACTTCTATCCTTTTCTATTCATTCTTCTCATTCAATATTTTCTTCTGTTACTGGCCTCAGAATAGAACTCACATATTTCTGGACACAGCATCTGGAAAAATTCTCCCCTTTTGGCTCCCTTTTATTCTTTTCTCTCTGGTTACATTTGAAACACTATAGTGGAGATGAAGGCAAACAACATCTCTGGAGTCAATTCAATCTCTACTCAACTCTGAACTCCGTGGAGGAAAATTCCTGGTAACGGGGGACCTGTTTCTGGATGAGGAATAGGAGGAGAGACAAACTGGGTTTCGCCCATTTCTTGCAAATGAACCCCACTTTGTAGAACAACTCCCTGGTTAGAGTCTTTGCTAACACATCACTCAGAGATTTATTGGTTTGTTTTTATTGAGGATTAGGCAGACCTTTAACCATTTAGCTGCTTACATTTGCTCCCCAGAAATCCAGGCCCCAAGTTCATTGATAGAATTGCTTTGGCCCCAGTGCTCTGCCAAGTGATAGATGGGGTGATACTCCTCAGCCTGCTATGTTGAGATCAGTCCCATGACGTTCACTTCTTTTGGTTGGTCCGGGGTGATTGTGGGCCCTTGTTCTCAAAAACTCCCAAAGCTGACTCCCTAATGCCAGAAGCTTGACTCAGGGGGCTCAGCTCCACATCTTTCAAGTCTTTGTGGTTGTATTTCAAAGAGCAAATCTGGAAAGAACAGCCCTTCCAGCAGAACCTTTCTTCTCTTTCTTTTTTAGTGCTTGTAAGCATCACAAGAGATTCCCAAGCTCTTAAGTCTAGGATGGAAAACTAATTAGCACCCCCTCCTTTCCCTTCTATCATTCTGCCTCCAAAAAGAGACCTTTCCCACACATCACAGATCATCCTTAATATTTAAATAAGGTAGTTGAGGCAAAAACACCCCATAAATGTCAAGCTGGATGGCTCCTTCTTGGCTGGGTTTCCTGTCATTTGGTGCACTCTTTAAAAGCCGGTCTGTTTCTCAGGGGAAATTCAGTAGGCTTTGGCAAGAACTAGACTTGGGTACCAACGCAGTGCTTAAATAGGGGAAATTGAGAGCTAGAACCTTTCTCTAAAACTCACAGATGCTAATGCGTGATAAAGTTGATGGATTTGCTTGACCAGTTGTTGCCCAAATGTATCATCTTCCATCAAGTCAAAGCATCCATTCTTTCAACTGTCCTAGGGAAGCATGGTGTAATGGGCAGAGCACTGGACTTGAAGGCGAGGAGCCTTGGTTCAAATTCTGCCTCAGACATTTACTAGCTGGGTGATCCTGAAGAAGTCATTGATCCTCTCTATGCCTCAGTAGATCATGGAATTGGAGAAGAGGCTTCCCAGGCATCTAACCCAACTCCCTTGTTCGGAAATCATTTCAGAAAAGCAAATGACTTGACCAAAGTCACCTAGGTAAGCCTCAGAGGTGGAATTTGGATCCTGGTCCTCAGTCTTGAGAGTAACTATGCTTTCCCCTGTCCCATTCTGCTTCTTTGATAAGTATACATTTCCCCCTGAGCAGACATTCAAGTAATTCATCCCATTTGCTGAATACTTTTTAAAATAAGAATTCCCTGTTACAGATGTCGTCCAAGCCAGCAGAGCCTCAGTGCTCCTCATTTCTAATCTGCCTTTTCTTGAAACTCCAGGGTGTCTAAGAGCAGCAAGAGTGGATCCCAAAGGTACCTTCCAGCTTTCTGATTGTGTGCTGGAATTTACTTTGAAAAATGAGCCCTGCCAGGGGAAAACCCAGCTTCCACCAGCCCGAGATGCCATTCTAAGTCTCTGCCATCTGACAGCAGCTACAGGAGGATTTCTTGTGCAAGTCCAAAGAACAGTAGCAAGAACTTATCAACAGAGACTCTAAATGCTTATTCTTCGTACCTTTGACAAATGTTTCTTTCTTCAATGCAACCATCATTCATTTCTAATGAGCTTTGCTTATGTAGACTTTTACCGTTTGTGATTAACCAGTTCATTTGTGGCTGGTTGCACAGTTTATCAAACTAGAACATATATATATATATGCAGCTCTGACTCAGTAAGAAAGGAGATAAAGGAGAAAACCAACACTGTTTTCCAATTTCTGTAACCCAGAATACAACTTCATTCTTGAAGGCAGACCACGAGCCCCCTTGGGCTGGATTTAGCCCTCCCTGCTCAGTGAAAGACAGCTGGCCCCCAAGATGAGTGCATTTCCTTATCTTGTGCTCATTCCATATGCATAATTAGAATTCCTTGGAGAAAGCTCACTAATTATGTTATGCCAAGTAAACTATGTGAAGACTTCATTTTTGGAGGTAGGCTGAATAAATCACAACTGCAATTTAATTTATGATTTCCTACTAGGAGGGAACTAAAGTGGTCCCTCGTGTTATTTTCTCCCCCAAATGATTTCTTATTAGCACTACTGAATAGCGCAGAGGCCTCGTATATATGTTTCCCTTGGGGCAGTCGTGGAGCAAACGCAGATTAGACTAGCCTTAGATGTCATTCGATGTCCTGGTTACCCTAAAGAAACACAGCTGCAGAAATGTGTATTTTTTTCTGGCTTAAACAATAGGAATGTGACTTTATCTACAGAACAGCCCTCACTCTTTGGGGCTTTTTCCCTTTTCTATATATATCCCATTGTTTGGATGGAGGTCCATCTAGTCACAGCCGCAAGAGTTTCCTTTGAGAGCACCAAATGTCTTGACCCTCCCCATCGCCCAACTGAGATCTCTTAGTCAATTGTTCTCCTTTCAGTTTGCCCTTAATTAGAGGTGACAAGGAGTCCAGATAGCCCCATTTCCCCCCACGCCCATCACAGACATTTCAGGAGTCACCATACTTCATTCTCATTTCTCTCCAGCAAAAGGACCCCAAGGCCTCAAGCTGAAGCTTGTACAGCGTTTATAGCCTCCTTCCATGGTGAAAGAAAGTGGAGGAAAGAAGTAGTCAGCAGCGGGATGCCCTCTATCAAGGCCTAAGAAGCGCTACAGCACCCAACGTTGGCAATGCAAAGAAAGGGCTTGCTGGTCTTTCCTCCAATACCAAGTTGCTCCTCCATAGACTCATTTGATACACAAAAGGCTGAGAGAGTGGAAAATACCATCAATCAATGAGCAAGGTTGTCTCTCTATGACACAAAAATGATAAATTGCCTGGGCTTTGACCAGAATTAAAATGAAAGATTGCCCAGAGGGCAAGGGAAGCATTCAGGGGAGGAGGGGGCATGAGTATACTACGATAGATTATTAGCCAAAAATACACAAGAATTGGTGTAAATAAAGGGGCTTCTCATGTGACGAGAGTAAAGGCTAAACAACGGACGACCCACACGTTCCACCAAAATCCACACAGATTTGAGAAGAGCAGAAGGTCCCAAAGCTACATAGGATGAGAAGACATTCTTATGTTGTCAAAAGCAGCCAGTGCATATGCCAGTGAGGTCATTGAACCATTGAGGATGTGCATTCAAATCCCACTTCTGACACTACATTGAAAAGTAAATTCTCTTGGCCTCAATGGATTCATCTGTAAAATGAAGGAGTCAGGATACATCAAGGTTCTTAATCTAGGGACTGTGAGCTTGTTTTTCAAAAAATATTTCTTCTTTTCATTTTGACTTTTTAATATTTTTCCATGTTTACATGATTCATTTTCTTTCCCTCCCCACTGCCAGAGCCGACAAGCAATGCCACTGGGTTGTACAAATGCTCTCACTTGATACCTATTTCCACATTATTCATTTTTACTAGAGAGTGATTTTTCAAAGAATATTTTGATCATTACATTTTAATATAATTAGTTTTCGTTGAAATAGTGTATATTTTATTTTATGCATTTTAAACCATGATTCTGAGGAGTACAAAAGGCTTCCCAAAGGTTCATGACACAACAAAGGTTAACGCTTTCTGTTAGGTGGTCTTCAAAGTGTCTCTCAGGACCAAGTCCATCATCCTACAAATATTTCTAGTTTTGGAACTAATCCCCCTTAGACAAAAGAGCAAAGACAATGGCGATGAAAAATACCATTTTGGATTGTATTGTGGAATAACCCAATCTTCATCTTTCCCCTCTTCCCCTCCCCTCCCCCAGAACTCCCTCCTCTCCTCATCTTGGGGTGCTTTGGGTCAGAGAACTAACATGTGGAATGCTCAGCCCATGGGCCCGAAGGGCCACAGACCCAGTGCACTCAGGCTTCCTGCAGATGTTTCAGCTGGTATGAGTTAGTTGGACAGTGATCCCATTTGGGGGAGAAATCACCCATTGATTTATCACAGGGAGCATAAATCATAAATGCATTTAGTTGTCTTCATTGCCTTTCCTGTCATCCTTCTCCTCTGAAGTGAAATGAAGAGGCAGATGTAAGATCTGGAATCAATTCCAGATTCCTTTCTTAAACATCCAAGGCAGGGGCTGCACATAAAGGCTTTCCAGCTGCAGGTTGATGCCAGCTGAGCAGCCGACATGGCTCCCCTTGCCGAAAGTTTTAGTTCTGGCACCCAAAGCACCTCAGCCAGGATTTACCCACTGACTTATCTATCTAGCCAAAAGATACTAAACCCATTTAAATTACATACAAAAAATGAAAAGAAAAGAAAAAAAAATGGACTTTTTATAAAGGAAAAATAAATTGTTAATAACCACTCCAAAAGGCTCAGCTTTACTAATAATTAATTAAGTGTA
Organism: Gracilinanus agilis; assembly: GCF_016433145.1. Classification (NCBI taxonomy): domain Eukaryota; kingdom Metazoa; phylum Chordata; class Mammalia; order Didelphimorphia; family Didelphidae; genus Gracilinanus; species Gracilinanus agilis. The sequence continues at coordinate 10,916,169 of NC_058130.1, read as the reverse complement.
GCAACAGAAAATAAATTTGAGGTAGCAATTGACAAAGGTCAAATTTTGTTAAAAAAATTCAAGGACAAAACTCAGTGATGGTGGGGATGTAGATAAACAGGTACTTTCACTCATTGCTGGTTCAACTATAAATCTTGACAAGATTTTTTGGAGCGGATTCTAGCTGTATGCATTAAATGTTATAAAATGATGTATTCTTGGACCTAATAATTCAATTGCCAGGCATATAGTCTGAAAGTATGGTTAAAATGAACCAAAAAGCATTATCTGTTCAAATGTTTTTATAGCAGCAGTATGTGTCATTGAAAAACAAATAAACAAATCCTCTCAAATGTCCAATAACAGGAGTCTGGGCATCTAAATAATGATATATTCCTGAAATGGAATGACGTGATGCCCCAAAGCAAAAATCAGTTCAACTAGCACACATGAAGGAGCTGCTCTATTTCTGGCACTCTATTAGCCACTAAGGACACTAAAATGGAGGTGGTCGCCACTTTCAGGAAGCTCAGAGTCTATGAGGAATAAAGGGATACACCGAAACCTTTATGAAATAATTCAGAGTAAAAAAGAGCAGAACCAGAAAAAAAAAAGAACTCTGATCACCTAGGAAGAAATGCACTGAATAATGAACAGATCCTCCAAGGCAGTTGCTCAATAAGTTTAGTGCAATATATCAATACTCAATACTAAGCTTGTAATAAAATACTTTATTTAAAAATGAATGGAAACAAACATGCAAACAAAACCATGTCTTCTCTCCGTGCAGGGTGCATATGTCTGGGACACGGATTCCCAGTGATGAGGCAATGGGGGGTGGCCAGGTGAAAGAGTACATTTGATATCCAGTTTCTTGGAAGCTATTTTCAGTAGAAACATCAGCCACAGGAGGGCATATTTAGCCTTCTTAAGCAGTACAGAGGCCACCTTCAAATGCATTGTGTCCCCCTGCCTCGATCCCAGGCTCTATCTATCCTTTGCCATAGAATAAGTTAATTAATGGGGCCTGGATCCCTCAGTCCTTTCCCCATAGGCTTTTTTAATCTCCACACACACACACCATTTTGTTATAATGAATTGCTTTGAAGGAGGTGGGCTGGCACTGAGAAAAGCAGTGTTGGGCAAGAGCAAATTACCCAATACAAGCCTTCCTCCTACAGCTCCCTTCTCCTAAGAAAATAGGATTGCTCCTCTGAATTCATGTCCATACTCCTCCTCCTTCCCCAGGGACCTCTACCTTTAAGAACTCTCATGAGGATGTGACGGGTGCTAAATCGCAGTGGTGGAGCACCATGTTCCTTAGCCCAATCTGATGTGCTTAAAGAATGTGGAGACAAACCCTGGCCCTGTTCCTTCCTTACTAATGGCTGTGGGACCTTGAACAATCACTTCATGTCACTAAGTCTCAGGTTTGTCATCCTGAAAATGAGAGAGTTTGATGAAGATTCTTTCAGTTTGCTTCCAGCCATGAATCGGTGCTCTGGAATCCCTGTGGTACCTGAAGTTCTTTTAAGATATGGAGTAAAGAAAAGGAAAGGAGAGATTCAGAAAGAAGAGAAAGATGGGGAGGGAAGGGAAAGAGAAGGAAGTTAGGGGTAGTAAGATGGAAAGAGAGAGAGGAGAAATAGAGACTAAAGAATAAGGGGAACAAAATTAGGGAGAAAGAGAGGTGGAGAAGAGAGAAGAGAATAGAGAAAACAGAAAGAAGAGAGAGAGAAAGTTAAGGAGCAAGAGGGGAAAAACAGACAAATGATCATGGAAATAGGAGTCTAACTGCTAATTGTCAAAGGGCACTGGGGCTCTGTATCACCTGGATATAAAATGCTTCTCTCTCCCCTTCCCTAGATACACATGAGATCCAAGCCCTTGGCACTGACCCAAGAGAGAAGAAAAACAATGTCGCAATATGTCAAGAAGGAACTCCCATTCCATCCTACCAGAGCTCTTCAACTTTTTAATAAATCCTATCTAAGTTTCTTCTTCATCTCACATGGCTCCCATTCCTCTAAGACAATGATGTTGACCTCAGGTTAAAAAGGGGACCACTAAGTATACATAAGGACTTTGGCAGCAACATACTGACTTAGAAAGCCACCTACTAACTTTATCTGTGCTTTATTATGTTTTTATTTATTTTATGAATTTTCCCAATTATATTTAATCTAGTATGGGGGCCACTTAGGAGTCTAGGGACAGCATGCTTGAATCCTCTGAAGAAATTAAACCTCGCAGTGATTCCCAAAGTGGGTGCCACCGCCCCCTGGTGGGTGCTGCAGCGATCCAGGGAAGTGTTTATGGCCACAGGTACATTTATGTTTCCTATTAATTGCTATAAAATTTAAAAAAAAATTAATTTCCAGGGGGCTAAGTAATATTTTTCTGGAAAGGGGGCGGGAGACCAAGAAAGTTTGGGAATCACTGTCTAGTCTGTCTGCCCCAAGGAAAGGAGGCAGAAGAGGAGCAGATGAGGGCAAGGAGATAAGATCGGATTCTTTCCCTAACAAGATGGTTTTCCTAATAAGTTGGTTAACAAGCCTTTCCCAAACTCCATAAGAAAACACCACTCTCCTTGCAGTGGGTGGAAGAAGCAACACTAAAAGATCCTGTCCTCAAGTCCATAATCCCTCTCCCTTACTTGTTGACATGAATGGAGGCTAACACAAATCCCAAGCGCCAGAGAAATCTTCTGGACTCTTTCCTTTTTCTAGAAATGAGAATAGTAGAATTTGCCTTTAGAAATGTCTTGGGACATTCTGTTCCCCAAAGCACAAAGGAAATACAAAACAAACACTGGCTGTTTGTTGTTGCTGTTGTTGCTGTGGTTTCTAGAAATGCAGGAGCAGAAGCTCTGGAGAGGACATTCTAGTTAAGCAGCTCCAGGACTTCCAAAGGCATCCGTCCACTGCGATATCGGAACTTGTATTTTTCCCCTTTCTTTGTGTCTCCAACACTTACTCTAGGACTTGGCACATCGTTGTTGTCCAGTCTTTTTAGTCATGTCTGACTCTTCAAGACCACATTTGTGGTTTTCTTGGCAAAGATACTTAAATGGTTTTCCATGTCCTTCTCCAACTCACTTTATAGATGAGAAAGGGATGCGAACAGGATGAAGTGACTTGCCCAAGGTCACACAGTTTCTAAGTGTCTGAGGCAAGATTTGAACTCAGGAAGACGAGTTTTCCCTGATTCCAGGCCAGGTGTTCTAACCTAGCTGCCCAAGGTAATCAATAAATTCTTGTTGATGGATTGATTGTTTGCTTTGGTGTAACAGATGGAGTTCCTAGGTGGAAGAAAGGATACAAATCCTATTTCTGATACTCGCTAGCCATGTGACCCTAGGCAAGTATTTTTCTGATCTCAGCCTACAATCTCATCTGTAAAATGGTGATAATAATGGCCATAACATCGAATCCATGGGGCTACTTTGAAGATCAAAGGAGCTAATTTGTTCTCAAATTACGTGCATGAAATACTAGAAAGAGTCCTGATTCTGCAGTCAGAGAATCTTGATTTGAATCCCAAAGTCACTTACTACCCATGCAAACTTAGGCAAATCAGTTCCCATCACCAAGCCTCAATTTCCACAAGTGTAAAATGGCCAGAGGTCCTCTACCTGTCAAGTCCCCCTGGGTCTAAATACAGGGTCAAATGACCAGATGGAAAGTGGCATATAAAAAACAGTTTTCTCAGTTCCTGCAGTTTCTAATGCCTTTCTCTCACAGATTATTGCCTTTGGTCTGTGTAAATATCTCATATATACCTGGCCCTTTCACTGTTGTCTCTCCCCAAAGAATTTGAGATCCATGAAAAGAGGGAATACCATTGCCGTTCTTTCTCCACTCAGGGCCTGCGAGCATTTAATAGCGAACATTTAATAAGCGCTTATTAACTGTCTGACTATTGTTATCCTAACTAGATAAGGTGTACAATTTCCAGAGATGCTAAAATAAATGAGTCTGGGAAAGGTAGGAGCAACCCTAAACAGTGACCCCAGATGTAATATAGGATTTTAACCTTGCCCCAAGTGGTTAAAATCCTATATTACACAGGCTCTTAATATGACTTTGATCACATCTGGGATCGGGGGGTGAAGTTCTTAACATTTGGAATTCCCAGTCAAATAGCAACAACCTTGGCCCACCAGTTCTGCCATCACCCAATGAGTCCTTTACCACAGCTCTGCAGAGCAGCACTGTAGAGACTGTTACCACACAATGGCCCAGAGCCATTTTGTTTGCCCTTGAGAAAGGTATCATTTCTCCTGCAGAGGCTCTTTCTGTTTTCCATGTCCACATCCACAATTTTTTACAAAAAGGCATCTTAACATCTCATGAAGGACAGATCAATCAAAACAATTCCCTCTGCACAGCCCTTAAACAGTTAACCCAGGTGTCCGCAATCTAGATCCTCACATGTGTCTCCCCATCTCCTATCTCCAAACCTTTGCAATGGGAGTCCCGTGAATTTAAAATATTCTCCCTCCATACATATACTTTGTAGAATTTTCTCTTCCTTCAAGACAAAGCCCAAACTAAATCTTCTATATGAAGACTTTCCTGATTGCTCCTAATTGCTATTGCACTCCCTCTCCAACTATTTACATTTATTTGTATTTTTTCCCTACCATCAAACAGTCAAATGGATCAACATGCCTCAGGAAGCTCATTAGTGAGACAATCTCATCATCCTGCAGGATCCCAACAGCTTTAGCACTTCATCATGTTCTTCTGATTGGAGAATAGAGCCATGAGGTCCTTCATCTTCCATTTAAAGCAGCTCATCGCAGAAATCTTCCCTCCTTTCTCACTTGGCTGAAATACTGTGTGATTTTTCATTTCTTCACCATGCTCTCATGGGGTACACTTTCTTCCTCCTCTCCAAAGCCCCCTGATTTTCAGGTTCCTTTTATGTCGTGTCTTCTCCAGTAAGAGTATAAGCTCCTTGAGAACAAGGACTGGTTTTCTTTTCATATCTCCAATGCTTAGTACAATGCCTGACACATAGTAGGTACTTAATAGATGCTTACTGACTGACTGACCTGAAATCACATTGATTTGGGGATTTCTCATAAAGATATAGAAGCAAACCTTTACCTACTCTCCCATCCTGAGGAACTCTTATCTTTCCTCTCCAAGTTCAATCTGGCTGTCCACTCAGTATGCTATGTAGGTCATTCTCATTTTCTCCTTGTATCTCTGGCTATTCATTTGTCATTACTCTCTCTGTTTCTGTCTCTTGTCTCTGTATATACATACATACATACATACATACATACACACACACACACACATATATATATATGTATATATATATATATATATATATAATATAGCCTTCTTCCTGCCTGTCTATCTCTCCTTTCTCTGTCTCTATCTCTTCTTTTTCTCTGTCTCTCTTCTTTCTATCTATCTTTGCCTGTCTCTCTCTATCTCCTTGCTGTCTCTCTATTGTGTGTTTCCCCGTCTCTATATCTCTTTGTCTGTCTGCCTCCATCTTCTCTTTCTATCCTTCAATTCAGTCTTCATATCTTTAGGTAGAGAAGCAATGGAGTAGAGTGTAGACAGCTACCTCAGACTCAAATCCTGTCTTTGAGTCTTAGCTGTGGCAACTCTGGCAAAGCCTTTGACCTCTCGTGGGGTCTAGGCAACTCTTTCAGAACATAAGTTGAAAAAAAAGTTGACATGAACACTGCGGGAGGGAATTTGCTCTTTGTGGAGCTCTCAGAATGTCATAACAGATCTACTTCCTCTGGTCCACTCTCTAGATTTATAGAGATGGATTGACATTTGTACAGACAGAAAGATGGATAGAGAGATAGATGGATGGATGGATGGATGGATGGATGG
>NC_058130.1:10829897-10907892 GCF_016433145.1 Gracilinanus agilis | reverse complement strand
TATATATATATGTATATATTAGATAAAATAGTATATATTGCTATCATGTGACAGACTAGTGAGGGGGGTGTTAAGACATTTACAAATAAGTATTATATAAAATAATACATGACACATGCATAAAGTTGTTACTAAAACAGTTGATAGAGAATTGGGCATGGAATCAGGAAGCTCTACATTCAAATCCTGCCTCAGATACTTACTAGGCATATAACCCTGGGCAGATAGGTGGTAAAGTGGATACTGTGCCTGAGTCATGTTCCTGAATTGAAATCTGGTCTCAGACACTTACTAGCTGGAGAAAGACATTTAATGACTATCTGCCTCAATTTCTTCATATGCAAAATTAGCTGGAGAAAGAAATGGCAAACCACTCCAATATCTTTGTTGATAACATCAAATGGAGTCAGGAAGAGTTGGACATAACTGAAAATGACTGAAGAATTAAAACAATTTATTACTCTGAGCAAGTCATTTAACCACTCTCTGCCTCAGGTTCTATATCTATAAAATAAGCTGGAAAAGACAATGGCAAAACACTCCAGAATATTTGCTAAGAAGATCCCAAATGGGGTCATAGAGACTTAGACACAACTGAAAACAATTAAATAACAACAAATATAATCCTGGACAAGCCACTTAATCACTATCTGCCTCGGTTTCCTCAAATGTAAAATGGGGCTAATAATATCTGCCTCCCAAGGTTATTATGAGAATCAAATATAATCATATTTATAAAGTGCTTAGCATAGTTCCTGCCACTTAGTAGGGGCTTAAAAATGTTTGTTTCCTTCCTTCCATATAATGGAAATAAAACTAAGTACTAAGTCTGAAAGAGGAAAGGTCATTATTTGCTAGTGATCAGGTAAGATTTCCCAAAGAAGATGACATTTGAGCTGAGCCATGAAAAAAGTACAAAGAAGGTTTTCCATCTTTAGGAAACAGCATGAGCAAAATCACAGAGGCAGAAAAGCACAGCCTGCTTATTTCAGGGATGACAGAGGGGGAGGAGAGAGAGGACAGGAATCCTGTCTTGCAGAAGTATGGTAACAATGGCAGAGAAGAGCATAAGATAAAAGCTAGAAAGGTAGAATTCTTCAGAAACTACAAGTGGGAAGGAAAAAGAGGATGACAACAAGAATGGATAGATTTGTTTGAAGAGTATACAAAAAGAAATGAAGACAAAAAAGCAGAAAAAATAGAGTTCTTAATGAAAAATCCCAAAGAACAATCTAGGATTTAGAAAAGCCTGGAAAAGTTTTAAACAGGAAAGAATCATAAACACTTATTAAGTACTTCCGTGTGCCAGGCACTATGCTAAGTACTTTACAAATATTATGTCACTTTAACCTCACAACAATTCTGGGAACTAGAAATTGTTATCCACATTTTATAGATGAAAAAAAACTGAGGTAAACAGAAATTAAATGACTTGACTAGAGAGACATAGCTAGTATGTACCAAGGTTAGATTGGAATTCTTGGCTTCCTGACTCTAGGCCCTGTTCTCTATCTACTGGGCCACCTAGGTGCCCACTTGAGGCACTGTTGTAAAGGGAATGGAGCAGATAAAACTTAAAACATGAAAAGATACAATAAGAATAATTGGAAAAAATTAAAAAAATTAAAAAGTGGTAATACCACATGAAGTCTTTACAAAACAAAAAAGAAAGAAAGAAAGAAAGAAAGAAAGAAAGAAAGAAAGAAAGAAAGAAAGAAAGAAAGAAAGAAAGAAAGAAATGCAGAGGGAGAGAGAGAAGGAGGAGAGAAGGAGGGAGAGAAGAAGGAAGGAAGGGAAGGGAAAGAGGGTGGTAGGGAAGGAAGGATGGATGGGAGGAGAGAGGAAGGGAGAAAAGGAAGAAGGGAAGGAGGGAGGGAGAAGAAGGAAGGGAGGAAGAAGGCAAACAAGTAAGGAAAGAAAAGAAATAAATCATATTAGCTAGTGTTGTGAGTAAGACAAGTGGATTTCCCCTTAATAGAAACTTTTAGAACCTTGAGATGATTTGTGTAAGTAAATATGTGATGTTTTTTCACTTCTAGCAACCTAAATGTCTCAGGGTGAGGCTGTTTAATACATGAAATCAAAGGAGAGTAGATGTCAAAATGCCCCAGGTGTGAGGGCAGGCATGTCTATTTTGTGTGCCTTTGGTAAATGGCTATTTTACATCACAAAATTCATAATTTCAAATTCCTGGGACCCTCATTACAATAGGCTGCCCTTTGGATTTTTCCCTTTTTGATAGAGAACACTGAACTTTTAATTAAGAACTGAAATCTTGCTTCAGATAAATAATAACACCTGCTTCCCATAATTGTTGTGAAGATCAAATGAAATAATGTTTGCAAATCGCTTTGGATACCTTAAAGTTCAAGGTGTCATGGTAGTGGTGATAGTGGTGAACAGAAGCAGGAGAACACGGTACATAGTAAAAGCAATACTGTACAATGATCAATTGTGAATAAATTAGCTGTGCTCAGCAATACAATACTTAAGATAGCTCCAAAGGACTCATGAGGAAAAATGCTTTCCCATGTTTCACATGCCTGCACATTTTTAATCTATATCCAATTGCTTACCTGATCAAAGAGGGGGATGAAGAGGTATGAAGAGAAAGAATATGGAACTCAAAATTTTTGAAAAATATTAATTTTTTTCATTCACATGTAATTAAGAAAAAATAAAATAAAAATGTTTAATTAACTTGGGAATTGTTTAATAAAATAAACCAACATATAGCATAAAAAAACTAGAAAATATCAAAGGCTTCTCATTTTCAAAAAAGGCCAATCTGGAAAAGAGTTCAAGCTGAAACATTTTAAAAATTATTAGTTTTCCTGAAAGATAAGATCAAGATGGATGCTGTATTTCAAGAAGCCATTAAAGGAAACTGACCAGAACTTGAAGATCCACAAGACAAAGTGAAAATAGAAAGAATCTGCCAATAATCTCCTGAAAGAAACTCTAAAATAAAAAATCCTTGAGAATGGCATAGCAAAAATCCAGAGCTCCCCCCAAAAAGCCTCAGAGCTGAGTAGAATCTCTGAAATACAAACTGGGAGTGAAAGAGAAACATGAAAACATTGACTAATCAGCAAAATGAAGAGCAGCAAAGATTTTACACTGATAAAATGCTTGCATTCGAATGGACAATTCAAGTATATCCTAAGAACTGGCAGGTCATTGGTTCTAAAGAGAGTCCATAAGAGAGAAAAGCCAGGCAGTGGTGGTTGTTGTCATTATGTTTTATGATCTTAAAAGAACAAAGGAAAGAGAGGGTGGAAAGAATATACTAGGGAAGAAAAGGAAAGAAAAAGGAGAGGGATTTGCCTCACCTTGATAGCAAGCAAAAGTACAAATTTACACCCATTGGGGAGGCCATCATATTAACTTCACTTTGAACTGAACCAGAGCAAAGTGAGGAGAAAAAATAGAAATATTAAACTATAACAACCTAAAAAGAACTGAACAATTTTTAAGGACTTGTAAGCTCTCATAATTGCATTGATTAACCACATTTCTGGAGTTCTAATGATTTTGAATGCTATTGTCTCCTGACAGAAAGGTGATGGAATAGATATGCCAGGAGAGGAGTGTATTTTTGGATGTTGCCAATACAGGAATATGTTTTTCATGACTATATTTACTTTTTGCAGGTCTTATTTTCTTTTCCTTTTTTTCCAGAATGGGTGAGCTAGATGGGAGGGGAACAGGATCAATGTTTATTAACTGAAAAAAAAATTAAATGGGGCAACTAGGTGTTTCAGTGAATGGAGAGCCTGGAGTGGAGATGGGAGGTCTTGGGTTCAGATCTAGCCTCAGCCACTTCCTAGACATGTGATCTTGGGCAAGTCACTTAACTCCAATTTCCTAGCCCTTACCCCTCTTTGGCTTTCAAACCAATATGCAGCATTGACTCTAAGTTGAAAGGTAAGAGTTTAAAAACAATTAAAAAGGAAAAATTGACTTGCCCAAGTTTATCAACCAGCAAAGTTTAGGAAGGATTTGAATTCAGGATGTCTGAATCCATAGCTATTGCTCTTTCTATTGTAATATACTGCTCCTCTCAACATGTCTAAAGTTTGGACTGTTATCTGTCTCCTTAAGCCTGCTCTTCTTTCAGACTTCAATGTTCTATCTGTAGCATCACCTTCCACCAAGTCCCTGTGTTTGTTCCCATGATTCTGATGTTATATTTGACTCTTTTCTGAACTAATAAATGTAAAATACTTCATAAACCTGGGTCTACAATTCCATAGAAAGGCAACATTTAAAAGGATGCAAGAAAAGACTTTAGAGGTCTTTGAACTCCATCCCTTTATTTCATAGTTAGTTAAACATAGTTGTGATTTGTATAGTATCACACAACTAGTAAGTGTCAGAGGCAGGATATGAGCCCAGGTCTTCTGTCCCTTGAGGACAGATTTTTAAACACTAAATCATGTTGCTTTTGCTCAGTCTTTTTACAGAGAAAATCCTGTTCCTCTGACTTATTTTCATTAAAGTTAGCTGGAATGCTTAGTTTCTGTGTCTTTTGTTGATTCGTTTTTCAAAATTTTTTGCAGGAAAGTAGGAAGACTAAGAAAAATGCCAAAGATGCTCCTTCTTGGAAATCCAATTCCATCTGAAAAGGCAGTGATTTCCAACAGTGTTTTAAAATGAAGGACAAAGTTAGGCATCCTGAGCCACTTTGAAAAGCCTTTATCTGGGGATCGGGGGAGGTTTTTGTTCAGCCTTGCTACCCCATCCCTCTTGCCAGCCTCATGCTCTCCAAAGACAGCTAATCAACCTAAGTTATGTTACAGCTCACAGAGACTACAAAGCAGCTGGTGCCTAGCTTTTGTTCTTGAGATCACTAATAATAAAATACACAGTGCATAGAACTGTAATAACATTCATCTTTGAAGTCCCCTGGTCCTTTTAGAAAGAGAAAATCAATTTAATAACACTCGGACAATGGAGTAGTCAAGCCATTCAATTTTGCTGTCCTGATGAGCTGTGCCTGCAACCTCTGGATATTCCTGTACCTGGGAACTGGGTCTACAATTCCATAGAAAGGCAACATTTAAAGGGATGCAAGAAAAGAAGAAGATGATGATTGGTCCAAGAAAGATGCTCATGTGTGGTCATCAATTCCCTTGACTGAATGCTGCCCAGCTCTTTCATTATATTTCATATCTTGAGATGCCTTTCATTTACAATGACTTTTTATACATGAAACTCCTCTTTGTGGCAAGAGAAATAGCTAGGTAGAGAAAGAGACAGAGAGAAACAGGCATAGAAATATAGGCACAGAGAGACAGATGGAGATTAAAAGAGTCAGACAGACAGAATCACAAAGAAAGAGACAAAGAGAAATAGAGACACATAGAAAGGATAGAGAGAGCCAGAGACAGAGAAAGAGGGGTTAAAAAGAAATATAGGAAGAGAACAGACAGAGAAAAACAGATAAAGAGAGAGATTTAATATAGGTTAAAATCTAAGTCTAGAGCTAATGGTCCAGTTTCCCTTTTGTCCTTCCATTCAGTCTGGTCCATTCATTTATACCAAATATTCATCAATAATTCAATTAAAAACATTTTTATCTGGTGACAAAGCCTAATATAAACATGCAGATATCTTCAGGCAATATAAAGGGAGAGGGATGAGCAGCTATAGAGAGAGAATAAGTTCACCAAATCTCAAGAGTAGCACAATAGCAAAATGCATCACGACAATTTACTCTTAACTTGTTTAGTGAGCCAGACAAGGCTAACTGCTTATCCATGAAATAAGGAAGGAAAGGAAGGGAGAAAGGAAAGAATTAAGGAAGGAAGGAAGGATGGAAGGAAGAAGGGAAGGAAAGGGAGAAAGGAAGGAAGGGAGAAAGGAAAGAATGAAAGAAGGAAGGAAGGAAGGAAAGGAAGGGAGAAAGGATGGAAGGGAGAAAGGAAGGAAGGGAGAAGGAAAGAATGAAAGAAGGAAGGGAGGAAAGGAAGGAAGGAAAGGAGGGAGGAAATGAGGGAGGGAGGTAGAGAAGGAGGGAGGAAGGAAGAAAATAAAGAATGAATATATATTAAGTATTTACACTTTGTGCCAGAGCTCTGTGAGGGAGGGGCTACAGGACTTTCCCCATTTCATGGAGATAACTTGAAGATATCTTGAAGCACATGTTTTTTTGTATCACCTCTTCCATTAGACTTTGAGCTCCTTCAAAGGCAAGAATTTTGCTTTTGGACTTTTTTATACCCAGTTTTTTTAATCCCTGGTACCTAGTAAATTCTTAATAAATAAATAAATAAACAAACGAATGAATGAATGAATGAATGAATGCTTTATCGCATCATTCAGATTGGTTTTAAGGAAATTTCTTTAATGTTCACACTTACATTCAATATTAGGTGGATTTCAAACTACTGTTGGTTTCATTAATCTCCAAAGACCAAATGGCTGGTTTTTCAGCAGTGCTTTAAAGGAGACTTCTGCATTGGTAAGTGGGAAAAAGGAAATAGAGTGCCTCAAGGATTTCTTTGTGGCTCAGCATTCTGGGATTCTCTGATGCTATTGTGTAAGTTCACTAGACATATTACATGATAAAGGCACTGAGTGGCATCTCATGGTTTATGCATCCAGACATGAAATGCTCTCAAAGAACAACTCACTGAAATAGCTGAATTTTTGCTTTCATAGAATTATGCTTAAATAATGCAACATTCTCTCTTTTCTAAGCTAACAAGCCTCAATTCCTTTAAACTTCTCTCAAAAGAACCCTTTTTCTCTCCCTTTGAAAATCTTGGTTGATCTTCTTTGATCCCATTTCAGTTTCTGTATTTCCTTTTTTCTTGACTGACAGCACAATTTTGATGCACTATTCCAAGAGAATGATTGTAGAAGAAAGGTTACATCAACTTTAGAATTCTCAAGTACAGCTGCTTACCACTGGGGCAAAGTGGCAGCACCCAGGAGCTGTCCAGGGCTGAAGCTCAAGATCACAAGGTTCATGTCTCAAACTGAGGTTTATAAAGGATGCTTATCAATGAGTGTGGAAAACAGATTTCACTGCTCCTTCTCAGATCTTGGTGGATGCCAGGTTTCTTTGAACTGACCTCAAATGATTTATTCTTTTCATCTCTCAGATTTCCCAGATACTGACTAGCTTTCTTGTCTCTAATTTTCCTTTTCAATGTAAGCTCATGAGTTCTCTCTGAATTATTGGATTTTTCTCGTACTTTCATTGACTTTTCTGCCTCACAGAATTCAGCTCATTTTTTGACTCCTCAAAATATGGTGCAATGAAGCTTTAAAATTATAGTTTTGGAGTTGTGGACCTGAGTTCAAATCTCATCTCTGCCATTTACTACTCATGTAACCTTGAGCAAGTCACAAATGCTCCATGCCTCAGTTTACTCATCTGAAAATTAATGGGAGGAGGTGATCTTTCTAGATCTAAATCTATGACTCTGTGATCCCATGAACAGGTCTACAGGTAAGTAAATGGAACTTAATTTAAGTTGGGAAAAAGTATTAACACCTGAGGATATTAGGGGAAAAACTTAACACAAGAAATGGAATTGGAGGTGAATATTCAAGGAAACTAATAAGAGGGAAATGAGGAGGGATACAAGCAGAAGAGACAATAAACTCAGAGATCATTGATGGAAAGCTAAGCTCAAGGAACTATTAGCTAGTCAATTTTACTAAAGCATAGAATGTATAACGGTTCTCATATGAAATAAGTTTAGAAAGATAAGTTGGAACCAAGTGGGAAAGGGCTTTAAATATCCAGCTGATATGCTTGCATTTCATCCTTGAAGCACTGGGAAACTACTGAAACCATATGAGTAGAGGAGTGACCCAGGAAGATATGTTCTTTAGAAAAAATTATTCTAATAACTGTATAGATAATGGATTGGATAAGAAAGAAATAGAGAAGCAAAGAGATCAATTAGGATGCTATTGCAATAGTCCAAATGGACTGTACTTTCAGGAATTGGGTTGGTTGTAATTGGAAGAGACTTAGAGGTGATGAGGTCCTGACCTAGGTTAAGAGGCAGTTAATTGAGTCATGGAAAATGTCCTGGGTTCTGAAACATAGGATGATGACATCGAGAGCTTAAGCAGATATTAGAGACTATCTAATAGTCCATTCATCTCATTTTTGAGATAAGGACACTGAAGCAGATGGAGTTTAAGTGACTAGCCCAAGGTCACAAAGGGAGTGTGCACCAGAGATAAAAATCAGGGAACCTTGGTTTCAAATTCTGCCTCAGATACTTACTAATTTGGGAAACCTAACACCTGTTTTGATCAGTTTCCTCAACTGTAAAAAGGGGATGATAATAGCATCTACCTCTTAGGATGATTGTGAGGATCAAATGGGATAACATATAAAAAGCTCTCCTAGCACAGAGTAGGCATTTTCCTTTCCCTGGCATAGACAGAGAAACATCTGAATTTGTCACCTCCTTGAAATGCCCTCTTGGTACAGAAACAGACTCTGGCTCATTGATGATACTTTGAGAAAAGATGATGAAACCTCACTTCATGAAACATCGAAGCTTGCGGGTGCTGATTCCAATTAATCTGTGCAAGCACCTGGCATGAAATCAATAGCATTCATCTAGAAAGAGAAGGCTGGCTTTGGGGTTTGTCTAAAGAATGATGGCACGGCCTTTAGCTGACTCCTCCAAGGAAGGACAGTAGAGTAGAAACACCAACATTTTTAGATAACTGCTACTCACCAGGCACAACTCTGTGACTATGATTTACATGGCCCTGCATAGGCAATCCACCCAAAGGGCACATTCAGTGCTAAGAGCCCAGCTTCTTAAAGGCTCCATGCATTCGTTTTAAAGGTCTTAATGATTCCAAAAGCCTCACTGTAATGTCTGAAAGAGTTTCAAATCATACATGCAAAAGATCAAGGCTTTTACCAAATGTCTAGTATGATTGAGATGAGAACGAGAATTCAGGCTACCAATATGGATAACAATAACTTACCTCATAGATAAGTTGTACGATGTGGACCAAGACTCTAATGCTTAAGTGACTTACCAAGGGTCACACAGTTACCAAGTCTTCCTGATTTCTCTTCTAATGGACAAAGGAGTATATGATCCCAGGTCTTCCATTCTCAAGCTCAGAATTTTATTCCCTATATCAATTATACTTCTGCCCATATTTACTAATGTTATTTTCTATTTCTGTTAGTCATACATGTGTCTCATTCAATAATTCGATAGGCCTATACTGAGTAATGGGAGTAGCTAGATGGCACACTGGATAGCAGACCTGGAAACAGGAAGACCTAAGTTCAGATCTGAGCTGAGACGATAGCTTTGTGACCCTGGCCAAGTCATTCAACCCTTTTGCCTCAGTCTCCTCATTTATGAAATTATCTGGTGAAAGAAATGGCAAAAAATCCAGTATCTGCCAAGAACATCACAAATTGATCAAACCACTGAATAACAACAAAATACTGAGTAACTATTATGTGTCCAGACCTGGACTGGGCTACCAAGTATATACCAAAGTTCCTGCCTTCCAGTAGCTTATAAGCTGATTAGAAAACCACAAAGGAAAGATGAAGAACACTAGAATTTGCCAACTAAAGACATAAATGAAGATAGATGGATTGAATCCAATTCAACACCACCAAGAAATTTAGACACATGAAGCTGCAAGACCCCTATGCTTGGAATCAGAGAACATGCATTCACACCCTTCTTGTGTCATTGTCTGACCATAGTCAGGTGAAATAACGACTCTGGGCTTCTGTTTACTCATCTGGAAAACCAGGTGGTAGAACTGGATGACCCTTTGAGGTTCCCTCAAGCCCCAAATCCATGATTCTAGGTGGGATATTAGACAAGACATTTATCCTCTCTGGGTCTCAATGTCCTCATCTAGAAAAGGAAGGAGTTAGGCTATATGTCCTCTGAGGTTCCTTCCAACTCAAAATTTGTGATCCTCTCATCTTGCATCACGAAGCCATAGGAATAACTGGAGAGAGGTAATTATACTAGTGAAGGCGTGTGGTCAGCCAACGTTTTTCTGGAGCAGCTATGAACAGGAAGACACCCCAGACCACTGGGACTCCACTTCAAACAATGCATGATTGTGGTGGACTTCTAGGAAGGTAGCAGCCATACTGGCCTGAGGACAGTCAGAAATCACGGGTCATGAGAATCGTTAACGTTCAGCAATAAACAGGAAGCTTTCCAGAAAGCCACCAAGGTCGCCATTGAAGAACAGCTTTCCCTGTGGCTCCAGATAAAGTATGCATAGGACTAAAGAGTGGAATGAACATGTTTTGTTTTGTTTTTAATCAGCCCCACAACACAACTCACAATAGCATCTTTTATTGAATCTATGTCAAGTAATATCTGTGATTCTCCATAATTCCAAACACTGAGTACGAAAGGCTAAGTTTACCTTCCAAAATAATAAATTTGGGACAGCAGTCAGTGGTTTAAGAGCCAGGCCTAGAGATGGGAGGTACTGTGTTCAAATGTAACCTCAGATAAGTCTTAGATGTGTGACCCTGGGCATGTCACTTACCGCCCCATAGCCTAGCCATTACCACAATTCTACCTTGGAAAAAAATATTTAGTATTACTTCTAAGATGGAAAGTAAGGGCTTTAAAAACAAACAAACAAAAAATGATATGTCTTTGTCCTCTGTTTTGGACTAATAGCTAGTGAGGACAAGAAAAACAATCAACAAAGGATTTTAAAAAATTTGTTCTCATTTCTCATCAAAATTCTTCCTTTAAGATTGATGAATGACTAAATTTTGTCTGTTTATCTGATAGCCCAGAGATGTAACCAGTCTGAATCAGAGCACAGCCATGACCGATTATACAATGCCTTTCAGAGAGTAATTATATTAAACAAAGCTGTTTTTACCTTTCTCTAATAAGAGTCCTTTACTTTTATGCAATCCTTCTCTAGTATCTGCTCTATTATCTGAGCTAGCACTTGTCAGATTTAATTCCCATCTATTAGTTTGATTCAGTTCAATGGTTTTATTTACGTAGCTGAAGAAGTCCCATACCTTGGGTTTGAGTCACCCCCAAATTTGTCAACATAAGAAACTGTATATCATTGTGGGATTAACCCTCCCCAGGGTGCTATCTCAGAGAAAAGTAGAGGTTATAAACAAGGGAATTGTGCTTTGTTTTTGGGTATATTGGCATATTGGCTGCATCGACTTACCTTTCTTTCTGGCCAATTGTACTTTGCGAAGATCGTATCATAGGTATCTACGGCCCCATCGGTAATGAGCATTATTGCCTGGCTGCAGATGCTTCCCTGGCCGGTGTGGTTGAACTGTGGAAAGAAATAAGTTTTAAGTAAAAACATATGCTGAAAAGATGAATATATGTGTGAGTCCATAGAAAAATATGGGAAAAGGAGGAGATGAAGAAGCCTCACTGAATGAAAAAATTCTCCTGACTGGAGATCTCCAGAATTTGCATGCTAAGTCCTACATGACACATGATTATTTTGAATATATTATAATACACAGAAATTAATCAGAGAGCTAGAACATGAGATATTGAGACCCTGGTGTGCAGTGAATAGAGCACCAGACCTGGAGTCAGGAAGACCTGAATTTAAATCTAACCCCATATACTTACTGTGTGATCCTGGGCAAGTCATTTAACCTTTGACTGCCTCATTTCCTCATCTAGAAAACAGGGGAAATGATAGCACCTACCTCCCAGAGTTCTTATGAAAATCAAACTATAATAACAATTGTAAAGTGCTTAGCACAGTACCTGGCAAATAGTTGGCACTGAATAAAAATTAGTTATTGTTGTTGCTGTTACTATTATTTGAGAGTTCCACCTTCCCTCAAAGAATGCCTCAAAGCCAGCAATGGCTTCATTTCTGTCTGAATTTTCAAGACCCAGAACATTCCTTGGCCTTTGGTTTCATGATTAAAACGAATTCTCAAAGAGCAAACATCCTCTGTCCAAAGAAGTCCATACCTGTCATGCTACATGGAGTCTCAGAGAACTCCATAGAGCAGTGAAAAGCTAAGGGACCCACCCAAAGTCAAACAGCCAGCAAGCACTGGAAGTGGGACTTGAACCCAAGTCCTCCTGGGTTGGAGGTCATCTTTCTTTCTGTTTTCTCTGTTATACTCTTTCTCATTGTGGACATTTAATAAATGCTTTTATAAAATTAAATTGAAAGTCATAACTCAGGTATCAGAGTTCATTCCAACTGTGGGTGGCTTTATTTCACCTTATCTTAGAACATTAGAACATACAATCTCACAAGCAGAGACTATTTTTTATTACTTTCATTTTTTAATCTCAGGACCTGAAACAGCGCCTGGCACAATGTGAGCATTTAATAGTGGCTGGTGGATTAGTAAATGGGTAGTTCTGCCAAATATGACCACCTAGGAATATACTTGAATTCAGTCCCAAGAAGAGGGAGGGGAAGGAAGGGAAGGAGGGAATGAAGGGGAAAGGAGGAAAAACGGATAAGTGGGAAGAATGGAGGGAAGGAAGGGAGAGAAGAAGAAGGGAGAGAAGGAAGGAACAAAGGAAGAAACAAAGATGGTCCATGGTCTCCAATAGAATCTATTCTAGTGATTATATAAGACATGTAAATAGAATGTTGTGGTACTAGGCATAGAGACTAAGAAGGTCGATAACAAAGAATGTCCCCATAGACATCAAATGATTTAGAGCAACACTTTTTTTAAAATTTAAAACCCTTAACTTCTGTGCATTGACTCATAGGTGGAAGAGTGGTAAGGGTAGGCAATGGGGGTCAAGTGACTTGCCCAGGGTCACACAGCTGGGAAGTGTCTGAGGCCGGATTTAAACCCAGGACCTCCCGTCTCTAGGCCTGACTCTCCATCCACTGAGCTACCCAGCTGCCCCAGAGCAACACTTTTTGTAGGAGCCAAGAAGTGGAAACAAGCAGAAACACACTGACTGGAAAATGACTAAACAAGAGACAAATATAATAGTGGCTTACAGTGCTATCAAAAATGCTGAATATGATGACTACAGAGAAGCCTGGGAAGAATTGCATCAAGCAATGCAGAGTGAAGCAAACAAAACCAAGAAAATCATATCTTGTATACAATAACTGTAACAGCATAGAGGAAAAGAACCACACCAAATCAATAAGTCTGAATGTCATGAAATTATAATGCCTGGTCTTGCCCCAACTGCTTTGCAGAGGAGAGGAATTCTATTTATAGAACACTATATATGTTAGATTTTTCAATATCTTTCTTAATTGGTCTGATATGTTATTTTTCACCTCCTTTTTATTCATTGCTATAAGTAAAAGATTTCTGAAAAGGGCAGGAGGAAACAATACATTTGCAGAAAGATGATGCAAAATAAGAAAAAAATCAATACTTTTTAAACACGTGATTTGGACATTTGTAAAAATTTGAGGAAGAGGAAGAGAACTAAGTAGGGGGAAGGGGGGAAGGGAACGCTTCCTCTAGAAGGCACTGCATGAGCTGAGCCCTGAAAGCATGGAGGGATTCCAAGAAACACATGTGAGCATGAAGCCTATCTAGGCATGAGAGGATGGCAAGTGTAAAGACATGGCAGTGGGAGGTAGCATACAAAGCCTGGGCAAGAAAAAAATGGATCAGTTTGGCAAGAAGGGAAATCATTCACAAGAAACAATTAGCCCACTGTCTGCACAGAGGAAATCACTTAATAGATAATTGATGACTGATAATAAGCCTAACTCAATGGACAGAGATTATATGGATTATGAGAGAGAGACTTCTAACATAAATATCCATCTAAGAAAAATAAATAAGAGCCTAACATGAACTCTAAAGATGCCATTTCTGGATAGATGGAGATTCTGCCTTAGCATATAAAAAGAGAGACTGATTAGGCCTTGAATGGGATAGAAAAGCAGACATTCAAATAAAAAAAATCCATATCTGTATTTTAGAGACTAATTTCATGACTTCAGGATCCACAAGATGTTCTGGGGTGGATTTGATTATTCACTGATTCAAGAGACTTTAAAATCCATTAGCTTTCCAACTCATCTCAAAGGTTTTAGTTCAAGCAGAATGCTTCCCTTATAGCATGATAGCTAATCTGGTCTTGAGGCCAGAAGACCTCCTTCAAAGCTGAACATGTGGCCCTTGAAAAAAGTTTAGAGAAAAAACATCCTATAGGTATGGATGCTGTGATTAAACAGGAGAGCGTGTCCTCTGACCATTGGACGACAGACTCATAAGAGTTCCTAGCCTTGGGCAAGATGACTCCCCTTTAACTAGTTTACAAAATAAGCTCAAATGGTTTTCACTATCATGATTATTCTGCTTTCTATCTGAAGCTTTTAATCAGTTTAACTTTTCAGCCTCTTCAGAACAAATCATCTATAAGTGGATGGATGAAGAGAGTTGCTTTTCCTATTAAGTCAGTGCTGACACTGGGGCAAAGAGATCCCAAGGTATAGGTAGAACACAGATGTGCTTCCAGGGCAGAGTTCCAGGGTACTTGGTCATATCTGCATCTGTTGGGTCACCTGTGTTGCCTGGGAGCAGTCATGGCTGTAGTAAGCTCATTGATTCTCTCACAGGAGCATAACTTTGATGCCAACAACAAATCCATGGGCTGGAGCAATCAGACCTTCATAACGGTCCAACTCCTTTTTTTAGCCCCTACCTTCCATCTTAGAATCAATATCATGTATTGGTTCCAAGGCAGAAGAGTGGTAAGGGCTAGGCAATGTGGGGGTCAAGTGACTTGCCCAGGGTCATCCAGCTGAGGAGTATCTGAGGACAGATTTGGAAAGACTTAACTCTTAAAAGCCAGTGAATCAAAAAGTTCTTTTTTTTTAAAATGCAACTTATTTGCAAAGAAACACCCTGGAAAACTCTCTCTTTAAAAAAAGGAAACATTTCCCTAGAGAGATCAGAAGAAAGGAGAAGGGCAGAAAAGGCTGTTGCAAGCTGTTTATTTTAAAACATTACTTTCCTTTATGCCTGAGCCCACATTATTCTACATAGTAATCTGCTGTTCGAGTATTTTGAAGAATGCAATTACATTCAAATGCTTTGATGAGCAATATCTCTTCTCTTCATATTTGTCTGGAACTTTTTTATTGAATAGCAAGAATGATGAAAGTGTTTTCCATAATAATAACGACGACAAGAACCCTATGATGAACAACAATTAACTCAGTGATTCATCAGTTAGAAGGGAAAATTTCAATGCATCCTGACATTTAGAGCGTTTGGTTGTGATTAACCATCGTTGAAATGTCACAGAATTTTACTTAATTGGCTAAGAAAAAAAAAGTTTAAGGTAATCACGGCAAAGATGGTATTCAATCCTAAGAAAGATAATTGCTGTTGTCACATGACAAGGTAGGTAGGAACCAGCAAGGCCAGCCATTCCAGAATCCTACAGAATCCAATGAATACTGCATAAATCAATGGCTGGAAGGAGCTCAGAATCACATTCCTACAATCTTTTCAGAGATGTAAGTCTCAGCAACTACAAATCTCCGAGCGAGCGGAGCCCATGTAGAACGCAAAATGCAGGTAATTGCAAGACAAAATTTACTTGGTTTAATTACTGTACCCTCTGAACCATCCTCAAATGCCAGCCAGAATTTCAATCATACATCTTGGTGTATGAGTGCAGAGCAGCAGGAACGCCAAAGAAATAAATATGAATGTTTAAAGGTCGTATTGATGAAGTAGAAAATAGATAAACCTGGCAATTTCATGGAAAATTAACCAGCTCTGTGTTCATCAAAAGGCATTGCTGGTTAAAAGGACAGGAGAGTGAAGACATGCCACAAATATTTCTATCTGTGACACACAGTGCGGTACAGAGTAAACCTTCAAAAGAAGAAATCCTTGTACTCATCAGCCTTATCCTTTATTCAGATAAAACAGAGCCATTAGAACTCACACAGAAGTGGATTCTTTCATCCGGAATATATCGGCCAATGCACTATTTCTGAGTCATTGGGTGGTCAAAAGAGGACTGGTCCTGGAGTTTGGGCCAGGGTTTGAGAATGCCTGATTTAACAGATACTACATGGATGACTTTGGGCAAGACTTCTTTTTCCTCATTTGGAAAATCCACTAATACGACTAATACTGAAGTCTCTTCTATTTCTTAACATTGTCCCAATTGTCTTACCATTGCAGGCTTGTAATTCATTGATCACATTGTCAATAGTCCCCAAAGCTGTTTTTGTTCAGTCTTTTCAGTCATACGCAACTCTTTGGGACCCGATTTGGGGTTTCCTTGGCACAGATAATAGAGTGATTTGCCATTTCCTTCTCTAGCTCTTTTTATAGATGAGGAAACTGAGGTGAAAAATGTTAAGTGACTTGCCCAGGGTCACACAGCCAATAATTGCCTGGGGTTGGATTTGAATTTATATCTTCCTGACTCTAGGTGCATCACTGTGCGACCTGCCTTTCTAAGTTTTTATTAGCTGTACAAGTGACAGAAAATCAATCCATATTCTCTTGCATCTCATTCTTAGAGGCTGCTCAGTAATTGAGTGCTTAGTAATCAACAAACAGAAAGTCTTGTACCAACTGTCCCTCCACTTTAGTCTTGGCTTATAGCCATTTTCTGTCACTACAGTAGGTGACCTTGATGCCTTTTTCCTCCACCCTGAAGATATAAATTCAAATCCAGCCTCAGACAATGATTAGCTGTGTGACCCTGGGCAAGTCACTTAATATTGTTTGCCTCAGTTTCCTCATCTATAAAAAGAGCTGGAGAAGGAAATGGCAAATCACTCTACTCTCTGTGCCAAGGAAACCCCAAATCTGATGACATCCCTGAGAACATTGTGCTCAAAACACATAGCCCTGCACTCCACTGGTGACTGGGAAAGCGCAAGAGCCTTATTATCCATTATCTAGAACCCATGTCAACATGTTCTTATGGAGCTAAACTCTTTGAGAAGGTCTTCTGTAATTAACCTTTCTTCTCAGTCTCTTCTTAACATTTTGGTCTGCCTTTCAACCTCATTATTTGATGGAAATTGTACTCTCCAGAGTTACTAAATATCTTCGAATTGCCAAGCAAATATTAACTGTTGTTGATATACACAGATGCTGTGTTAAGTGCTAGAGATATAAAGCAAGTAAAACAAACCAAATACACAAACACATTAAAATTCAGACGCTGCCCTAATAGAGCTTACTTTCCAGTAGGAATCTTGGGCTTAAATACTGACTCTGCTACTTACTATCTGTGTCAGTTTGAGGGAGTCACAACTTCAGTGAGCTTCAATTTCCTTAACTGCAAAATGGCAGCATGGAGAGGGGGTGCTATGTGGCTCAGTGGAAAGTGATCCCGGCCTAAAGACAGGAGGTCTTGGATTCAAATCTGGTCCCAGACACTTCCTAACTGTGTGACCCTGGGCAAGTCACTTAGCACTCATTGCCCAGCCTTTACCACTCTTCTGCCTTGGAAACAATACACAATACTCTAAGATGGAAGGTAAAGGTTTAAAAAAAATGGAATAGCAAGGTCTACACAACCTCTGAGGTTCCTGCCAGCATTAAACCTATGATCCTAGGATGTTAAGTCTAATCCTATTGTCATGTGAGAGCACTTCTAATTCTTTGTACTCTCTGAACCTTGCATCTATTAGTCTTCATCTTCTGAAATGACCTCCTCTATCTGTTGACAACTAAACCGAGTACGTGCTTTTATGTCTCTGGGACAAGAGATTCTAGTTGTGTGTGTGTGTGTGTGTGTGTGTGTGTGTATTTTATTCCCATGGCCAACAAAGAATTTGGCTCATGCTAATCACTGAGTCAATACTTGTTGGATTGAATTGCTGGACTTAGCTTTAATGTTGTCCCTGATTCTTTGGGCCACCCTGTTCTGGATCTCATCAAAGAATAATTCGTTTCTGAAATTCTCCCAGAGTCTCATTTTAACCCAGTCTATGAGATAGCTCTACCAGGAAGCAAAATTCCAGTCCAGAATTCTAAAGACTCAGGCAGACTCTGAATTCCAAAAGATGACAGGAATCCTCCAGAGGTCTCAAAGTATATTTTGTCAGCTATCCAGCATGCTGGTGGTCAGTGTATCCCATAGCTCTCTTCAAAGAACTCAAAATTCATTTCTTCTGATGTGGACATTTGGGCACTGATCTGGCAAAATGAATGTTTGAATGGCAATCAGTCATTTTAGGGTGATTGGACAACTTTTTGCTGAAATGTAGTGCCCAGTTTACTGGGACCTTGGCAACATGTTGGTATAAAGCTGAGCCCAGAATTACAGATTCTGCCCAGCCCTTTGTTCTGTGCTTCAGAACCATTAACGGCCTGTTAATATGGATATGAAGGTAAAAACTGTCCCCCAAATGTTGTTTTTTAAAATATTTTACACTCATGTCTAACTCTTTTTGACCCCGTTTGGATTTTCTTGGAAAAGGTACTGGAGTGGATTTCCATTTCCTTTTGCAGCTCATTTTATGGATGAGAAAACTGAGACACACAGGATTAAGTGACTTACCCAAGGTCACACACCTAGTAAATAATGCCTGAGGCCAGATTGAACTTAACAACATGAATTTTCATGATTCCAAAGCCAGACTCTATCCACTGCACCAACTAGTTGAACTGAATGTAAATTGCCTAGCTTGAAATTCATTTGCTTTTGAGAGGAGGCTAAGCAGGAGTGTATCACTAGTTCTCCTCAAGGAAATGTACAGGAATCTCCTATTTTTCTTCCTCCTTACTTTCTGTTTCTTTTGAAAAGTAATGTCATTTAGAAAGAACCCTTAGAGCTACAGAGCTATAGACTAATTAAAAGATGCTATTTTGGGGAGATTCACTAACAAAATTATTTTGTTCTCTTTCATGCAGGGCAAGAACATTAAAAAAATCAGGTTCCATTCCCAATCACTGTGCCTGGGATATTCACCTTTTGTTAAACCAAATGCCTCACTAGGGCTTTTATTAAAACACTATTCCTTTCTCATCTAGAAGCTAAGCTCTTTCTAAAAAGTGGCCTCATTTCACAAGGTGGGAAAGGAGGTGACCCTTCACCTTAATTGGCTTCTATACAGTATTGAAGAACTGAGCCTGAAATGGCCATTTAAATGTAAAAGAAAAGATGAAGGGAAACATTCCCTGGGATTTTAAGGCAGCTCTTTGTTTTGGGTTAGACCAGGGGTTCCCAAACCTTTTTGGCCTCCCACCCCCTTTCCAGAAAAAAATATTACTTAGTGCCGCCTGGAAATTATGAAACTATTTATTGAACTCAGAATAGAATGTAATACAAAAAAAAGTGTGGCCATCACCGCTCCTCTGGATCACTGCAGCACCCACTAGGGGGTGGTGGCGCCCACTTTGGGAATCACTGGTTTTGAAATAAGAAAGACCACTTTCATGACTTTTAACTGAGGAAATGGCTTTCCAAAGTGACAAATAGGTTAAAAGATGGAAGTCAAACATGGCTAAAGAAACATACATACTCACCATTGATGGAGCTATAAACCACTTCAACAATTCTGGAAAATATTTGAAATCTGGAAAGACAGTTCACTAACCTGTTCATACCCTCTGACCTAGTGATTGTGTACCACTTGGAATATATACTCTAAAGTGGTCAAAGATAGATAGAGAAGGCCCATGGGTATTGGGATATTCATAGAAGCAGTATTTGTTGTAGAATAACTCTAGAAACAAGATGATGTCTTTTGACATAACAGATGAACACATAATGAGATAAAAAATATAACAGTACTCTATTGCTTCATAAGTAATAAGAACATGAAGAATTCAGAGGGAAAAAAACAAGAAGATACATGAACTCTCTAAGGAAGCAAAGTCAAGATAAAAGTATACACAGTGTTTATAATAATGTAAATGAAAAGAACACTAAAAAGAAGCTGAATGAGGAGGAATTCTAATGAACGATTCTGGTCTATGAAACAAGTGGATGAGAGAATCCTGGTTTTCTGAGCAAGTTAAACACCTAGGAGTGGAGAGTGTTACATACTCTATAATTTTTGGACACTGTCATTTGATTATGCTTACCTTAAAGGGAAGGGATTCATTTACGAGGAGGAGTGTAATGTTGGGAAATTAAAATCATATAAAGACAAAAGACATCTATAAAACTAATCTGGGAAAGAAAATGAAGTTGAAAAGATCAGAGTGTTCTCATCTCTAAGAGAACTGTAAGCTTTGGCAAGAAGAAGCAGCATGCAACATTGGCTTTTGTTATTGGAAATGTAAATTGAATAAGAGTAAATAATGAACTCACATGTGATCCTGCCTTAAGCTTTCCCAGCCCCAATTTCCCCACCTGTCAAATTAGAATAGTAATATTTTCTACTTCCCAAGATTACTTGCAGGATTGATTGAGATAGCAAATGGGAGGCGTTTTGTAGTCCTTTGAGAGCTAAACAAATGTTAGTTTTGATGGTGGTGATAGTGATTACAAGGTACCTTTGTGCCTGACCCTGCTCTTCAAGTGGTAGATTGAACCACACCAACTGTCCCTTGACACTGGATGTTCATAATGACCAAAATAGCCAGAGCACATTCTAAACCAGTCTCATTAGGAAAGGAATGAGGAACTCCAGAAGGATCTAAGTAACCAATTACGTAACTATCCTAGGCAAAGCTGGTTTCTTTTTTGTGTTTGAATTCTTTTTTAGCCAAATGCTTAGCACAAGGAAAGTCCTTAGGATAGGCTTCTTGGCTTATATGTAGTTCATTGGGTTCTGTCTACATGGCCTAATAACAACAGATGTATTTGTACATACAAGCAGAGGTACGTATTGTTATTGTTCAGTTGCTTCCCTCATGCTCTGCTCTTTGTGACCCCTTTTGGGGTTTCCTTGGCATACAGATTGGAGTGGTTGCTATTTCCTTCTTCCTCATTTTATAGATGAGGAAACTGAGACAACTGGCATGAAGTGATTTGCTCAAGGTCACACAGCTACTAAATGTCTGAGACCAGATTTGAATGAAGATGAGTCTCCTTGACTCCAGACTTGGTATTCTATCCACTATACCACTTAACTAACCTACACACATTATACATAGAAATATATGTGCTCTCACACATACATGTCCATCCAAGTATACATATACACACATATATGTAAATATATATTTATCATATTGTATTTTATCTGTGGCCTCTAGATGAGAAACTTACTTCATTGAGCACACTGAAGGCCTCATTCAAAGCAATGTCCAGCATCCCAATTCCTTTGGCACAAAGCTTGTCCAGATGTTCTCTGAAATGCTGAAATGACAAAGTGGGAAGACGTTTATTTGTTATGTTAGTAAAAGTGGCACCATAGAATTGCTTGGCCTGCCCCAAAACAAAGGGAGATTTTTTTTAGATTGTTAAGACTTTGGATCAAGATAACTTCTTTCCCTCCTGAGTTGTACTTTATAATAACCTGAAATGGAAGAGCTACATTTACTAGGCAGAAACATTCAACATACTGGGGCTTTTTACATTTAAGAAAAAATATTGGTGATGATGATGATGATGATGATGATGATGATGATGATGATGATAGTGATGACAATATGATGATGTGGGGAACAAGAGAGGGAGGTACCTAGTCCAGAAGTCACAGAATCTCAACTTGACTATCCAGTATCTCATCCAATCTGCATCTAGTTACAAATCCCTTCTAAATGGATGCCAATCAGTCATTCAACTTCTCCTTGAAGAATTCCAGTGACAGAGAACCCACCACCTATTTTGAGGCATCCTGTTCCTCTTTGAGATCACTTAGGGAATATTTCCTAATCTCAAGGCTAAACTTGGTCCTTTGTAACTTATTGCCATGACTCCCAGTTTGCTCTCTGGGACTGGAAGGAATTAGTCTAATCATACTTCCATGTGGAAGCCTTTCAGATACTTTTAGATCAGGGATCTCTTGTGAGATGGGATGGTGATGACAATACAAAGACAACTGGCCAATGACTATGGGGTAATTCACACACACAAAAGTGTTCTGCTATCCTGAAAGCATCATATAAATACCAGCTTTTATATATTTGTTATATAATTCTTTCTCTTCCATAGAAGGAAAGAAGAAGCAAGCACAAGAAACTCAGGTTCCATTTCTAGTCTTTCTCCCCAGAAAAGATCCATTTTTTTTAATTAGAGGGAGAGGGAATACAGCCAGATCTAAACTATTGTTCCAACCAAAAAGAGAAGTAAGAAAAGGAGGGAGGAATGGTGGTACAGAGAAGGTGTGGTGCAGGAAGGGGTCTGTTGTAGCTATTTACAGAACAAATATAGGAATTTATTCCAACAACTAGATACTATTCTACCAAAGTACTTGGACAGGGAGTAATGTCATTTTTAAACTGTATGGACTACATATATTTTGACCATCATCTTCCTCCAACCTTTCAAGAACTCAGATGCTTTCCCTGGGAACTTGGGCTCTGAGATGTTAGCTTTCACCTCATCTTGTCCACAACCAAACTATTCTTTCACTTCTTGGTCATGTACCCTTCCACCCCTCTCCTTGCACCTCTTATTTCCCTTTATGCTATTCCTTTGCCTGTTCCTTGTTTGTCAAGTTCCTTGGTACAGGGACTGTTTTACTCATCAAATTTGTACTGCCACAGTTTATAAGAGTACCTGGCATGGAGTAAGCACTAAGCAAATGTAGTTTCATTAATTTACTGATTCATCCAATGTGGAAGCTATTTCAGGGCACCCTGTCCTTGCTGAATGATTACTGATGAAAAGAGAGGCTGGGGAGACACTGGCAAGTGATGGAGAAATATGGCCAAAAATATCATGGTTACCTGGCCATCAGCCTTCATTATTGTGGCCTCTCACAAAGAGTGAGTCCCCTGGGTAGTCACCACTCCTGTGGCTCTCTCTCTCTCTCTCTCTCTCTCTCTCTCTCTCTCTCTCTCTCTCTCTCTCTCTCTCTCTGTTTCATTATCCCAAAATTTGGATGAGCTTCTCCATAGGGCAATCTATGGTGAATCTCTATCTCAGATTTAGTGAAAGCTACTTGTTTGACTAAGTAGATGGAAACTCTTCCTTTGTCTGTTAAATGAATGGACTTTAATGGACTGGTCACGTTGTCTAAATACCAAAGCTTTGTTTACCTAAAAGATGATTTTACATAGAATTCACACAAGGCAAGAGTTCACATGGAGATCAGAAGCAGTGATACAAGGACACTCTCAAGGTCTCTCTAAAGAACTTCTATTGTGTACCTCAGCAACAAACATGGTGCTGTGCTCTACAAGCAAAACAGAATTTCAGTAGCTCAAAAAATATGAAATGCACAGACTTCTAGAAATCCTCATCTCAAATGTTCCTATGGGATATTTGTGTCTGACCTGTGGTGGAGCCTTTCAATCTCCTATTAGTTTGATAAGTCACAGTCAGCTATACTGCACACTGATCCTGACATTGTAATGACACTTTCATCCTCTTCAGGTACAAAGGACAACAATCAATTAATGGGTATATTTCTAACATGAAATGAAGAAAAAGAATTGTAGAGGTCTCCTTCTTTTTCTTTGTTGCTCTCTGAATTTCCATCTTCTCAGATAGGCTGGGGGGGTGGGGGTGGGGAGGACAGGAGGGAGACAGAGACAGAGACAGAGACACAGAGAGAGACAGAGACAGAGAGAGGCAGGGAGACAGAGAGACAGAGAGCAAGAGACAGAGAGTGAGAGATAGAGACAGAGACAGAAAGACAAAGAGACAGAGAGAGACAGAGAGACAGAGAGACAGAGAGAGACAGAGAGAGAGACAGAGAGACAGAGACAGACAGAGAGAAAGAGAGAGACAGAGACAGACAGAGACAGAGAAAGACAGAGAGAGAGGTGGCAGAATGATGAAATGGTAACTCATGGATGAAAAAGTTCTTTCTGCCAGTACAGTTATCACCTTCTTTCCAATTTATATTTTTAGTCAAGTGCCAAAAGCTACTGAGTGGTTAACTCAGACAGTTTCTATCTGAGGCAGGACTTAAACCCAGGTGTTCCTTGTTCTGAATACATATTACAGAGTGAGATGGAAAGAGAGAGCAAAGACCGACAGACAGCCAAACAGGGACACTCCAGGAGTTCAAGGAAAAGAGCACATTTGGGTAAATGTTTCCTTTTTCCTACTTGACTCATCGCGATTCTTTTCCTCCAAGATGAACAATTCTTTCCCCAGTCAAAGCAGGCTGTACCACATGAGGATGCTCATTAGAGGTGTTAGGAGGGAGAAGAAGGCAGAATAATACCAAATTGGAAATGTTCAGTGGTAATTGCCCAAACAAGTGGTACTTGTTTTTCCTGACCATATTCTTAGGCTCCTGGTCATGCCCAGAACATGCAGTCAAGAACCAGAGAGGAACACCCACTCATTACAACTGAGTACATTTTGTCATGGAAAAGTCAGCAGTAAACGGTTGGACTTATCAGGTGGCCTGCCTCAGTGAATTGTTTTCTGAAGCCTGTTCTGTTTCTCCCATAGCCTGCCAAATGGAATCTGGCTTTTTCTTGGGCAATTAGGAATTCCATTCCTGTTCTAAGTCTCATGTTGCTTATCCCAGCATGTAATGTGGACAATGTCCATTCTTTGACCTCAAACCCGAGATTTTAATGGCTTGTTCTCAGGGTCCTGCTCTGAGCTTAAGGAGCCACAGGTGTCACAGGTACAATCTGGCTCGAACCATGAGACTCTGCCACAGGATGGGAGAAATGTAGATGGCAGAAATGAAAAGGCTTATGCTATTAACACATGTTCTCCTTTAGCAGAATAGAAATAAGTTCGAGGAGTAACAGTTCAGAGACTGGCTAAGGAATAGGAAAAAGAAGAGCCCAGTTCCAGGAGGCTGTGGAGGTGCAGACTGCAGCCCGCAGCCTGCTCATTCTCACCGTCTCTCCCACTGTCACACGAGGACATTTCCCACTTGTACTGCTTTACCGTGTTTTGTTCTCAGAGCTTCCATTCCCCTTCCTCCTCTCTAGGAGATATATCGGCCACCTTTCCTGAGCAGAGATGCTTCTCCTCGGTGACAGTGAGTAATAATTTCAATTGTTCTCTTCCCTTTTTCAGACTGGGGTGAGATGGAGTCTCCTTACGCTCCCCCAAATACCATGAGTTGAATGAAATAACCTCCTAAGTCCCTCTCAGTTCTGAATCTATATCTTGAGCCACTTTAGGAACCTATGAAGGTTAAAACATAATTTGTCTCAATTATATTTTTTATTCTTTTTATGTCACAAACTACAAAATTCATTTCACATTGGTGTTGCTTGCCATGGGCCGTGGCTATGCCAGGTGGCAAAAACAACTGCTTGTACATTGCTCTGGTTGCAGGCATATAGGTAAGGTTTGATGCTGAAGAGCATTGGATTTGGGGTCAGCAATATGAATTCAAACCCTGGCTCAGTCACTAAGAGCTTGTGTGCTTTAGACAAATCACATCATTTCCCTCAAGTGTTACATGGGGAGAATGGACTAAATAAGCACCGAAGTTTCTTCTACCTCTAAAGTTCTGACTTTCTGAACTCACCACATTTTCCTGGGCACCCACTTCTGGACAATCATTTCTTCTTTCTAAATTCCAGCCACTCTTTAGGTCTTGAGTCTCTCAAGCATGCCCAAGATTAATCACAAAACCTTCCTCACATCAAGGGAAAAGTATTCATCTGATAGGGAGGGAGCACAACTGGAAGGAATTTTAGTAGCACATGACTATGTGATCTGGCATCATTTCACCTCTAATGGTGTCATCTGTCAAATTTAAAGTTTCAATGAAGTGATGTACAGAGTCCCTTCCAGTTCTGACCCCTCTGTAGTTTCAGCCCCTGGTAGTTTTTTCCTTTCCCATGTTCCTGTGATACTATTATTGGTTCCATGCATGTTGTTATTTACAGCTGCATTTGTGGGGGGTTATGCTAATGTGTGTGTATATTCTGCCTTTACAATGAATCTTTTAGTTCTTTGAGAAAGTTATTGATTCTTTTACTTGCACCCCTCTATAGTATCTTACAAAATCTTATGAGCCTGACAATTTTATTAAATATTTATCTAATCTCATCATCTCAGAGTTAGAGGATGCCTTGACAGCCAGCTAGTCCAATCTTTAATTAACAATAACTCTGCCCCTAAATGATCCCCCAACCTCTACTTGGGACCTCTTTAAGGAAAGAGAGTCGATTGTCTCTGGAGGCTGTCCATTCTACTTTCAGATAGTTCTCATTGTTAAAAAGTCTCTCCCATCCTTACGCCAAGCCTCAGTTTGCTCCTTTGCAATTTCCACTCATGACTCTTGGTTCTGGCCTGGAAAGGGGGAAGAGGGGGCAGTGAGGGTCTTAATGCTTCCAGCAGCCCAGATCTGTACTACAGCATCCTGGCTTTCAATACTTCTGCATGTCCAAAGGTCTACCCCTCAATTCAGCTTGAGATTAAGGAAGCTACTTTGATTGCCATATCACATTGCTGAATCATTCTAAAATTAAGAATCCACTAAAAATGAAAAATGCCAACTTTTTCATTAATATGCAAGAGTTTCCTCACACCTGAACTCTATCCTTCATTGTAGGATAGGACAATTATCCTCAGAGGTGGCTGGACATTTTAGAATAGCCCACACTGGGATTGCAACAACATGGCCCGCAGCCCTTGGTGGTACTTTACTTTAAAATGCTGACCTACCTTGAAGCCTGCTGAAAGACAGGGTATTAATAGGCCGCAAGTTCCATTTGATTTGGCGAAGTCCTACCCCTACATATGCATTCTGGTCATCTGATGTCATCTCTGTCAACTGCATCTAATTATATCCAAGCCCAATGTACCACCTTTTAATAATAAAAGTTTGCTAGCCTTCTTCCTGCTGTCTTCAGCTTTGTGTCTTGGGAGGGGGGAGAACTTGGGGCAACAATTTCTTTTATTGTTAAGTATCCAAGCAAAATATAACAATATGTCAGACAGTTTTCCTTAATTCTCTTTTGTAACCAGGTTGGTTATGATTTTCTTGTTTTGTTTTGTTTTTGCCTACTGCTAATAGGATACATATTTTAGATTCTGAAAGACATTTCCCAAAGTTGGGAATCTACGATTTGTGCCTCAACCAAAGGCCTGTCACTTTTGTCCTTCTTTTCAGTTTGTGATTCTTTAAAGTCAATCCATCCTTTCCTTCTACTGCATCCTCTCACCCAATTTTAAGTCACAATATAAAATATGTTTATATTTTTTTTGTATTTTATACCTTCTGATATGGGTACATGTTATTTCTTTCAACAGAAAGTAGTTCAGTTCCTTCTATGCCCAAAGAGCTTTAAAAGACTGCCCTTTGATCCAGCCATACCACTGCTGGGTTTGTACCCCAAAGAGATAATAAGGAAAAAGACTTGTACAAAAATATTTATAGCTGCATTCTTTGTGGAAGCAAAAAACTGGAAAATGGGGGGGTGTCCATCGACTGAGGAATGGCCGAACAAATTGTGGATTCTGTTGGTGATGGAATACTATTGTGCTCAAAGGAATAAAGAAATGGAGGGATTCCATGTGAACTGGAACGACCTCCAGGAAGTGACTCAGAGTGAAAGGAGCAGAACCAGGAGAACATTGTACACAGAGACGGATACACCATGGCACAATTGAATGTAATGGACTTCACTACTAGCAGCAATGCAATGACCCAGTACAATCCTGAGGGATTTAGGAGAAAGAATGTATCCACATCCAGAGGAAGAACTGTGGGAGCCGAAACACAGAAGAAAAACAACTGCTTGACCACATGGGTTGATGGGATATGATTGGGGATGTAGACTCTAAGCGATCACTCTAGTGCAAATTTTAATAATATGGAAATAGGTCTTGATCAGTGACACATGTAAAACATAGTGGAATTGTTTGTCAGCTCCAGGAGGGGGGAAGGAGGGGAGAGAAAGAACATGAATGATGTAACTATGGAAAAAATATTCTAAATTAATTAATTAAATAAAACATTTTAAGTAAAATAAAAGAAGAAGAAAGGAAGGAGGTAGTCCAGCATGTATAAATTTTTTAAATCCACCCAAAGTGATTTACCTAATTCTATTTGTGGAAAGGCCCTTCTGGTTCTGACCCTTTGATTATCTTTGTGTTATGTAAATATCCTATTAATTAACCCACTGTAAATTACTTAAAATGTAATCTTTTGTCATTATAGAGTAAATTTTTGCAGACTCAAAAATAATAAAAAGAAAGTAGTTCCTTCAAGGTAAGGACTGTTTCTCTTTTTGCCTTGGCATTCCTAGAGTCAAGAACAATGCTTTGCCCAGAACAGGTATTCATTGACTGACTGAAGAATTCTTTCCTTTTTTTACCTCCTTCATTCTTTTAACCTCTCCAGGAGCTTTGAAAAAAATCACTGCCCCCCTTCACTCACTGCACCCTAATGACTATGGGTGTACTTCCTTTAGATGAATTCTGAACATCCCTTTAACTTCTAAAACCTTTCATCCTATAGCAACGCCTCATACCATCAAAATGGCATCTTTCCAATAAGTCAGCAGTAGTTTATTAAGCTACTATCATGTGCTAGGCAGTTAACAGCACTGGAGATACAAAGAAAAACAAGAGAGAGACAAACAAAGAGATAGGGAAAGAGAGATAGTAGACTAGAGAGAGATATAGGTGATAGACAAATGAATGGATAGGTGGATGGATAGAGAAAAAGAAAGAAAAACATGATGGAATTTGGAACTCAACATTGAAAAATGAATGTTAAAATTTATTTTACATGTTTTGAGGGAAAAATAAAATATTTTTTAAAAGTAGATAATAGAGGGGCAGCTGGGTAGCTCAGTGGAGTGAGAGTCAGGCCTAGAGACAGGAGGTCCTAGGTTCAAACCCGGCCTCAGCCACTTCCCAGCTGTGTGACCCTGGGCAGGTCACTTGACCCCCATTGCCCACCCTTACCAATCTTCCACCTATGAGACAATACACCGAAGTACAAGGGTTTAAAAAAAAAGTAGATAATAGGCACATTAGATTATAATTGAAGGGCAAATAGAAGATATGTGTATGCCCACTATTTTCTAATTAAATTTACCTTATCATTCTTATATTAAATAAAATTATTATTATGATGATTGTTGCCTTCTTATTTATTTGTTTTATGTAGGCTACCTTGGCCATTTGGAATAGCTATTTCCTTCTCCTATTGTCACTTCTGCACTTCAATCCTCTTTAAGAGAAAAAAATAAGAAAAAGTGACCAATTGTGTATGAATCAGGAGAACTGGATTCAAATTCCCTCTCTGTGGGATTCTGGGCAAATCTGGGCAAATTACATAATCTCTCTGGACCTCAGTTTGCTCATCTGTAGACTGGCAACAAAAATCCTTGTTCTGACTCCCTAAAAGTTAAATGTTCCTGTTAAATCTCTGACAGGAATGTGCTCTATAAATCTTAAACCATGACCTGAATGAGTTATTGTGCACTCAGTGTGAAGCCTACAACTTCAGTCAGTAATTCAGTCCCACATATTTTCTTACAATCCCCAGCTTCCTTTAGAACTCAGCTTCAGCAGTTCCTCCTGCCTGGGCCTCTCTTGAGTGGTTCCCTAGCCCATCCCTCTCCCACCACACCACAAGGTTATGTATAGTTATGTTATGTAAATGCCCTTCTTACTCCCTCCTCACTCCTGCAGTAACCTGTAAGTTCCTGGAGACCCTAGACTTTTCCCTTTGGTCTTTGTATCCTCAACGTTTAGCACAGTGCTGGGCATAGAGCTTGCACTGAACAAATGCAGGCTGATGGCTGGATTTCTCAGTTCAATTCAGTCCTTGCTTTTTGGATTCTGAGCTCCACAATGGGTACAAGCCTAGGTACTGACCTAAAGGAACCATAAATCTATAGAACGTTGGAAGTGGGGTGGAGCATAAGATGCCCTGTCCTTGGGAGTCTTTGATAAGGACTTTGGTTTCACAATCAAGGACATGCAAACAGCCTTCACTGACTCTCTCCCTTTATGGAGGAAACATGCCAACACTCCCTCACAGCCTGGCCCCTCAATTAACCCTAAGGCAGCCGTGTGAAGCTCAAACAGAAATAAAAGTCTTGCATGAGGATCCCTTCAGGCCTGAATTCTAAAGAGTCTGTCTTCTGTTTAAGAGAAACAACATGTGAATGTGTGTGTATGTATGAAATGCATGTTTACTGCACAGTGCTTCAAATATAGAACAGTTTTCAAAGATTTAGAGCTAGAGAGAACCTTGGAAGACGTATAATCAAATCCTCTTGAATTCAAAGTGGAACGACCTGAGGTTCAAAGCAGTGATCTGATTTGCTCCCTGTCCCCCCTTCTCCTGGTCACGTGGCTACTTAATAGCCTGATCTTCCTTAACCCAGTCTATCTGTCTACACAGCCTACATTCCGATCACCACTCCAATTAAAATCACAAAATCATTTATAATATTTAAAGAAAACACACAATAAAGTATATGACTATTGAAAAAAATAGATTTACACATGGTCTCAATAGCATGTGAGCTCCTCCAGGGTGAGAACTCTCTGGGGTGTTTTCGGGGGAGTCGGGGAGGTAGGTAGCACAGCAGTGCCTGCATCCAGTAAATGTTCAATAAATGCTTGTTGACTGATTGACTAAATATAAGTCTGGTTAAGAGAATGACCAGATTGTAAGGAACAAAAGTAAATGATATTTCTGCATCCTTAAAAATTTCTGGCTATATTATCCTATAGTACAGTATGCAATAATGTTTAAAGATGATTGATTAGCAATTGGAACTATGCCCAAAGGGCTAGAAAATTATCTATATCCTCTGACCCAGTAATGCCACTACTAGGTCTATATCCCAAAGAGATCAAAGAAAAAGGGAAAGGAGCTATATGTACAAAACTATTGAAAGCTATTCTTTTCATGATAGTAAAGAATTGGAAATTGAGGGGATATTGACCAGTTAGGAAATGGCTAAAGAAGGTGTGGCACATGAGCGTGGTGGAATGCTATAGTGTAGTAAGAAATAACAAGCAGGATGATTTCAGAAAAACTTGAGAAGATTTATATGAACTGATGCAAAGCAAAGTGAACACAACCAGGAAAACATTGGATAAAGTAACAAAAATAGCAAATTGAATGATGGCCAATTGTGAAAGATGTGGCTATTAAGATCAAGACATTGACTCAAGACAATTCCAAAGGCTCCATGATGAAGAAAGTTATGCACCTCCAGAGAGAGAACAGACAAAATCTCAGTGCTTTATTATTTTTTCACTTGCTTTATTTTTCTTGATTCATGTGCATGTACATGTGCATGTGTGTGTGTGCTTTCTTTCACAATATGGCTAATAAGGAAATATGTTTTACATGACTTCAAATGTACAATCAAAATCAGATTGCTTGCCTTTTCAAGAGGTGAGATAATGTGGGAGGAAGAGGAAGAATATGGAACTCAACATTTTTTAAAAACGAATGTTAAAAAATTTAAATGTATTTGAGAAATATTTAACAAAAAAGCACAGAAACCATATATTTTTCATAAAGATGACTTGTTAGGACTTGGAAGTTATTTTTTTTTTATCATAGGGAGGTGGAGCTATGGTCAAATTCAGGATCATCAGCAATGCTATTAAGAAAAAATGTAGTCTGTAATATTGCTTAAAAAGCAAAGTCACTTCCATAAAGAATTCTCATGAAAAGAAAATGAAGCAACATCATTTAAAAAATAAAACAGAATAAAACTGTAAACTATGAAAAATAAACTACTGATCAGAAATTGTGAGCCTTTCTATTTTATTAGCATACATTAATTAAAGAGAAGGGAGGGATATTTTTACATCTTTGCTCAAGCCATCCCTCTTCCAAGTGCCATGGCTCCTGGAAAAACTCCTGACACAGTGGCATATTGCTGGTGACCTGTGGTACATGGTTCAGTCATGCCGAGACACACATCACCAATGAGCATATTCAAGTCCTTTCTTATCACAGTGAAGCAGTAAAGGCCTCCCAGATGGGAAGACAATTCCAAGGAAATGACAGCTTTCTCCTACCAGCCTTTGATATAGGCAGACAGCTCCTGATCCATCTCTTTGTATCACTAACAACATTTTTTTATCTGCCTCTGTAGTGACAATAAATGTTTGAATTCCTCTCTGATTAAAAATAGGGTACAAGTTAGGGGAAGTGTCTCTGGGGGAATCAATTTGTCTACTCCACAAAGTAGATCCTCTCTGGGGAAATATTATTTCCAAGGAGTAAATTAGCTGGTTGACAGAGAGCATTAACTCTTGAAGGACCACAAGGCAGTGAAGGCAAATAGAATTGGATTAGAGAATTTAGAGCTAGAATGGTTGCTAAAAGTTGTTTGTTCCAACTCTGTCATTTTACCACAAAAGGAAAGGAAATTGAGGCTGGAGAGATTAATTGGATTTTTCAAAGCCACACAGTTTTCCAATAGCAGAGCTGAGATTTGAATGCACATCTCCTGATATCAAATGCAGCACTATTCCACTACATAAACAGAAATATTTAAAAAGTAATACACACAGCAAGCAACTACTGAAAATCCTTAAAGTGAAACAGGATGAGAATAAACCATTATTTGAATACACTAGCTA
The DNA here is from genome assembly GCF_016433145.1 of Gracilinanus agilis. Taxonomy (NCBI): domain Eukaryota; kingdom Metazoa; phylum Chordata; class Mammalia; order Didelphimorphia; family Didelphidae; genus Gracilinanus; species Gracilinanus agilis. The sequence goes on along the minus strand of NC_058130.1, from coordinate 10,875,331 downwards.
TTATACCAGAATGGCGATAAACTTTTATGGGAAAAATGAATGTAAGCTCCTTGAGGACAGGAGCTGATGAACATATTTGTATCCTCAATCGACCTTCAACATATCCCTTGGAATTGAATGAAATCTGACAATGATCCTATCGTTTTAAACATGTTGTTGATCAAACTGGTCACTGTCCATAGACAGATGAGATGGCTGACCTGAATGTAAAATCTGCTGACATTCCTCATGTTCTTAGGAAGATTATTGAATTAGCATTTGGGCAAATTACATACTCTTTGTGCCAAATGGGAAAATCACTTTAAAGCAAAAACAGACAATAGGAAAAATCAAAGCATGAAAGTTGGACATAGAATATTTTCCATGTTTATCAATTCCAGATAAAATGGAAAAGATTTTCCCTAACTTTTACAACTGGAAAAGGACGATTCCAACGTTTACTTCTGAACTCAGGCCCTGCAAGGTCTTCTGCCTGTTTCCCTCTCATTCCCAGTCTGGCTTTTCCACAAATATTGATTAATCCAATAGGAAAAATTTGTTCCATTGACAATAAAGACAGTCAAATTCTAGATTAAAGTGTGATTTTTTCTGTACAAGCTGTTCTATCTTATTCCCCAAACTGCCATTGCCTTTCATATCTTCCCTGTCTTAAGAGTGGAAAGAAAAGCTAAATATGGTCCAGTGGAAAGAGCAGTTAGAAGTTACTAGCTGTAGTTCAGTCACTTTTCAGTTGTATCTGACTCTTAGTGACACCATTCAGAGTTTTCTTGGAGAGATACTGGAGTGTTTGCCATTTCCTTCTTTAGCTCATTTTAAAGATGAGGAAACTGAGGCAAAAAAAGGTTAGGTGACTTGTCCAGGGTCATATAGCTGGTGAGTGTCTGAGGCTAGATTTGAATTCAGGAAGATGAGTCTTCCTAGCTCCACACCCAGATCTATTTCAAATGCACCATCTAGCTACTCTGAGTTAGAAGAGAGGCTTAAATCCCATGTCTTACACTTACCCTATATGATTTGGAGCAAGTTAATTCTCCTGAACCTCACTTTCATAATCATAAGATGACGGGGATGAAGAAGATGACCTTTGAGAACCCTTTTATGTCTAGATTTACGATCTACGATCCCTATGACTTTGATAGTTATTTCAGAGCGCCATCATGGCATTGCAGTTAGAAGACTGCTGTTGACAGTTGAAGATTAGTTTTGAATTAGGCTTCTACAACATGCTGGCTTTGTAACATTGGGCAAGTCACTCGCTCCAGTGGAACTCTGTTCTCTGTTATACATATTTCCTGCAATGACACAGATCACAATTTATCCATTCTTCTCCCTCCTAAGATAAGTCTCACCCATATCCTCCCCAAGTTCCCAACAGAGAGCTCAACCATCATTCCCAAGGCCTTTCTAATGGTCTCATGGCATTGGGAAAAATCCTTTTAAGCACTCAGGCTATCCTAAGTCCCCAATCTCACACATGGCCACTGCATGAAATGAAAGAAGTAGATAGAAGATAGAAATGAGGGCCAGATATAAAATGATGAATTAAACTCATGTGGCACAGACCAGTAAAAATAGTATGAGGAATCCCAAACTTAATGTTGGTGCAGAAATTTAAGGACAAACTCTGGGGATATTTTTATGAAAACCAAAAAAGTTATAGGACTCTTGCTAGAGGTGAATGGGATAATGACCATTGACAGTGAGGAGCGATTAAAGCTGTTCATTTCAGTTTCTGCTTTCTCTTCCAATGAGAATGGTCTCTCCATTTGGAAATGATAAAATAAAAATAGCTAATAAGATTTTGTTTTTCAAGATAAGGAGTTATTAAGAGAGTATTTTGCAAGGAAGTAAGTTTAAGTTCAAGGTCAAGAACTATTTCTTCATAACAAAAGCTATCTAAAAGTGGAACGAGCTACTTTCCAAGATGGCAGGCCACCCTTTTACTGGAGGTCTTTAAGCATAGGGTGGGTAAACACTTGTGAAGAATGTCCTAGTAGGGATTCCTTTCTTGTGGAATGAGTAGTTTGGATTACCTGGATACTGAGGTCCCTTCAAATTCTCAATTTCCTTGATTCTAAAATCTCAAGAACTAGATGTACATTTTCAAAAGAGAAGTTAGTAGAACCTTGTTTTCTATCAAAAATAGTCCATATATTTTCTCCATGTTTTTTCAGTGGGCATAAGAGTAAGGTGAGTGGGAAGGAGAAGAAATATCATTTCTCCTTGAATGTCCTCTGGAGTAGAATCCCTTCTCTCTTGTCCTCCACAGCTTAATATAAATGGAGAGTGGTAGGTGTACAAGGGCATATTGATGAATGTTCCATTTGGCCAGCAGAAGCGAAGAGGCAAGACCCTCAAGCAGGTGCTGGGAGGGTCAGTAATGAAATGTCAACAGCTGGAGCATGCCACAACAGAAAAGGAAATAAATGAATGAACACTTGGAAAAAGCCACATATGCTGTCATGGTGAGAGTGGCTTTCAGAGGGAATATGAGTGACCAGCTGCTTCTCTTCTAGTTATCACCTAGGCAGTACAGATGAGGCGATTTCCCTACCAAATGTTATCAGTATTAGAAACAAGTAGTACTAGATAACAAGAGCAAGCAGAAGATCCTTCTAATGCTGGTGTGACCTGTTAGGGAGACTACTCTCTCTGAAACAAGTTTCTGGTGCACTTTTATTCACTCCTGCAATTTCGTGGTCAAAGAACTGCTGAATTTATCATCTCAACTGCCTTTGGAGCCAATCCTTATGTGAGTTTATACAGCTCCCCAGGCATCTGTCCCAACGGGCCTGACTTAGAAAGTCAGATCTGAGAGGCAGAACCAGAAGTCTTTGGATCACCATGGAGAGACATCTTTCTACTCTACTGTGCTACCTCTCGCACAGAGTAACATCTGGTGAAGAAGATAAATTAGAATCAATCAATCAATTAGTAAACATGTTTCAGGCACCCACTATATGGCAGGCACTGTTCTAAGTGCTGAGAATACAAGATGATGCAAAAAAAAAAAATAGTCCTTGTCTCCAAGGAGTTTACAATCTAATGAGAGGCACAATGCACAGACAAATCCAGATGAAACAAGCTATTAACAGGATAAACAGGGAATGACTAAAAAAAAAAAGAAAGAAAATGCTAGAATTCAGAGGGGTTCAGCAAGGTTTCCTGTATGAGGGGAGATTTTTGTTGGGAATTAAAGGAAACCAGGGAAGTGAGTATTTGGAGAGGAAGTGAGAAAGCATTCCAAGCCAGAGAAAACCTGGAGCTGAGAGGTGAAGTGTCTTGTTTGTGGAATGGTCAGGAGGCCAGTGTCACTGAATTGAAGAGTTCATGTTGGAGAATAAGATGCAAGATGAGAAAGATAGGAGGGGGTCAAATTATGAAGGGCTTTGAATGTCAAATAGGGTATTTTGAATTTGCTCTTGATGGCAATAGGAAACCACTGGTATTTGTGTGAGAATTAAAAAATAATATCCAAACTCCAAGAAATATATTTTATTATTAAAATATCACTTGAAAAGTAGAGGAAAGAAAATAACTTTCAGTAAAGAGAGGCTTTCCCAGACTGCGCACATGGAGAGAAGAGAGAGAGGGAGGAGTTACAGAACTATATAAACAATAATGTAAAGATGCACATAAATGAAAAAGGAAAAGGAATTTTGGGATGAGAAAAGAATTCTGGGAGATGGAGTCCAAAGGTACAAAATTTCTAATTAATACATTTGCAAATAGGAAGGTGATATGATCAGACATTTGTTTTAGGAAAATCACCTTATTGGCTGAATGGAAGAGGCTGAAGTTCAGAAAGACTTGAGGCACACAGACCTACCAGCAGGCTATTGTAGTAATCAAGCTGTGAAGTGATGACAGTCTCCACCAGGATGGTAGCAGTGCCAGAGTAGAAAGGGAGACATTTGAGAGATGTTGGACAGTGACAACAATCATTGTCCCCTTAAGAACCGAAAGAGAGTAAAATTTCCCTACCATTTATTTATACGTATGTGCAGCTATACACAATGGGGAGAAATGAGCAGGTAGGAAAAGCCTATATTTCTTTTCAATGGGATGCCCATTTGAGAGAGAATTTATATAAAATCTGAAATATTCCTTTCAAGTCCAATTACTTTTGATGGTCTCCTCTTTTGGGCCCCTTTGTCACATATTCATCAGATGGAAGTATATGGATCGATGTCATGAGCTGTCATTGTGATTATGAATTGGTCGAATCCTCTTCATCCATCTAGAATTCATTCTTTGGACATCACAGTAGTACAAGGCAGCAATGATCCCTTCTGAGGTCATTTATGAATGCATGAAGTACATTGGATAGGAACTCTGCAAGTTGAGGCAAAGCTCCTCAATGGTTCAACCTATTTTAGAAAAGAATATATATCTCTCAACTATGCTTTAACATCCAAAGCTTTGCTCTCTTTCAAAGAAAGCATGGCAGTGTTTAGCGCATATTTTTATCAACAAACTGAGAAATAGCATACTAGACAAAAGTAGCTCTTTTGTCAAAAAGTGTCAAAAATTCCCTTGATTTTGACTCTACCAATAAGAATGAAAAATCATTTTTGAGGATTGCCTCCACCATTGACCTTCCCTCATCATGACCATGACTACTTCCCATGGTTCCTTGTTGGCCCATCAGCCTCTCCCTAGTCCAAGACAGATGCCCCAACACTGCCAAAGTCATTTACCTTCTGCACAGCTCCAATGGTGTTGATCCTCTCCTTTACAGCCCTCTATAGATCCCTTTCTGAGTGAAAGGAACGCTGAAGACTATTAGCAGGCATGTAAGTCCCCTCCTTAATAAAGGGTTGCCTTCCCTTTCCAGATCCATTTTGCCTTACTTCTGTGAATGAAATAACACCACAGACCAACAAGACTGTTCATGGCTCTCCCTGAACATTCTCTTTTCTTGCCTCCAGGGCTCAGCCCAGGCCATTAACCATGCCTGGAGTGTATCATCTCCTCTTTCGTCTTGAAGTCTCTAACTTGAAAACTCAGCTCAAATATCATCTCCTCCATCCTGCCCTAATTCCCCAGGTGGGAAAAAACCCAACACGACTACCTCAGACTCAAATGTCACTGTTAATTGGTTCACTAAGCAGTGAAGTGGCTGCTTTATGCCTCACCCCATGTCAAATACAGGAGATACCAAGATGAAAACTACACAATCCCTGCCTTTGGGTGGGAGGGATGAGATATGTGAGGATAACTAAAGAGGAAGCGGCTGCCAGGTGAGTTGATGTAAGGTGGGGCTGTGTGAACAATGAATTGGAGAAGGAAAGCCTGCAAATCAGACATGGCTGGAAACCTGAGCTTTGAAGAGTCCCAGTGTTCCCAAGATGGATGTCTCCAACGAAGAGGCCATTCCAGGTATGTGGGACAGAGAAGACAAAGATACACAAGGACCAAATGGATCTGTTGCACTTGACAAATCGCCCATAGGCTACCTTGGCCAGAACAACATGTAAGAGTAAGGAGAAATCAGGATAGAAAGAGATCTTGGGTCCAGAAACATCAAAGAAGAATTTTAGAGTTTACTTGTGAGGCAATAGGGAGCTGCTGAAGATTGTAGAGAAGGGGAATGAAATAGTCAGACCTGTGCTTTTTGCCCTTATGTTGCCTCAATTCTCCTCTTTGAAACTTTATCTCTTATTCATATGTGTCCTGTGTAGCCAAGTGGAGCTATTCAAATCTCTTTTAGAGAGCCCTTCCAAATACTTGAAGGTAGTTTTCATGTCTATGCCAAGTCTACTCTTCTGGTATGCCTTCCAAGACCCCGCAAAAGGTAACACATAGAAAGTGCTTGAGAAATGCTTGTTGTAGGTTAATTGATGGAAACAAAAGAGGTTCCCTTCTTGGGCTGGCTATTTACTCTAGGTTGGGCTTATTTAATGGGAGGTCTGGTCCATCAAGTTCATGTACATTAAACCATCCCCAGAAGTCCAAAGCTTCTGGCCAATCGAGTTTCCTTGAGGAATCTATTTCTTTGGATTTATAATATCTTTGGGGGAAGAGTCAGGGAATCAATCTCAAGGAACCCCACCAGAGCAGAGAGAGACCTCAGTGGCTAGATAGATCAACCTAAAAAAACATATCTAGCATATATAATAGCACATAAAGCATATATAATAATTGGCCATCCAGACTTCTTTATTGAAGACTTCCAATGAGAGGAAAGCCAAGTCTCCCCAGGATCATTTCAGCTTTGGATAGCTTTCATTGTTCCAAAGTCTGAGATGAGTTTTATTTTTTTCCCAACAGGCAACTTGAAATTTGCCTCTCTGCCATATTTTTAACCTCTTTTCACTCTCTGTGCCCTCTGGGTCCTGTTGAACCCAATGCCCAGTTGTGCACTCATTCGTTTTCATAAAAAAAGGAGACGTTTCTTATGACGGCCTTATCTTGAATCCCTAGCAACAGCGGCTCCAATTGTCGCGCGATACCTCTGGTGATGCTAAACTATAACACGGTGTTTCTCAAAGATGAAAACATGCTGGCCCGAAGGGGAAAACCTGATATTAAAATCAGCCGCTCCACATGGTTGTAATTTGGTGGAGAAAACGCAGACAGTGATAGAACTGTGTCTGCACCAGCCGCCACTTCTTTCCTCCACTATGTGCAACAAATCGAGACATCGGAAGGGAGCAGCAGTTTAACATAAATGCCAAAGTCTAAACAAGATGGATTCTCTGGAAATGTTCAGTGAGCGATGCTAGCTGATCCCGGAGAGGTGGGTTTGCTACAATCACATTTCGGTGCCAAAAGCTCGCCTCCTGGTCGGCTCTACTCGCATGCCCAGCATCTCTGAGTCAATACTGGTATTTGGTTTAAGATCAAGGTATTCGACTCAGCAAATGTCGAATGGCTCGGACTAGCCCGTATCCTTGTGGCCACCAGAAGAAACGGAGGAGAAGAGAAGGAGTCGCTCAGCCGTATTACCTCATCCGGCCATTTCTGTCAGACGCCGCTGGAAACGTGTCCAAAAGAATCGTGTGTTACAAACCACCGAGTGCCTGGGAAAGCGGAGCAGACGGCGCGGGGAAGCCAGGGTCTGCTTTGTGTCTCGGCTCGGCGGGGTGGCATGTGTGTGTAAATAACAGACCTCACACTTTACATCAGTCTGTCAGTTCCGAAGGTGTAAGTTCATCCTTTCTAAACTTTGCAGAAACCTTGATTTGCTTCAAATTGGCTTCTTGGAGGAAGAATGCTTTCATCAACGGCAGTTTTTGAGAGCTGACAGAAGTCACAGTTTCAGCTCACTCCCAACTCGGTGCCAAGATCCATGAAACCTTAAACTCTGCATGGATGTGTATTTAGATTCCATTTGCACCAAGAATAGAAGACAGATGCACCTCTGCTCAATGCTCCCTCGCTGGGCTCATCGTCGTTAAATCCCCATCAGTTACTTTTCTAGGCTGGGCGCCCTTTGTGTGTGGAGATGCTGCGTCTGGCCCTCCACCAGAAGGCACGTGCTGCTCCCCGATGATGGACGGCACTGCTGATGGATTTGCTCCAATCCATCCACGCTCTTCCCAGATCCCCCTCGTGGCCAATAGCTTTATGGGCATTCACAAGATGGCGGGTCAGGGTCAGGGCAGTCGTGTGGAGCCATTAAACTGAATGAAATCTACCCGTGGAGATGGACTTGGACAGCTGCGATCCTCTCCCTGTAGGTTCTAGAACAAAAAGCCCTGCCACTGGAGGAGCCGTCAGATGCAGACTCTGAACAAATAGGCGCTCCTATATTTCATCTATGTGGTAACTGCGGCCATACCAAGGCAATAACACCCTGAGAAGGGAGGCCAAAGGTGATGTCCGGAGGTCTAGTCAAGCTGGCCTGCTGAAGGTTCTCCATCGATTACATGCTCTCTCCATGTCTTTGAGGGTCTGTTCCTCCTGCCTAGAATGTGCTGAGTTTTCCTGGCTCCTTTAGATCAAAGCTTGCCATCAGCTGGAGGCCTTCCTAAGTTCCCCCAAAAACTCTTGCTTCCCTTTTAGACCATGTGGAAGCTGGAGGCATCTGGGCAAGCGTGATACAGGGACTCTTCCCCAAATTCACTATGTGCAGGCCTGGGAGGGGGTTGTTCATCCAGGCAGGGCTCTGGTCTTCAGACCAACTTGGCTCTCACTAACAAACTCCCAAATCTTGTCCGATGAATCATTTTCTTTATCTCATCTCCGAATTGGCCACCTTCGCCGCCATCCACAAGGGCATCTTCCTAGTCTCCAGGGGCTGCATGCAGGGGGTTGATTCCTGCTTTAATCAGCTTAATGAACATGTCTCCACTCCCTTCGAGCTGAAATTAAATGAGCTTAAGAGAGCAGCCCATCATTTCCTTTCCTTAATTTTTTAAGAAATATACTAATTATTTGACAATTATGCAAAGATCTCCCTGGCAACAAATGAAACTTAACTACCTCAGCTTCATTGCATTCCCACTAATTCACTTCTGTCCTGGCACCAAGTACAACAGTGTAGATGTTTTCCGGTGAGTGGTGGGTGGAACAAGTTGTGAGAAAATGGCTTTCTCATTTCATCCTCTGATGCCTGCTGTTTTGGGGCAGCTATGCTAGTCCCCATACATGGCACCAAATCTCCTGCCTCCGAGCTTTTGCCCTGGTCATCTCTGAGTCTAGGGATACTCTCCATCTTCCCCTCTGCCTCTGAAAATTGCTAGCTGCAGTCAAGTGCTGTCCCACATAGAAGACCTTTCCTGACACTTTTTGACAATTGTTGACATTTTAACATTCAGATGTTTTTTCCTTCCCTCCCCTCCCTCTTGGAGGAGGTGAATAGTCTAACCTAGGCTATCTGGAACTCTAAATCTGCGTTGTCATGTGGATCTATTCTTTCATAAATATAATGTCTTCCTCTAGAGAGAAGGTTGGGGGAGGAGGCAGGAGACTTTTTTGTTTTTGTCTTTGCATCCCAGAACATTGCTTGACATTCAGTGGACTAATAGATGTTTGGTTCTCATTTAGTCAACAAAAATGGGCACGATTTCAGAGTGCCCATCATTTGGGAGGGGAGAGGACAGAATCCAGACCTGTAAGCCATCCACTTTGGAACTCCCATCGTGGAAACTTTCTCCACCAAAGCATAGAATGTCAACTCATCTACCACATACAGTCCTAAAATTGCTTGTAAAACTAAGAGACTTTGTGTCTCATCCATATTCATGCCCATAATGTTTGAGAGGCAGAATTTGAACCCAGATCTTCCTAACTCCAAGACCAGACATCTATCCATTATGCCATGTTGTTTCTCCAGAGCTCGTTAGGAAACCGTAAACAGCTGAGCATGAGCACAGATACAACAGCCAGGTTAAAGCCGGTAGAAAAGATGGTGTAAGTACGGATGGGTGTGAGTGTGAGAGAGTGAGAGTGAGAGTGTAGGTGTGTGAGAGTTTGTGAGTGTGGGCATGAGGATGTTTATGTGTATGAATGTGTGTGTGTATGACTGTTTGTGAGAGGGTCCGAGTGTCAGTGTGAATATGAGTATGAATGTGTGGGTGTACATTAGTGTACGTGAGAAGGCATGTCTGTGAATGGATGTGAGTGTGAGTGTGCATGTGTGTTATTGTGAGTGTGTATGACAGTGCATGCTAGTGTGAAAGTGTGTTTGTGTGAATATGTGTGTAAGTATGAGTGTATGTATGTGGGAGTGGGAGTGAGTGTGTGTTCGAGGATACCTCATTGGACTGGCCCTCACTGGTCTCCTGGATAAAGTCCGATTCCCAAGATGAGAAGTGCTAGAAGGGAAAGAACCCGGTTATCAATTCAACAGGCCCTCTCATGGGCAACCTCAATTTCATTCCATTGAAAGGCATATGGAGTCAAAGAAAAGAAGCAGCAAAAGAAAAGAGAAATAGTCCACTCGTTGAAATGGTTAAATCATGGGAAAAAAGAATGCGTGCTCATTTTGAATTGGAAACACTCGGGAAAGGCCTCTCCGCAGCACCCTGGTTCATTCTCTGCTCTCGATCCCACAGAAGATGTTTCTGTAACACTAGCAAAACGCTTGTCATGTAGCTGCTTATTTAAGCAACACTAGAACTGGGTGAGTGGCAGCGAGATGGCACAGTGGAATGCCTGGAATTCGGGAGATCCTAGGTTCAAACCCAGCCTCAGACACGTAGCAGCTCTATGACCCTGAACAAGTCACTTAACCCCATTTGGCTCAGTTTCCTCATCTGTAAAATGAGTTAGAGAAGGAAATGACAATCCTCTCCAGTAACTTTGCAAAGAAATCTCAAATAGGGTCACAAAGAGTCAGACACAACTGAAACTACTGAACAACAACAAAATAACCAGGTGAGACAAGTGCTACTATTTATCTCCATTCTGCAGATGAAGAAAACAAGGATCTGAAAGATTTTTCCCCCAAAAACCACTTAAGAAGACTTTTTGATTGTCAATGGGATAGAAGAGTGTATAGCTGATTTCATGCCTTTTTCGATATTCCAGATTTAGACTCTAGGTAGACACTGACAGCCAAAAGAACAAAATGAAATCCTCAGAAACAGAATCACCAAATTAATTGTAGAGTTTTCAGTTGGAAAAAAGGCCATACTCCTTTTAACACATCTTAAGACTGAGTTAGCATTTTCATTCCAGGGCACAACATGGTACCATAGTAGAGCGGATCTCATCCTCTGGGTCCCTCAGGGAGATCTCTAAGTACAGATTTGTTGACACCTGCTTGGCTGCCAAAAGGCATAAAACGCAGGTCCAGACCATGAGAATGTTGGAAGATGCCAATTAGGGTCTTTGACTTAGATTTGGTCCAAACCTGTGATTATATTGGTTAAAGAAATTCTCCCTCTCAATGCAGCTTGGCATTTCATCTGGAATTTATAATTGTAGAGTTTGGGGCAGGGCACTGAAAAGGGTAAGTAACGTATTATCATGCCATCTGTCATATTTTCTCTAAATGTTTTGTCTACTTGGAAAGAGATGTCAGGGAATAGATGAGACTGATGGGAGTTTGTGCCCATGCCCTGTTGCTACTAGTCATATGATCTTGAGCAAGTCACATAACTGCAGGTTCTTTGGTCCAGTCTAGTGATTCCATTGAGCATAGGGAAATCCCAAAGGGGAAGCTCTCTACCAATGCAAATTAGCACATTACCCTGAGCACTGGAATGAAGAGACCTGCCCAAGATCATACAGCCAATGCATGTCAGAGCACAGATATAGGAAAATAATAGATAGTACGGTCAATCTCTCGTTAAATGATCCTGCACAAAGGACCTCTCATGCTCCTGTGATGTTGTAGAATTGACTGAGTTCCTGAAGGTTGTGATAACAGAGCTCAAGCAGTCTTTGTTTCTCTTAATGTTATTTCTATTTAATCATGCTGAACGTTGAGGACTTTTAAGTTAGAGTTCCACTATGGTGGCTCCTCTGTCACTGATGGAGAAAAGAATTTTGTTGGAGAAAACTTGCCAGATGTTTTCCATTTTTTACTGGTTTGTTTTCATCTTTCCAGTTTCATCCTTAAATGCTCTCAGGAAGATCTGAATTAATTGAGTCATAGTTGTTAAGATTGTTTTACCCCTGCTGTTTTATGAAGAGGTACTGCTCTTAATCCTCCACCATGCTTTGGCAAATGAATTTACACTCTAACTCTATGGCTGCATTTCTCTATTTCAAAGGAAGATTAAATGTTTTCTGTGTGGGCAGCTTTCTTGATATTAGAACTTTTCAAGTTCCCTAGGAAATGGAGGTCATCCACGTTATTTTCTGTTCTTTTGTCCTTTTCTCAATATTTCCCATTATTTAAAAAATACCTTCTGTAAACAAGTGATAATGGAACTATTTTAACTGTAAAATGTAATCTCATTTTTATTATTCTACCTTGGCACAGATTTTGAATTTTGGTCTAAAAAATCATTGCTATGAGTATTCAGAGATGTGATTCAGAAACGACTCATGTCACTAATGAGTCTTTTCCTTTCAATATAAAGTCAATTACATTTTTGCAAATGATGTTAATCTTTGTATTTCATAGTCATAAGCATTCTGTGTGGTCTAGAACCCTTTGGCTTCTTGAGTTTCTTGACTGAAAGTCATATTTCCAACACATTTTAGACTTTCCCTGTGACTGAAAGTTACTGCATATTAAGTGATATTTTGATTTACTGTTATAGGTTCTTATCAAGTTCCCCCTAGAATCCTCTTAGTCCATCTTCTTTTGCAGATAATGTCATGCACACAGCAGTTATCATCATGATGGCTTTTGTTTTTGTTTTGCTTATTCTTTATGTTGAACCCTACAATACAAACATCCCATCAAATGATGTTTCTTGATCTCTCTGTATTCATGACAAAATCATGTGCAAAAAGCATTGAATTTGGTGTCAGAAAAGTTGGACTCAGATCACACTGTTTTACAGATCATGCCTCTGTTACCAGTATGGAGAAGGGCAGAGAAGGTTCTCTACTGGCATTCACACTGGACATAATCACTCTTTATTCTTCCTCTTACTGATAGTTCTCTTTTGTACACATAAAACAGAAATAGAGTTTGTGTTTATACATACATATATAGATATAGATATAGATATAGATATAGATGATGTAGATGTAGATATAGGTATAGATAGATAGATAGATAGATAGATAGATAGATAGATGTAGATGTAGATGTAGATGTAGATGTAGATGTAGGTGTAGGTGTAGGTGTAGATGTAGATATACATATACATATACATATAGATATACATATAGATATAGATAAAATAGATCCCACTTCTGCTACTTACTACCTATGTGACCTTGGGCAAGTCACAATCACTTTCAGCTACTTTCCTCTATAAAATGATGGAATTGAATCAAATATCCTCTGAAGTCCTTTCTATGCTTTAAATTCAATTCTTTGTCCATCCAAGGAGAATGGAAGAGCCCGCTTTAAATTTAACTTCTTTTGATTTTTGTCTTTGGGTTACCTTTCTAGTGAGTTGGTTGTCATGATTCAGTTCCTCCAATAGGAAGTGCATTCAGTTCAAATTGCATTCAGATTCCCAGCAGTGAAGGTAATGTCAAGGTAGTCTAAAATGATATTTCTTAGCCCTCTGCCCCTTTTGCCCCCATGTCTGTCAAATTAGAAAAGGCTGCACAGGACTGAGAATCATTTTGTATTTTGGTTTATTTCTTGGGTTGTCATGGCCAAAGAACTTATGTATTCATTGGTAAGGGTAGCAGTTACCAAAAACACAGTTCAATGGTCCCTCAGTAACCAAAAACCTCTTGTGCAATTAGAATGTCTGTTTTCTATAGTTTAGTGGTTCTATAAGATCCAGAATTACCCCCTAAACTAAGATAGATTCTGAATTATACTTTCTGACTACTTTATCAAGAAGGTTCACTCAGTATGGTGACTAGAAAACCTAAATGAGGCTAACACCTTCTTGTAAGAACGAAGCTCACAATATCCTCCCAGACCAGGAACTTCCCAGAATTCATGGTGTAATGAAGGGGGTGAATGGAATTAGTTTCCTCCTTGGAATTTTCTGTAGAAGGTATGATATCTATTACTCCCTGTACCAGCAGAATTCAACAATAGAAAAACATCTAGTGACTCATTTGAATCATCTTTTATCACTCTTTCTTATCTTCCTTAATTGATATTTTGCTTTGCTCACTTACTGAAGGTTAGCATTAGATCTAAGAACAACCCTCAAAAGGCGAACAAAGCTTGGTTACACAGATAAAGCTTGATTTCAATGTTTGCTAATATGATTAACAAAATTCTCAACTATGAATCAATAATCAGTAATCAGTGACCAAATTCACACTATCACATCCTTGAAAAAAGTTCCCAGGCTGTCTGCCCTCCAAGTCTCTGCCCACACAGTGATGATTGCACTGGTGAAAGCCCTCATCACCTCTTCCCTAGACTACTGCAGCAGACTCCTCATTCATTGGTCTACTGCCTTCAGACCCTCCCCTCTCCATCCATCTTCCACTCAGTTGCCAAAGGGATCTTCCTAAAGCCCAAATCTGACCATGATTCTCCTATTCACAGATACGACTCCTCTCTTTTGGATGTAAAGGCTCCACAACCATATTTTAAGCTTTATTATACATTACTAACACCCCATACCACCCTCTAGTGTTAAACCAAATTATCTTTCACATATGAACTTCTAACGTCAATCTTGCCTTTGCACAAACTATCCCAATGACCACCATCTCTACCACTCGGCTCCCACACACAGAGTACTCTTAAAAGTCCTTCCTTTTCACTTGTTTTCTAGAGTGATTAATTTCCTTCAAGAGTCATCTCGAGTATCATCTACATGATTCTTTCTAATTCCCCCAGCTGCTACTTAGTGGCCCTCCTCTCCTGTAAAATTGTATTTATTCTGTACATATTTTTATATTTTTATATAACAAAATTCCTTCAAGACCAGACTCCTTTTGTCTTTGTCTCCCCCACATTCACCAAAGTGGTACACAACAGTTGCTAATTAATCTTGGATAAGCTACCAATTTTGCAGGTTTAATGTGTATTTCCTTCGACCAAGCCTTTCATGTCACAAGTTTGAGGACACTCATCACCTTATTCTTCCATCTCTCTAGGTATTCCATCTTCTCCATTTTGTTCCTAATGCATGCTAGGGTTGAGCCCCAGTTTCCAAAGCTGCCTGGACCAGGGCACTATGCATTGGTGCTTATCATTTTTCTCTCCTTATGGACACCATGCTTCTAATCAGGTAGCCTAATATGAAATTGGCTAATAGCCTAGAATGAAAAAGGTGCATTAGGAAGACTCGTTTAGATCTGAGTCAATTTCTAGATTCTCCATGAAGCCTAAAAGCATAAATCTCAAGTTCTTGTCAAGCAATTATGTGTAGAGGAAATGCTTTTCAACAAGAGGAGGAAAAACCCACTATTCACTTAAACATTATGATGTAAAAATCAGTTACTTTAGAGAACAGAAATGACATTTGGCAGTTCTAATAACAAGCACTGAAGAGTTTTCCATGCAATTCTCAAAGCATTTTTGAAGTTAGCACAACGTATTGAATATCAATTCTGGGAAAATAATTCGTGGTCAAGTCTGAAACAGTTGTTCCCTCATTCCCTTTCATTATCAGTCTGGATGTAGAAGGTTCTACACAGGCATGCACAGTAAACTTAATCACTCTTTATTTAGGTTCTTCCTGATGTTTTCTTTTAGAATTCCTGAGATGCTGCTTCAGAGTCAATTCAGTGATGTGGCAAAAGCTTCAGACACTAAATAACTAGAAGAGGAAAAAAGGCAGCCTGGGGACCAAAGTCTTCATTGTGTCCTCTCCATCATCATCCTTTGTTTTTCTATAACACTGTCAGGATTCCAAAGCAAACATCCATCACTTACCAGCACTATGGAAAAGGGGAATATTGTAGCCTGACCAGGTTTCAATTCAGGTGAACAGAAGGAAAAAAGTGTGCGTTTGGGGCAGGGATTGGGGGGAAGGTATTACTTATGTCATTTAATGTAATGTCATAAGGTAGAGGTAGCTGAAAATAGAAAACATAAGGCCCAAAGATGTGGAAGAACTGGGAGGACAATGTATTTGAAGGGACATGGGTTGCCTTGGAAGAGATCAATGAATCATTTTTACTTATAAGGAAAAAGAATGTCCTGGGCATTCATAGAAGATAGCAACAATGATCTAGAAAGGCTGGGAAGAAGTATGAATGAATGAATGAATGAATGAATGAATGAATGAATGAATGAATAAAAAACTTTAAAGTATTTATTAAACACTAACTGTGTGGAAGGCACTGTTTTTGGAGCTGAAAACTTAGAAACAAAAAAATTGTCTTTGCCCTTAAAGAACTTCCATTCTAATAGAGGAAAACAACACAAAGCAGGGATTTGTGGTCAGGGAGAGGTATCTGGTCTAAGGATTCACTGTAATGGTGAGTATTTTCTCTGGGCTATTGAATGATATACATTATTTCCAGGAATGATAATGTTGACTTGATGACTGTTCCCAAAAAAGGACAATGGGAAACAGAGCATGAACACCTAGCAACATGGTAGGAAGATAGCTGGAAGGGCCATCAGGCCAGGTGGTATGAGGTGGACAGTGGCCATAGGCAAGTATGTCATCTGGAGGACTCTAGGGATTGAGACAACTCCATGAAGGGAACAGTGGAGAGCAAGTTAGGAAGTCAGTGCTCTCCAGTTCCCATCATTTTAGCAACTAGGGCAAAGCCCAAGGAAGTCCAAGCAATTTCCACCTCTGAGCCATAACATTTAAATGGAATGCCAATGGAATTCCATAATTCCATAAAAGATGAGCTACAGCTGAGTTTGACTTTCCCAAAGCTTTATCCAAGAAATGAAATACAATTAAAATCACAAAAATACGAAGTTCTAATACTTACTTGGAGGCATGGGTGAAAGTCTACAAGTGAGGAATAATAGGCAATCATTTTTCAGGGCCCAGGAGGTTAATCTTTGCTGGAGCTACATGGATCAATGAGCAGGGGTTTTGCCAGAAACAGATATAGAGGCTACTTTCCCATCCTGGGAAATACCCTCAAGGCTCCTGGTTGGTGTAAAAAGGGGAACTTGCAGAAGGAACACACAACTAAGCTTCAGTTATCCCATGAAGAAAAGAAAAAACCTTGTATACAACTGCCAGCAGAAGATGATTCCCCAAGATATTTGAGAACCTATGACATTTCTCCTGGATGTCTGCCATTGTCCTGCCCTGTTATGGAAGAGAACCTAAGCATCCTGGAAAAATGATATTTGATCTCCAACTCCATTCTAGGGCTAGAATTACAACTTTCATTGGCCTTGTTTTGAAAGAATAGAACCTTGACTGTGGATTCCAATGGATCCTGGCAAATCCATTCACATGTCAGAACCTCATCTGAAATGTCATCACTCATGTCAGTTCTGGATATGTGATCTGTCTGCCTACAGTGACATCCAAAGCACTTGACAGCCTGGTTCAAACTCATTCTTCCAGCTTATCCATTGTTCTCCCTCAAGTCTGTCATCAAGCCAAGCCACCCTGGCCTCAGCCTCAAGAGCCCATCTCCCATCTCCATGATTATGTTCAGGCTGGCCCACACACCTAGAATGCCTCCTCTCAGAATCATTTATTTCCCTTAAAATTCAGCTCAGCTCTTATGTCCTGTAGTAGATGAAACCTGCCCTGCTCCCACCAATTGCCAATGCTTCCCCACTTAAAATGAACTTGCATTCATTTTGTATGGACTTTAAAAATATAATTAATTCTTTGAACAAATCTAAGCTCCTTAAAGACAGGACAATTTCCATTGTATTTCTTCCTCTTCTCAACAATTAGCACACTCCCTGACACATAGTAGATATTTAATACATACTTATTAACTGATTCAACATGTAATTTAAAAAGTTATGGTGGCAGCTAATAGCACGATGGATAGAGCTCTTGTCCTGGAGTCAAAACCAGCCACAGACAATTATTTATTATGTGATCTTGGGCAAGTCACTTAATCTTTGCCTCCATTTCCTAAACTGTAAAATGAAGGAAATAATAACATTTATCTCTTGGAGTTGTAAGAATCAAAGGAGATATTATTTATAAAAAGAACTTAGAGGAAAAAAAGAGCGTAGCACAGTTCCTGACACTTAGTAAGCAATGAATAATGCTTATCTCCCTCTATTCCTCTTGTGGATTACTATTATTCAGGGGATTCTCACAGTCTTCAATCCAATGACACTGTCCTTCATGTTTTTCATACACAGCAGTCACAATCTCTGTTGTAACTCCCAACCCTCCCTCTCTCCCTCCCTTCTTCCTTCTTTCCTTTTTCTCTTCCTCCCCTCCTTTTTTCTGCCCTTAGGCTCTCTTCCCTTCCTTTCCTTTCATTGTCTTCCCCTCCCTTCCCTTCCCTTCCTTTTCCTTTTCCTTTTCAAAATGGGTCTTCCCATCTCCCCCAGCCTGAATATACAGAAGTTCCTCACAACCAGATGCTACAAATGACTGACCTGGTAACGTTAATTTGCCTTGTTTGTGACCTGAGCCATTCCACCCCTAATTTGGCAAGCTAGTGCCTCTCTCTGCTCTTGGACCTCATCCTATTGATGCTAAACTTAGTGGGAACAGTTAATAACTTTGGATAGTCATATCTCACTGGATCTCAAAACTCCCAGATTCAAGAGAAGAGCCAGCCTCGATCTACCCAGTATCTGGGATTATAGTCATGTGCCACCAGACTAGTCAACAATATGTCTTTTTACTGGCTGTCCCTCCTCATCTTCACCTCCTGGTTTCCATGGTTTCATTTAAGACATTGCTTAGATTCCATTGTCTGCAGGAAGCCTTTTCTGGCCCTCCCCACAAATAACCACACTGTTAGTGCCTTCCTTCTAAGACCTTCTTTTATTTCTCATTGACTCAGTACTGTATATATCGTGTATGTGATTGTCTGATTATTGGTTCTTGACACATAGTAGGCGCTTACAGAATGAATGTTGATTGACATCAGAAATCAATCGTACTTCCCTTGGTCATATCTCTATCACCTGGTAAAGTGCTTTGTATGAATGTTCAGGAAGTATTTGCTGAACGGAATGGAATGAGACCAAAATTCTGGATGAGAAAATGTTGTAAGCCATGTTCTAATGGGGGGAAGAAGAGGAGGGGGAAGAGTAGAGAAATCCCATGCCCCGCTTTGACAAAACTATGATGGCCTCCTTCATTTCTTTGTGGTGAAATCCATGTCTCTCTGTGGACAGGGATGGCCTCTTTTCTCACCCAACTCACTAATTGGTTCTGTCTGTGCGGAAACACACAACTGACCCAACAACTTAAGTTGGCCTGATTGAAGATTGCCCTGAATCCCTGCTTGTCTCTTCTTCCACACATTGGCTGAATGACACCAAGCAGAAGGGGACCACCCACGAGGGCATTCTGGTGCAGACAGCAGGCCTGCCGGAGCACGAGCCGTCACTGCATTACATCAAGGTCTGTTTGAAATCAAAGATTGTGGGCTAGAGGTATTTGAGAAGATTCCTGAACCAGCCTCCATCTCTGGGCATGTTATCAGCTGAAGATGAAACAACTGACCTCTTTGGGAAGCCAAGAACATCCTTCTTCCTTGACCATAGAAAAAACAGAAGCTAAAGGAGTATGGGCCAAAGGATAACCCTTTGCATACATAGGTCAGAATCTCAAGAGAATGGCAACTAGAATAACTGGAAAATAAATGCCAGGCACAGAGGGTCCTTCCATTCTTAAAGTGTTTACATGAGGTCTTATGGGTCATCTCATCAACACGGGAAGTCCCTCTACCTGAAGAGAGAGCAAGTCCTTCACAGCTTCTCATCTGGAAGGATCCTAGTACAGGGCTTTCCCTAAAGTCTCCATCCAAAGCACTCGAAGTCTTCTTCAAAACAAATAAAGGATCAAAAAACAAAAACAAAAAACCTTTAGCTTGATTGTAATAACATGAGCCTCTGTAGCAGAGTGGAGAATTGTCCTCGAAGCCAAATCTCCTTCTGACATGACATGATTGAGCAGTGAATTGACAAGCCACCTCTTTGGGCTTTAGGCAAATCTCTCAGACTAAAAACCAAGAATGTTACTGACTCTCAAGAGAGTTCTTCTCTATGGATTTTCCTAGACTAAGGTTTCAAGTCCTATAGATGTGATATGAAAAACTGACATTTCTTGGGTGCTTTAAATTCTGCCAAGTATTTTATATCTTTCATATCCTTTGTTTCTTCCCACACTTTGCATTGTGGGACTTGTAGCTATTGTTTCCCATTTCAAAGATGAGGAAATGGCCTTGACTTAAGTGTTTCATGCATTACCCCCAACTGTCTTCCTATGTATCACTCAGTGCAATTAAAGCAAGCCTTGACTTGCTTCTCATTCTCTTTAGGTGAATAGTTCTTTGCTTTTCTGCCCATAGATATGTACGTGTCTTCTTGTGAATTCCTCATATATGCCATCTTTTCAATCAAACGTGACTATTAGCAGCCTCTGGAAAGATAAATAAGTTCACTTATTCATTCAAGCAATCAATAAGTATTTATTAAGCACTTGGGGAAAAGGGGAAATGGAATAAGCATTGATGTAGCACCTACTATGTGCACCGAGCACTGAGTTAAGCACTTGATAATTATTACTTCACTTAATTCTCATAATAACTCTGAGAGGTAGATACTTTTATTATCTCCATTTAATAGTTCAAAGAATAGCAAACAGAGGATAAATTACTTATTCAAGGTCACATAGCTAGTGACAGAGGTCAGATTTGAACACAGGCCCCTCTGACTGCAGACCAATGCTCTATCCCCCTTTAGCTGTCTAATACCTATTCTCTATCAGAAACTGTTCTATGTGACAATGTTATGGTAGAAATATTTAGACAAATCTTGAATTCAACTGGGACAAACAGTATGAATACAGTCAAGCAAATACAAGATGCTTACAAAAAGGCATTGGTGGAGCAGGAACAACTAAAGGAACCAGAATCCGTTTCTATTTAAGAGATGGCTTGAAGGGATTCAGGAATTCTAGCAGCTATAAGAGAGGAGAGGGACATTTATGGGTGTGGAGAATAAAATGTATGAAGATAGAGAGGAAATGGAATGTCATTTTCAGCAAGATTAAGTTGGCTATTTTGACTAAATATGGTTTGCGAAGGAGAATAATTTATAAAACCTGGAGCTAGATCGTGAGAGATTTTCTCTCCAAAACAGATATGTTTGCATTTTATTCTAGATGAAACTGGGAGCTATGGGAATTTCTTGAGCAGAGGAGTGATGTGTTCAGATATTTACATTGAAAATATCCATTTAACAACTGTGTAGAGCAGTGATGGGCAAACTTTTTAAAGAGGGGCCAAAGGAAAGGAAATGCTCCTCTGTCAGTCTGTTTCTAAGGCAACTCTTTCGAGGTTTCATTGTATTGTATCCTACTCATTGGATTCGTCAGATTAGGAATAACATTTCAGGGGGCGGCAGCTGGCCAGCGGGCCATAGTTTGCTCATCACTTGTGTAGAAGATACTTTAGATAGGGAAGAGCCTAGAGAGAAGGGAACAAATTAGGAAGCTATAGCAATAATCCAGGAAAGAAGATATGAAGGCTTGAAACAGTATGGTCATGTGAGGGGACAGAAGTAGAAAACTGGAAGAAATCTGGTAGACAAAGAATTGATGTAAAAGATAGATTTAATGGGGTCAGGGGGTAGAAGGAAGGAATGAAGATGACCTCAAGATTAGTATCTTCCAACAGGGGAGAAAAGGAGATAAGAAGGAAAGGTAAAATTGAGTGAAAAGATTAAGTTCTACATTGGGCATGAGTTTAAGAGGTCTATGGAACATCCAATCAATCAAACTACTGCCATGGATTAATTAGATAGATAGAAATATCGGTACCCAACTATGTAGCACAGATTTAGCTCTCTCAAATTTTCATCCACCTTGTTTTTCTAGTTTGAATGGCCAGCCCAATCTGTGGTATGACTAAAGTAGGCATTCAAATCCTTTTGTTGTGTTCCAGTGTTTGATGCAGTCAATTAAGAATCAGAGAAGCAGAATTTGAAGGAGTCAATGATCAACACTGAATCTCTCCTTATTTCAACTCCATACAGATCATCTTCTTTGGCACTAACAAACACATTAGGCATAAGTATGTCTCTTCCTTTGCCACCTTGAGAGATGTTCACATTTAATAAGTTGCTGAACAATGTAATCCCCATTATCTTATTGATTATAAGTATTTAAATTCATATTACAAGCCTGGGAAACTCTATATTTAAAAAGAGCCTTTGAGACTGCATTTTTTCTACTATGCCAGACTTGTTTTTGCTCTTCAAGGAAACCAAAGAAAAAAAGTTGTTTTTGATATCCCAAATTCAGATAAACAAAATAGTCAAAAAAATATGAAAATCTGCCAGATTTAACGATCATTAACATCCCTGTCTATGCAGATAAATGCCAGATTTAGATGCTCAGTTCAAATTTCTCTCATAAGTCTTGTCTCTACATCACCTATTAGACACTTCCAACCCAACGTCCTATAGGCATCTCAAATGCAATATGGACACACCTGAACTCATTATCTCCCTTCTCCAAGCTGGCTCCCTCCTCCAAATTTCCCTTTTTCTGTTGAGGATGCCATTGTTCTTCTAGTCATCCAGGCTTACAAGTTGAGTCATTCCTTTATTCATCCTGTGTTATTAGCTTACATCATTCAACTGTCATTTCAAAAGGAGTCTAACTCAATGGCAGCTCCAGCACCTGGCCCTTTCTTTCTGCTTTCACAGCCACTCCCCTACTTCAGGCTCTCCTCATCTCTTAGCCAGACAAAAACAAAAACCTCCTAATTGGAATTCTGGAAACTCCCAAACCACCCCCACCAACCCCACTGCAATTCATCCCTTACAGAGCAACCAAAATATTCTGCTAAAAGTATATCCAACCATGCCACTCCTTTCTCAAGAACCCTTAATGACTTCCTCAATTTGGCATGCAAAATCCAACAGATACTCATTCCAGCCCAGCTTTCCAGGCTTAACTCCATATTATTTCCCTGCACACCCTGTACATTTTAGTTAAAATGACCAACTCATTCTTCATAGGACTTTGATTTCATTTCTCATCTTGATGCCTTTGTATTGGCTGTCAGTGGTGCCTCTTATCTGCATCCTTTCATAAATCTGAGCTTCATTCAAGACTCAGACCATGGATACCTTCTCTTAGAAACCTCAACTTTATGACTTCTTAGAAATTCCTTCTCCTTTCCTTATCTTCAAATTATCAAGGAAAAAAATTTGTAAGATGAAGTTTTGTGACAAAATTACCTCTTGGGCCACATTCATAATTCAATCAATGGTCCTGTGAGTATGTGTGTGTGTGTGTGTGTGTGTGTGTGTATTCATACATACTAGTAGAATGGCTGGCGCATAGTAGGTGCTTAAAAACATTTATCCATTGATATTGTATCTCCCCAGTAGAATGCAAATTCCTCAAAAATGTGAACTAGTTTATCCTTTCCTTTAGCATTTCTATTACCTAGCACAGACTCTGAGGACTCATAGTAGGCACTTAATAAATATGTCTAGGATTGTATTGGATGAAGCGAAGATTCTTTATGAAAGTTCTAGATCACTTCAAAAACAAGCCACTCACATGAAATTCCCAGCTTGGTGGAACTCTTTGAGTTCTCTCCTCCATCATTTGTCCAATGTGGGGAGTAACAAAAACATGGGGAACATGTGCTCATTGTTGGCTATTCAGGAAACAAGGCTAAGGGACATCATCTGGGTGTCATAAAATCCCATTCCAATCATTTACAGGAGAATGATTCAGAAGGTTGGGAACACATGAGCAGAGTGGTAATCTGGTCCCTGATCGGGTGCAGAGTGATGGGAAATGCAATGGCGGGACAGCTTCCAGACATGACATCCTTGCCATACTTTTTGAACTCCAAGTTCTAAGGCTTACAGCTTCCACATGGCTCATTAGAAGGACACACAATAAAGTAATCACTTTGAAGACTTTATCACAACTCACAATGAGGGCCAGCCTACAATGAGTATAGCAGAATGTTCTATTTATAGGTCAATGCCTCAGAGCCAATGATAGAACTTGTAGTATGCCACATTCACAATTGGAAACATTCGCTCTTGGGGACAAGTGAGGCAGGCTGCTTTTCACACCCAAGAGGAGTTATAATGAGAAATCAATTACAAGTACCATGCTTTTGGTCTGGCTATATATATATCTATCTAATTGAGAATACAAGCTGTTATAACTAATCCTAAAATACACAGGAACTGAGTGGGAGGAGATCCAATATAATTTTTCCTCCAATACTTGATATTTACTGTTGAATCAGGGCCAAAAGGTTTACAAAATGCTTTCCTCATTACAGTACTGAGAAATAGATATGCTTTAGAATCATTGTCCAAATATTGTCAATAAGAAGATAGCCTTAGAGGGGTGTATTGATTCTTCAAGACCACTGGACCAATAAGGGTCAAGAGCATGGATTCAAACCCAAAGTTCTCCTGATGACAAACTTGTCACTTTTGACTAAACCATGAAGCTACTCAATAAGTAAATGATTAGTGATATAGTCATTATAAAATTGCAAAATTATAGAATCATACAATTGGAGACAATATAGTAGAGTGGAAAGAATGTTGGACTTGGCATCAGGGAAGTGGATTTGAATCCTGGTTTCTGTAATGTTGGCATTGAGTAAATTGCTAATTCTCCCTGGGTCTAAATCCATATCTGTGACATGAGGAAACTGAACTATGTGGCCTCTAAGGCTATGCCATCTTTAAGACTATAAACTTGTGAATTTAAGACTGGGAAGGAATCTTGAGGACCAACCTGATCAACTCGAAATGAAAAGAATTCCCAAGACAATGATGCCATCCTTGACAAAATATCATCTAGATTCTGTTGACATGTCTATGATGGGAGACACTATCTCCAGAGAAGCCCATTGCACTTTGGGAGAACTTAGAAAGTTTTTCATAGCTATCAAGCCCAAATTCATTTCTCTGCAACTTTTATCCAGTGCTCCTTGTTTTGCCCTTTGGGATGAAACAGAAGTCAAAGACTCTTCCTTGTATCATCAGCCTTGCTAATATTTGAAACCAGCTGTCAAATTCTCCCCCTACTCCTACCTTTACCTCATTTACTCCTGTCTAAACATCCCCAGTTCTTTCATCAGTGTTTATTGGCATGATCTCATGACCCTTAACGCTCCTGCTTGTCCTTCTCTGGACAATCTCTACCTTATTATCAAGATCCTTCTTTAAATGTGGCATCCCTGAAGAGGAAGGGGGAACAACAAGCATTTATATAATATCTACTATGTGCCTGGTCTTGTGCTAAGTACTTTACAAATACTATCTCATTTTATGAGTGAATAACTGATGTGAACAGTGTATTGCCGGTCTGGTCTTACCAGGGCATTAGAATATATATTTCTTAAGAGCAGAGAGAATTTTTTTTGAGAGAATGTGCTCATTCTTTGTATCACCAACACTTAGCATAGTGCCTGGCACACAGTGAGAGTTTAATAAATGCTTGTTAGCTTATTGACTATTACATCCCTTGTCCTAAACACTAGGCTTCTTTTAATACAATTTAACATCTCCTTAAATTGGGGGGTGAGGGCACTGCTCTCTCACATTGCTGATTCACATTGCACTTGCAATCTCCTGAGATTCCTTTTCTTTGTCATCCTTCTATTTAATTGTGATTCCCCTCCTCCTTCCTCCATCTTGTATTTAGGTAATTGATTTTCTTAAATCCAAGGTTAAGACTTTTACATTTCACCCTTTTTTCTATTACTTTATTAATGCTTCCCTTAGGAAAACAGAATTCATTTTTGTTTTAAATGTGTAATAAATTATAATAAATTCACCTATTCAAGAGAAACATTAGTTTCATCCAAAAATTTACTTATTCTTTTTTTCCTCTTCATCCCACTCCTCCTCACTCTCCAGAAGGCAGGTAATATGATATAGGTTGTACATATATTATCATATAATACATATTTCTCTGTTCATCACACTATGAAATAAGAGACATATTGCTTACCCTAGAGAAAAAATTCATGGAGGAAATCAAGCGAAGAATGGTATGTTTTGATATGCATTAGATTGAGCCCATGCTCCAAACTTGTAAGCTCTTTTTTGGTCTTACTTACCATTGTCCTCCACTCTGTTAGCTAACTCTCTTTCTTTTGCATGAAATAAGGTGTCATCATTTTGTCCAAGTCATTTACTAGGACATTGAACAGCATAATCTTAAGAAAAATTATTTGGAAATTCACCTGGGGAACTGCCTTCCAAATGGACATTAATGTAGTCTCAGTGCAGATGGAAGCACACCATTCTTCACTTTCTTTCCTCCATGAATTTTTCTTTAGGGTAAATGATATATTTCACAACATAAGGAACATTGAAATATGTATAGTATGATAATGCATGACAACCTGCATCACATTACCTGCCATATTGGAGATGGGGAAGGGTGGGAGGGAAGAAGAGAACACAGATCACGAAATGCCAGAAAATGATTCTTAAAAATTATATTGGCATGTAATCTGGAAAAAATATTTGTACATGTAATTCAAATATGAGCACCTCTTTCTAAGACTCTATGATTCTGATGTGTCAGAGTCAATATACTGATCATAATTGCTGGCCAATATGACTCCATCATCTCTATTAAAAAGTGTGACATTATCACATGCTGACTCAACTCTAGGTAAACTATCTACAATGGGTACCTGGTCCAGTCACCTAGTGACCCCATCAAAAGCTGAAATGAGGCTAGTCTGGAGCAATTGTATACGGAAGTTTGAAACTTGTACAAGACTCTACAGGTAATAAAAGTCAGAGGGGAGGTTCCAACCATGGCCATGGGATTCCAAAGTTGTGCTTCATTTCCAAGCACTGGACTGACTTTCAGTGGTGAGCCTGAAAAGATAAGAACCATGGAGGAGGGGAGAACCATCAGTTAAGAGGCCCAGGGGGTTTGGCCCTCCACTAATACTAAGCTGAAGCCATTCAAAATAATTTCAGCTCTTTCTTTGTTTCTTAAAACTTCTCTTCTATAATGAACTGGAGGGATTCCATGTGAACTGGAACAACCTCCAAGAATTGATGCCGAGTGAAAGGAGCAGAACCAGGAGAACATTTTACACAGAAACAGATACTGTGGCACACTCGAGTGAAATGGATTTATAATCCAGGACATTTCTGAGGGATTTATGAAAAAGAACACTATTCACTTCCAGAGAAAGAACTGTGGGAGCAGAAACACAGAAGAAAAACAACTGCTTGATCATATGGTTCAATATGGATATGACTGGGGATGTAGACTCTAAGAGATCACCCTAATGCAAATATTAATCATATGGAAATAGGTCTTGATCAACGACACATGTAAAACCCAGTGGAATTGCTCGTTGGCTATTGGAGGGGGGGCTCAGGGGAGATGGGGAGGGAAAGAATATGAAATATGTAACCATGGAAAAATATTCTAAATCAATTAATTAAATAAAATTTTTTGAAAAGTAAACAAAAAACACCTTCTCTTCCATGTCTCCTCTTTTTTCTTTTACTCTGGCCAGAAAGACAATCCTTCTACTCAGTAAGTCTCATTGTTCTTCACAAACCCTTGGCCATATTTCCTTCTGTTGAAATCTCTCTCTATGTCTGTCTATCTATGTCTTTCTCTGGGTCTCTGTCTGTATCTCTGTGTCTCTGTCCTTATATCTATGACTGTCTCTCTGTCTCTGTCTCTGTGTCCCAGTCTCAGTCTCTATTGCCATCTGTCTCCTCTCTTATTCTGTCTCTTTCTCGCTCTCTTTTCCCCTTCCTTTCTCCCTCCCTCTCATCACACACAGAGGTGTCTGCACTCTGACTGGCTTCTTCCTGTCTGCCCACCAACAGACTTAACTCTGCCCATAACTTTTTTTAAAAAGCCTTCTCTTTTGCCCATAGTCATGAATAGCATTTTTTGTACCCAAGCCAAGTTCACAAAATGATAGGAAAATATCAATCTTCACATTATCTTTTAAAGACAAATTCAACACTGCCATGGAGGTGGTGAGACAAAGACAATGTGCCCATTAGTCTGGGGCATCATGGAGGTCAGGGACAGGGTCTGTTTGGGCCCTCAGTGCCCAATGCTTTGCAAAGTGCCTGGAAAAAAATAAGAGGTTAACAAATTCTTATTGAATGATTGAATGAGGCTACTAGTGGGGAGTGATGAAGTTCATCTGGCTTGTCATGGTTAAGGGGTGAAAACATGTACGTAGCACGGACCCACACACACCCAGCTGGCATGGAGATGCACTACTTTTTTTATACCATTACAAGATATAGTCCCTGAGGGCAAGGGATGTTCATTGTTTTATTATTGTTCCCCCAGTGCCTAGCACGGTACTTGGCACATAGTAGGTGCTTCATTAATCAGTGATAGAGCTGGACATAGCAGGGCCTGTCACGGGCTGTTATAAGGACAAATGTCTGCGTATCACCAATTTCTGACTGTTTCAGGGTATCTAGCCAGCTGCTTTCTGCTACTACTGCCTGATGAAAACGTGATCTATTAAAGTCATTCCTGGACATCCATAGCCAGGGACAAAACAGTGGCACTAATGGCCTTCGGAGGAGGGTGCACACTCCTTTATGTCCCTGACATTTAGATCATCCTTCTTTGAATCAATGATCAAAGCAGAAGAGGAAACCATCCTGAAAGCCGATGCCAGCACGGTTGCTCAGCGGGTGCCCGGGCATTTGATCTCCTAGCTTGTTAATGTTCTGATGAGCTTGGCATCAAAACCTAATGATTGCACACTGAGTGAAATAAGGGGGGCATTACATTTCTCTGTAGCTTCCCCGAGTTCATTTCAACTGGGTTTGTTGAGAACAGCTGCTTCCTCTCCCCAGAATAAGTCAAGTTGGAGCCTCTGCCATGGATGGTCATTGCTATATTTAATCAAACAATACATATTTATTAAGTGCTGCCTGTGCATCAAGAATACAGAATGTTTTGGGCACTGGGGATACAGGCAGATATGAAAAACCTGCTCCCCCTCAAGGAGTTTACATTTAATCAGAGGAGATAGCATATTCCTATGTAAATGGATCAAGCATAAGGTAAACACATCCAGGTGGATATGCCATGGGCCTGCTTCTGAGAGAAAGAAGGACCAGTTGAAGATGGGCATTCTAGGTTGGGGGGCCTCTTTTCAATGTTGAACACCTACAAAAACTACCGGACTAAGATACTGTCTGCCTCTGCCTCATCTCTATCTGTGGGAGGCCAATAAGAGAAACAGAGTCTCAAATAGATGAAAATCTGAGACTCCTCTTTTGACCCCTTTTATGATCCACACCTTTTCTTATTGAAAAACATTATAGCCTTCTAGGAAAACTTTAAGTTCTTAGTAAACCAGCACTTAATGAGTTAACGGCCTTTTTTCACTCAGCAGAGTAAAGCTGTAGCTCTCTAACTGCTCCAGGCATCCCAAGGTCATGGAGTGACAAGCTCAGGCAAAATAACTTTTAGATAAAGTGAGGCTCATTTTTAGCCATGAGACTTTTTTCTCATCCAGCATTATCTTCATGAGAAAATTCTTTGTAAAACTATAACTTTATTGTGCTTTGATATGACATAATTTGTGTTTCTGTGCAAATGCAAAGTTTCAGGGGGCTTCTTTTGTGTGAAATGAGTCTTGAAGTATATATAATAAACTCCAGGCTCCTGGTGACAGAGCTGGGAGCATGAGCTAAAAGATGGTCTCCCATGTCCCGTTATTTCCTTATCAACTAAGCCATCCTTATCAGATTATCTGGAGATGATAAATAGATCTGGAGATCTATCTCCCTGATTCTCTGTCTCTCCCACCTTCTGGCCTTGTCTCTGGCTCTTTCCAGGCAATGTAGAAGATTGAAAGACTCATTCTTTCTCAGTGGCAACATACTGCAGGGAGCTGATGGAGGGTCCGGGGTCAGCCTCTACATCCTCCATAGGCCACATGGCCCCGAGAAACAAGGTAGGATTTTTTTTTTTTTCTTTGTCGTTTTCAGTACTAGGTGCAGAGAGTGGAGTCCCTGACCTGGAAGCTCAAGCTACCTCCCCCAGGATTCCAGGCTGGAGAGAACCATCTTCCTAGCTGGAATTCCTGAGAATGTGGGGTCCCAGGACAGAAGCTAAAGGGAGGCCTTGGGCTTGGAACTTGGTGGGACTCATTTAATGTAAAAATCGAGTTAAGCCGTGAACTTAATCTCTCTCACCAAAGATTAGGACAGCAAGGGGGTTGGAAGGATGATGTTCCCTGAGTGTTAGACATAAATGTTTGTATTTTTGTTCTTTCTCTCTTTGAAGAAAATTTCTTTTTGCAAAAGAAAATCTGGCTGCTAAGTGGTTAAATGCAACTGGAGTGTTTCGACCCCCCAAATCAGGAAATTAATGAGGACTTAAGCCAATGAGAGAGAATAAAAAACTTCCTCTGACCTATCAGAGTACGAGAGAACTCTGGGGCTGGCAGGGAAATGGACAATCGCCTGGTCTTCAGGCTAGGGGGGCCGAGATAATCGCTGTTACCTAAGTGTGTGCAAGATGCCTACAAAGTCGGGCCAAGGCCGTTCTGAACTGCTTATAGGGCTAAGAAAGGCTTTCAAAAGAAGATGGTTCAGAGGCAGCTGGGTAGCTCAGTGGATGGAGAGCCAGGTCTAGAGACGGGAGGTCCTGGGTTCAAATCCGGCCTCAGACACTTCCCAGCTGGGTGACCCTGGGCAAGTCACTTGACCCCCATTGCCCACCCTTACCAATCTTCCACCTATGAGACAATACACCGAAGTACAAGGGTTTAAAATAAGAAAAAATAAAAAAAAAAAAAGAAGAAGATAGTTCGAATTTTTCAGTAAGTCCTAGATAGAAAGGGGCAGAGGTGAGATGGCAGCATTCTCGGAGCAGAGGACAGTCAGTGAATACAAAGGTGTGGAGATGGGACTTGAAATACGAAGGGAAGCGAACAAGTAGGTCGGCATGTCTGGGCCTTCCAGGGGACGAAGGGAAGCCATCGTAAGGAGGGACACTGGAGAAGTAGCAAAGGGTCTATTTAGAGATCATCGAGAGTATTTTTCTAGACCGTTTTGTCTCACTCCCCTGGATTGTTTCTTTGAGTCTTTCTTTAATATAGATCTATTGTCCTGATAGGGGAGAGGATGATTCTTCTTCTCTGCCATGGGTTAAAGCCTTTACTCATTTCCCCCTGATTTTAGGGGTCAGACGCTCCACTTACGTCCAACCACTTAGCTGTCAGATTAGCTTTTCCAAAGGGCGATTTGCTTCAAAGGCAGAAGGAACAAAGATACATATACACATACACATACACACACATGTATTTAGGCATATGTGTGTATATATGTATACACACATAACATAACCGTGTGTATACACATATAAACATACATAGGCACACATATGTATATGTGTGTTTACATGTGTGTATGTATGATGAATAATGCATGTCATGTATAATTATACATGTAATATATAATTGCTTATGTGCATATAAACTATCTCATAGTGCCAAGAAAGGAAACCAATAAAGATTGTATCTTAACGCTGATTAGCAATTGCACTCCTCTGCAGCCGATGGGGGGGTATAAAAGCACCTCCCTAGTCATGACGTCAAAACTTGGCTGTGCCACGCCACCGGGAGAATCACTCTGTTAATGCCAGTGGCCTTGACCCTGTCCTCCATTCTTTTATTTCTCCTTTCTTTCTTCCACCACCATTTCTAAAGTGGAAGACCCTGGATATAGGTGTTGTTTGCTGTTGTGTCTCAGTTGTTTCCCATCATGTCTGACTCTTCAGGACTCCACTTGGGGTTTTCTTGGCAGAGATATTGGAATGGTTTGCCATCTCCTACTTCAGCTCATTTTATAGATGAGAAAACTGAGGCAAGCAAGGTTCAATGACTTGCTCAGAGTCACACTGCTAGTAAGTGTCTCAGGCCAGATTTGAACTTGGGAAAACAAGCCTTCCTGACGCCAGGCCTGGTACTTTGTCCACTGTACCACCCAGCTGCCCGACTGGACATAGAGACAAGGCAAAAGTAAATTGAACATTCAAAGAAACCATATTCTATTTCGGAGCAAAAAGGTCCGATGACCCCCAAACTAACAAGGTCAGAGGTCCTCGTTCAGAATCTCAGCGGTGACTCTTATTGCCTGTCAGACTTGAAAACAAAGATCTTTACATTATTGGACCTCAATTTCCCATCCGTAAGACAAGGAAGTTGGCCTCTGAGATTCTTTTCAGCTCTAAATCGGGGCATCTTCTTATCTATCCAAATTAGTTTCCTCGATATATTTTTAAATTCCACTGAGGAGCTTTTATCTCCCAGGATAGCAACCTGCCACAGAGGCTGGCTCTCGTCGACCATATGCTGTGTGTCCTTCTCCCTACTCCTTGCTGCAGTCCATATACCTATTTATACTGGCCTCTTTTCTTACTTATTTGCAACATATAATATGTTGAAGACTGAGATCATCAGGAGCTGTTTAAGAAGAATATAACATGTTGCTTATTCCGAATTGAGGACTAATCACAGGAGAAGGCATGGGTTTTAGTCGAGAGACTGTATTTATTTGATTGTTCAGGACTATGTTTTGCTTGCTTCTTCATTCTATTTTCCAGATATCTAAGATTGCCTAATAATGACTGGCTTTCAGATAGTCAATAATAAAAGTAAATAAAAAACTAGTAAAAGCCTACTATGTCCCAGGCACTGTGCTAAGTGCTAAGAATTAAAAAAAAAATGGCCAGACAGTCTCAAGGCACTGGCGATCTAACGAGGGAAGGCTATACTTTAGAAAAACCTGAAAACTGGAGTGGGGCAACTCATAGGGGGCATAATGAAGGCCAGAGGAGTGGCACATTCATGAAGGAAATAATGAAATGGATGCTCTGGGTATCCTCCTTACAGAGAAAATCTGGGAAGAGCTCTCCTGTATTGAAGGGGCTGGATTTTTAGTCCTCTTCATCTCTTCATGACTCCATTTGGGGTTTTCTTGGCAAAGACTGTCATGGTTTACTACTTCCTTCTTCGGCTCATTTGACAGATGAGGAAACCGAGGCAAACAGGGTTATATGACTTGCCCAGTGTCACACAGCTACTAAGTGTCCGAGGCCAGATTTGAATTCAGGTTCTCCTGAGTTCCTCATAGTTGTCCCTGCTCTTCTGAATATAATGATGCATATGTTACAGACAAATGAAATTGAGGTAATAATAAAAAATTCTAATTATATAGCACTTTCAGCTTTAGAAAACTATCTTCATTTTCCTCAGCAACTAGAAAGTGAGATGGGTACTACAAATATTATTATGCACATTTTACAGATGATCAAATTCAGGGCCTTGGACTTTAAGCATAACTAATAAGGTAAAATTAAAATCCAATTCCTTTGCCCAGTTTCTTGTCTACAATGCCACATAACTCCATTGATATTAAGGCAAAGGAAATATAATCGTAATTATTAAATTGTTTACACCAGTGGTTCTCAAACTTTTTTGGCCTCCTGCCCCCTTCCCAGAAAAAAATATCACTTAGCCCTCCTGGAAATTAATTTTTTTTTAATTTTAATAGCAATTAATAGGAAAGATAAATGCACCTGTGGCCATCATTGCTCCCTGGATCATTGCAGCACCCACCAGGGGGCGGTGGTGCCCACTTTTGGAATCACTGGTTTACACATCATAAAGACAAGATAATTGTTGACTTGCCTAGGCAACAGACTTCATTTCACAAGTCCATTTGAATTTTCAGTCTTCAATTCCATATCAAGAAGTCAAATACTTGTACTAGTGATCAAGGAATTATTTCAACTTGTTATTTGACCTTTTTCAAAACATAAGTTTCAATAGAAGCAATGATTTGTCCTAATAGCTCTTCCCCGTTTACCACATGCACCAGAGTTTAGTTTTAAGCTTTTCATACACTTAATGAGGCAGGACCAGACACACAACCACGCAACATAGACTACTATATACATGGTAGAGTTTCAGTCAAGCAACCAATATTTACTGTGTGATTCTCATGGTTAAGACATCATGGTTACAGGCTACAAAGGATTGGCTCAATTTGGGGCTGGCTAAGTATTGTCAGGATTCACCAAGATTTGACTTGACTGAGGGATAGATAGACAGAGAGAGTCACAGAGACATAAAGATAGAGACAAGAGAGAAAAATACAGAAAGAAAAAAGAGAGAGGGAGTGAGAGAGACACAGTGAGAGAGAGGGAGAGGGAGAGAAGGAGAGAGAGGGGAGAGAGAGAAGGAGAAGGAGAGGGAGAGACAGAAAAGGAGAGGAAGAGGGAGAGAAGGAGGGAGAGAGAGAAGGAGAGAGAAAAAGAGAGAGGGAGAGGGAGAAAGAGATGGAGAAGGAGAAGAAGAGGGAAAGGGAGAGGAAGAGGGAGAGGGAGAGAGATAGTACCTGAAGAGGATCATTTGAGAGATACATACCAAGCTATTTCCCTCCACCCTTTCTTTCATATTTATTATCCATCCTCTCCTAATTTGTAAAACTCTACACATAAAAAATTCAATTTTTAAACTCGTAATACTTTTTAGTGTGCCTCCCCATTCCTCCAACTGCCTTTCTGGTTAAAATGCAAATAATCTTTGTTAGCACTTGTAGGAAAGTTTAAGGAAGCTGACTGATGATAAGGCCCTAACAAAGAATAAGCATTGGATAAATACTTGGAGAGAGCAGGAAATGCAGTAGATATAGAGGGATGATGGAAAATAATTCATAAGGGATTAAAAGATGGACATACTCTACTTTACTGATATATCTATGTAGGAACCCTATAGGAAGACGAACCATTTAGAAATGTCTAATTGTGAATTTACGCCCACAAGCATTAGAAAAGGGCTCAATCCTGATTTCTCACAAAACCCACACTTTGTCAAGTGTTCCTTCTGATAGACAATCCCCCAAACTTACAGCACTACCCTGGGTGTTTCCCAACCCCCTGCAAAAAGAACCTAAGGCTACCAATATATCTAATAATCCATCCCTCTGGTGTTGGTATATTCTACCTGTCTGAAACATGCAGTACCCTAGAGGTTTAGCACTACCCTGAATCCCCACCACAACCACCAGATAGCTGGAAGCATTTGGGGTCCAAAGACAATTGAATCCACCCCCATTCTCTATCTCAGACTTGCAAGCTCAAAAATTCTCCACTCACCTTTCTCTAATTCTCCAGACTCCAGCCTTTCAAACTACAGAGTGATGGCTAAGGCATACACAATATGGTATTAATGGGGATAAAAAAGAACTCAGAAAAAGCAAGGAATCTAAACCTAGCCTAATGATGAATTAAATTGGCCAAGGGAGTGTATATCTGGTTAAGAAACCATCATGATAGGGACAAGTAGGTGGCTCAATGGATAGAGAGTCAGACTTGGAGATGGGAGGCTCTGGGTTCAAATTTGACCTGAAACAATTCCAG
Organism: Gracilinanus agilis; assembly: GCF_016433145.1. Classification (NCBI taxonomy): domain Eukaryota; kingdom Metazoa; phylum Chordata; class Mammalia; order Didelphimorphia; family Didelphidae; genus Gracilinanus; species Gracilinanus agilis. Next base: position 10,840,298 of record NC_058130.1, on the reverse strand, counting down.
TCATATGACTCTGGAGCAAGTCACTTTACCAAAATTGCCCAGCTCTTACCATTCTTGTGCCTTGGAATCAACACTTAGTTGGTTCTAAGACATATTTTTAAAAAGAAATTTTTATAAAAGAAACTACTACTATTGCCCACCTTCATTGCCTACACTTTGTACAAAAAGGCATCATCAAAAGCAGAACAAAGACCTCCTAAGTGGAACAGGAGGGGTCTGGGACAATTGGATCAATATGTCCACGAGGATTAGAAGGGATCAAATATTTATTGTCTATTACATGCCAGATACTGTGATGAATGATTTACCAATATTATCTCATTTAATTCTCATCAGGACCCTAGAAAGTAGTTGTGATTTTCGCCCTCATTTCACACTTAAGGAAACTGAGGCAAACAGAGATTAAATGACTTGCCCAGTGTCACCCAATTGTTAAGCAATTGGAACCCTCTGAATTCATGTCTTGCTGTCTCAAGACCATGAAAAATCACTAGAAATCCACAGTTTAAAGGGTAAGTAGACAGTCCATCAATCCAGCTAGCATTTCCTAGTCAAGCACCATGATTCAAATATCAGTATTTCTTATGCATGTGTAGAAGTCAGAGGAATCCAGGGAAATAATCAAGTGTCATTTTGGTATTATGAGTATATTGTAGTTCAAAGGAGACTCAGTGTATCTCAGGGTGAAGAAAGCAGTCCAGTCCTAGAGGAGAGATTAGGAAAGCATCCAGACAGCATTATGAGAGTTAGCATCAAGGGTTAGGAGATGTCCCATAGCTGTCATTGGTCTCATCAGGTATTTAAACAGGGCTGTTATTGAGGCATATACATAAATTATGATTTCAATTGCAATGGGCAAAAGTAATTTAGTAGATTTTCAGCTGACCTCCTTGAATCCAGGTGGGCCCATACTTCGACAATGTCAAAAAGAGGATGGTACATCAATTAAACATCCCTTGAGAAGATGTCCTGAACTCTTTCAATAGTTCCTACCAGGCTCTTCTAACTACATATTTATAATAGGTTTTATTTTTTTTTGCCTTCTCAATTGGTAGGAGAATGGCAGGGAGCAAGAAGAGAATTCAGAACTAAAATTAAAATAAAATTTGAATTAAAAATAAACACTTGTGGGTGGCATTGTGGAAGGTTCATAATGCTTTCTTCCTCCTCTGTCCTTCTAGAAAGGGCAGAGCTGAATATCGCCTAGGCCACACTCACATCATCTAGGTTTACCAGTTTCCACCATCCTCCTTTCCTTTTTTACATTAGGGGCCACTAATTTAATCATCCCTTTTTTGTCACAATAGCTCATCTTCATGATAGGGGTGATATAATGTGTATTAAGTACCTGTAACTCCTTCCTCTACTGTTTTAGGAGACTTAAATAGTGTTCTTTGAGCCAGTCATACTAGCCTCCTGAGTGTTGCATGAAAAAGCACTCTATTTTTCAGTTATGGGCATTTTCTCTGGCTGACCACCATGCCTGTAACACTATATCTCCCCAACTGCACCTACTAGCTTCCTTAGCTTCCTTTAAATCCCAGTTCAAATCCCACTTTTTACAGGAAACCTTCCTAACCCCTACTAATTCATGTCTTCCCTCTATTTCTTTATCCTATATGTAGCTTCTTTGTACATATTAGTTTGTATGCTTTTTTCTCCATTATAATGAAAGCTCCTTGAGAGTATAGACTATCTTTTCCCTTTTTTTCTCCCCGAGACTTAGCACAGTTTCTGGTGTGTAGTAATTATTTAACAAATGTTTAGTTATTAATTAGTGATGAATAATCAAAGAAATAATATTAGTGCAATCATGATAGCTCAAAGCCCCCAGTTGAGTAAAGATCTAATATTCAGACACAGGTTTGGTTCTTTGTTCCAATTTAAATTTTTATGCATTTCTAATCAATTCCTGGCCTCTTTATTCTTGAAACAAAACCAAGATACAGGAAATATTTAGGAAAAAGAAATTAGCATGCTAGTATGTTATAGTTATCTCTTATTGGGCAAGTACCAGGACAGAGAAGTAGGCAAAAGCAGACTTTTTGGAGGAACTCTCTTTAGACCATGAAGACCTGAGTGCAACTGATAACATCAGGCTAAGTCCTCTGTTCTGAGATGCTTTTAGGAAAAAAATAACCCAAATAGATTTTTTTCTTTCTCTGATATAACTCATCTCTCTATTTCTAACTCTTCAGTTTCTCTTTGTAGTTCTAGGCCTTGTACTACCGTCTCTTTCCAGCTAGCCATGTTATATTCTAGGTATGGTTGGGTCTGAGACTTCCCCACTGCTGCTGCTACCCAGATATTGTCATTCCAGTTCCTTCTTCTCAGTGTGTTGTGGAATGTATATTTCCCTTAAATAATTTTTATATATGACCTGAATCTGACTACAGGACGAGGTGCAATAACCATCTCCTTGAATTTCCAATCCTTGCATGCCAGTCAATTCTCAAAACCCGATTTTGCCTGTCACCCTGAAGAGACATTGGACTCGAGTTGTTTTATTTCCAGGAAGCAGAATTCAGAGTAATGAATAGAAAGCCAATTAGAATTTAATTAACTAATTAATTAAAAACCTGTGTTTTGAGCACAGATCCAGGATTTGTTATTTCTATGACCTTGAGAAAGTTAAGTAATTTCTTTGAATCTTAAAGTTGTGTTTGAGTTGGATGATCTCAAAGTAGTTTTAAGATGCATAATTTTGCATAATTTGGATCAATTATATAATCGAGTTGTAGATAAACATAATTAGATTGGTTATAAGATGGGGGACAATTAAAGTCATGGTGAAGTATTGGTCTAAGCATCAGGAAAGCATGGGTTCAAGTGCTTCCTCTGATAAGTTATGAATCCTCTTGGTGACCTAGACAACTTTTTTGGATACTAAATTGGAAAGCAAAGTCTCATCTACGTGGAGGGAGGTGAGTCTCTTTCCTCACTAGAGTGTTTCTATGCTAACAAAGCATACGCTCTCACACACATATTGACAGTTCATTCTCCTTTGGACCTCCCATGGCAGTCCCAATTGGTGACTATTTTTAAAGGGAAGGACTTAGACATCTCTTCCCCCATTACTTCATCACAGAGTGGGATGGCGGGCTATTCTTCAGGTGGATGAAAGTTCACCCAACTAGGGACAGATAGCAACCCAACCTGCTTTCAAATACCTTGGGGAGGTGGTGCTCTTGTTATAGATGAAGTGCCTTTATCCTTTCAAATCCTTTAAGGAAAGTCAAAAGCTCCCAGCCTTGATTAGATGCCTTGAGACCCAGGAGTAAATTACCTTAGCTAAAAAGCAGGCTAAACTTCAAAGAAAGGTTTCACATAGACATGTTGCTAATATATAATACAATTCAACATGAATTTTCCTTAACAGATACACATATATGTATAAATATATTTTATATCTTTCTCTATAAATATCCATACATTTTTATTTAGACTTGTAGATCCATTTATATATATGCTTATATGTAAATAAAATACATTTTGTATGAAATTTCCAAAAGAAAAAAGGAATATGTTGTCTTAAAGACATCTTCCATCACTAGACACCTCTGAGTAGAGGTTTTTCAGGAATATATGGAATGCATTTTAATTCAGGTATGAGTTGAACTAGATGGTCTCCAAAATCCCTTTAAATTTTCAGATTCTCTATGTTCCATATCTTTCATACATATACACACAAATGGCATTAGCACTAGACAATGGCCTTGTGGGACCTTCAGCTCTTTTAAATCTCTTGAGATCTTTTAATTTCTATGGAGATTTGTTTTGCTGACTTCAGTATTAAATCTCCATTTTCTTTTCTTTCCTTTTCTTCCAGATTTTTTTTTTTGGTCCTAAAACCAGAATAAATTTGTTGGGCCCAGTTTTTAAAAATAGAATCTGAATGAGAAAACCCCCATCTGACTCCACTTTTGGACTCTGAAACACATATCAAACCTGACGAGTATGTTTGCTGTGGTCTCTCTATAGGGAGAGGACACAGGGTAGGGAGCAGAGGGGAGGCAAGGAGGCTGGCTGATATTGATTTTCTCTGGTTTCATAATGAAGCTGTTAGGAAAGCCACTAATTCTCCTGACTCCATTTGGGGTTTGTTTGGATAAATTTCTTATAAAACCAAGAAATATCTGAAACCCACGTAAGTCACTGATCCTGTTTGCTATTTTGATCATCCCACTTGGGGTCAAAAGACAACCCATAAGGACTATTAAAAATAATCCCAAGAATTTCCTTGCTTCCCCAAGAACAATTTGTTGTTGTTCTTGGATGAAGCTCAGTTTTTTCACAGAGGAAGATGGGAAATTTTGGAAATTTCCATCTAAGGCGGACTAATAGAGACTCAATTTGTCAAACTCTAGCATGTATGGTACGGACTATTTCAGGCAGGCAAGCAGTTGGCAAATATTTATTATTATGTAGGAAGGACCCAGACTGTGAAGGGCTTCAAAAGCCAAACAGAGGATTTTATATACTGGAGGGAATAAAGAAACCCTGAAGTTTACTGAGCAAGGGAGTTACATGTTTGGATTGATGCTTTAGCAAGATCAGTTTGGAAGGGGATGGAGTGGGGCAAGGAAAGGTGTAAGACAAGGAGACTAATCAGCAGCGTATTACAATAGCCCAAGAAGGAAATGATGAGAGCCTATACCAGGGTGGCATCTATGTGAGTGGAAAGAAGAGAATGTATTCAAGAGATATGAATTTAGACTTGGCCACTTTTGGGATATATGTGATGAAAGAGGGTAAAGAGTTAAGGATGACACTTAGGTTTCAAGTCTGATTTCTACTATGGCCAAGCCTTAAAAATTTATAAGGAAGTTCAGAAGATGGGAAGGAGAGGGTAGGAATAATGAGTTATATTTTGGACATGTTGAGTTTTAGAGGATAATGAAATATCCAGTTAAAGATGTCCAATTGGCAGTTGGTAATGTGATGCTGGAGGTCAGGAAAGAGGTGAGGGTTATATAAATAAATCTGGGAGCCATCTGCATAGAAAGGATAATTGAATCCATGAGAGCTGATGAGATCAACAAGTGAGACCATATAAAGAAAGAAGAAATGAGGGTCAATAGCAGACCCTTGGGGAAAGGCACAATTAGAGGATGTGAGCTTGATGAAGCTCCAGCTAATGAAACTGAGAAGCCAGATTCATAGAGGGGAAACCAGGCAAAAACAATGTCATGAAAACCTAGAGCGGAGGAGAGAGGATCAAAGATGAGAGGTCGTGTGTCAGTGATTACAGAGATGTCACAAAGAATGAGAATTGAGGGGATGAGAGCCCTTAGATTTGGTAACATTATATAATTTCAGTTGAATGATGAGGTTGGAGGCCAAAATAAAGAGAATTAGAAGAAAAGGAGTGAAACAAATGATTATAGATGCCCTTCTCAAGTAGTTGAGCCATACAAAGGAGGAAAAAGGATGATAACTTCGAGAGTAGGAGGGATGGAACAGGTAAAAGTTTTCTAAGAATTGGGGGAAATGTGGTAATATATATGTATATATATATATACACACATATATATATCAGAGAAGTATTTAGTAGACAGAGATTGGAGACTAGATGATATTGTAAGTTATGAAAACTGTGGAGAGGGAGATCAGAAAAATCACTATACAACAATTGGTATTTGCACTGTTTTGAAGTGAGCTCTGAGTTCACAAAGGCCGAGGAAGAGAGGGAAGACACAGAAGCAGAAGGACTAATACTTGATATGGATAGAACAAGTAGCCCTGTTCATTCAGAAGCCAGTCCTTTGGCAAGTTGTTGGATACTTTAGCTGGAGCACAAAAGGAAAAAATATATATATCACTTTGAAATAAATGAATTTAATAAAAAACATCTTCATTGAATTCTTAAAAGTTCAAAAATAAAATTTTTAGATTTTAAAATCAGTAAATAATTTGAAAATTAAAGTCTTTTGAATTCTACTTTTTTAAAATTTGAGAATGGATTTTTAAAACCCTAAACTAATGTTATATATGATCTTGGAAAGATTCTGATTGGCAATTTTCAGATCCTCAGTTGTTAATATCTCAGTCCTCCCTATCCTTGCGGCCTTCTAGGATTGGGAGTCATCTATCAAAGTATAGTACTTTATTGAACCTACAGTGTGCCAGCCAAAATTATGAGGAAGGGATTTTTGGCCATTTCAACAGGAAAGACCAGAAATCCACCCACCTTAAAACCCCTTATCCCATTCTCACAGACTCGGGTTTGACAACTCTCTTGTCACTTCCTTTTTGCATTTCAAGTATTTGTTCAGAATATGCTGCCTTTGTCATTGCTTCTCTTCATTTTGATATTACTGGTATGCATTGGTGTGATTGTTGACATAACTAGCCCAAGCCCCTGTAGAGTGCATTGGAGAGTATTATTGTCAAGATAATTGGAAGTTTTTGTATTAGTGGCTCATTTCCATATCTAGTTAATTCCATCTGGCCTCTGCTCTTTCCCCATTCCTATTTCATCTACTACCTCCTACTACATCTACTACATATACCTTGAGATAAGATGTTTATTAAAAATAGGTTTGCCTTCAGTTGCATGCTATAGTATGGTCAAATGGGTATTTTTCATCCATTTAGTTTTTCCTGTATGAATTGTTGGGCTGATCTTTTTAGAAAAATGAGGGAATATTCTTCTCTGAAAGTTCCTTTTCTGCTGAGAGGGCCACATATATTTCTGCCAATAAGGATTCTCAACTTCAAAATCATCTTTTATTCCTTTTTTCCTTCATTCACCACATTCTGTCAGTTCTAGTTTTGCATCATTTCTTATTCATCCATTCAACCACCTATAACATCCATTGTCAAGACCTCAAGTCACTGTGGGACTGAGAAAAGGCAGGGATGTAGATGTATACTATTAAAGAAAAATCCCCATCCCTTACCTCCTTTTCTATCCATTGTAGGAATGGCTTCAAAAGGAAGGAAATATCGGTAATCCTTCCTGGATATTTAACAGACTCAGAAAGTAGCCTGAGTTGGGGTGCATTGTTGTATGGTTTAAGAAACTGATGTAGAAGCTATGATCCAGGAAGTGTGGAAGGATTTAGTGACTAGGATTGAGTGTATTCATGTGAGAATGAAATATCAAAAAACACATCCAGTAAATGTGAGTTTGTAGCCTAGCATTCAAGGTACACGTGATTGAGGAGAAGGAGATCTTCAGATTGAGAGGCATTGAAGTGAATAGACATTCATAATTGTCACCTCATGTGGTCATGTCCTAAGAGATTAATCCTGGAACTGTTAAGGACCCATAGAATTACAAGTCTTTCCATGATCTTTTTCTTTCCCTTGGATGGATATGTAAGTTTGTACCCGAGGGTAAGATTTGTGAAATTACTGCTAACTTTCACAGAGCACATACCAGCATGGACTCAACCAGGATGGAAGAGAAAAATATCTGTACTGAGAACAATATCCCAATCATGGACATATGAGCTCTTTTTTGGTTTCTGTGTTTTGCAATTTCCTGTTTTGTTGTGTAGTTGGTTGTTTGGTAGTGTAGTTGGCAGGATAAGGAGATGAGTATTCAGTTAAAAAGGGTTAAGGTGACCCTGATATATTCCTTGCTTTCCACAACAATTTCTAACATCCTAATTCATGTTCTCTTCACCATTTACCATTAAGGTCTCCTTTAATTGATTCTCTTTTCTGCTCTCTTTAGATGCAATTTGGTTCAGTGCCCAAGAGCACTGGGCCTGGAATCATGAACACCTAAGGTCAAATCCAGCATCAGACACTTCCTAGCTGTGCAACCTTGGGCAAGTCATTTTAACCTTTCTATGCTTAGGAGATAGCTAGGTGGCTCAGAAGGAAGAATGCTGAGCCTGTTATCAGGTTGATCTGAATTCAAATACAGCCTTAAACATCTCCTTGCTGTATGACCCCAAGCAAGTTATTTAACCTCTGATTGCCTGAAAAATGATCCACTGGAGAAGGAAATGGTAGAACATTCCAGTACCCTTACAAAGAAAATCCAAAGCATTGCTAAGGCCCATGGCTTCATAAAGAGTCTGACCCAACTGAATAAGTGAACAAGAACATTATACTTTCCACAAAGGCTATTTAAAACTTTCTCTTTTCTCTGCAAACCACCTACATCACCTCTCTCCTCAATTTCTCTCTGCTGAGGTCTTCACTCCATCCTTAATTGAAAAATTGATGCTATCTACTGAAAATACCCCCTATATCCTTTCTCCACATTTCATCTCCCATCATCTCCTCTTATACTCCAATATCTGAGGTGGCCCTTCTTACCAAGGTCCCTCCTTCTCATATGCCATTGATCTCCTACAGATTGACTGTAAAATCCTCTCTCTAATCTTCTACTTTTTTCTCTGATGCCAACAAATTCTCCCCTATCATCAGGAAGGCTTCATTAGATATTACCATGTCTATTTGCTATAATCCTATAACTTCTCCATTGCTCAGCCAAACTCCTTGGAAAAGTCATCTATACTTGATGCCTCTACTTTCTCTCCTCTCACTCTTTTCAGAACCCTGTCAACTGGCCTCTTACTCTGTTACTCAACTGAACTTCCTTTCAATAGTTACCAGTGATTTCTGAATGAGCATATCTAATAGACCTTACTCACTTTCCAGTCCCTTTTATCTTCTGCTATATTTGACTTTTGGCTGTCTTCTAGTTCTAGAAAATCTCTTGTATCTGGAGGTTTGGTCAGGGCACTGCATTCTCTTAATTCTCTTCCTATCTGCATAATAACTCACAGTTTTCATTGCACAATCTATCCATGTCACACTCCATTGGTGACCCCCAATGTGTTTCTCCCATATTTTCTGTTCTCTCCACCTGCTTTCTTAGTGAACTCATTGGCTTCCATATGTTCATTTATCTTTCTCATGTAGATAATTACCAGATGAATATCAGTCCTTATCTCTATTCTGAGTAGCAGTGCCACATTAACAATTGCCTTCTGAACATTTCAGGTCCCAGACATACCTCAAACTTCTCATTTCTAAAAGGGAACTCATTATCTTTTTCCCTAAATCCACCCTTCTTCCAAACTCCCCTATTCTCATCCTTCTAGTTGCCAAGGTTTTGAACCTCATTTCATCATATCTGATTCGGCAGTCCCTCACAGATTTAATCCACTGCCAAATGCTGTTGCTATCTCCACAATATTTGTTCACATACCACTTTTCTCTTCTGTTCATCCAGCCATCATTCTGGCTCAGGCACTCATCACCGACTCCCTGGCCTATCACACTAGTCTCCTATGTGGCTTCTCTGATGTAAGGATTACCCATTACACTTCATCTTTAAGGCAATGGCCAAACTGATTGTCCTGAGGCTCAGTTCCTGCTGTTCAACAATCTTCTATAACTGCCTATCGCATCAACAGTCAACTCTCTAGTCTTCTGGTGGCATTAGCACTCTTTACCACTTTGATCCCTTGGTACTTTTGCAGTCTTCTTACCACTCTATCATCCCTCCTCACATTCTTCAACCTGGCCATATGAACCTATTTGCTGTAGTGACAAGCACCACCCAAACATGAGCTTGGGGCAGGGGCTGAGCTACATTAGTGATGAGAAGATGGACAGAGACGAGCTGCTCATCCCTCCCTGGATTGCTCCATTTCTTATCTCAGTGCTCTTGTACTGCCTGAGCCCCCATGTTGAGAAGGCACTCTTTCCTCATCTCACTCTCTTGGCCCTCTTGGTCCTCTTCAAGATGAATGTCCTTAAGGATGCATTTCCTGCTCCTACAACTGCTGTTGTGCCCCCTCCCAGAAGGAGTCTTGTAGTCATTTTGTAAAATGCTATTTTCAGATAGATATGTGGATATATGTTTTACATGATAATACAGGTTTAAGTAAGATGAAATTGCTTACCAGCTCTGGGAAGGGGGAGAGAAGGAAGGAAGGGACACAATTTGGATCATATAACTTCAGAAAATTGATGTGGAAAATTATTACATGCCACTGGTAAAATATAATATAATTACAAACATTGTTTTATAGATAGAGAAAAACCGTTGTGTTTTGTATATACATGTTCTATATATCTATATATTTGTTTTCCTCTCCCTTCTTAGGACATAAGCTCTGTGAGGACAAAGATGGTTTCTCTTTTGCCTTTATATCCCCCTGCACTTAACACAGTCCCTGGCACATAGTCATTTCTTTATCAATCCCTATTGACTGATTATTATTATAATAGCCTCACTTCTCATCCAATGCTCGATGACTGCCCTACTTGAAACTTTTTTTTAATACTTCTAAAGTAATTTTCATAAAACCTAGGTTGGATGACATCATTTATCTATTTGGAAACCTTCAGTGGATTCCATTACCTAGGATATAAAATAGGAAAAATCACATATGTTTTATATATATATATATATATGTGTGTATGTGT